>NC_135478.1:149057499-149370500 GCF_052094955.1 Ictidomys tridecemlineatus | reverse complement strand
AAGTTCCAGGGAAAAGAAAGAGAGATTATTTTACAGATAATAACAATGCATAAATAAATGCAACTTTGCCATTATGTAAGCTCCTTTTGCAAGACTCTATCTTTGAAGACTTTACAACTAAATCAACATTTACTTTAATTCCTTCTCAGCCCTCGACACATTAAATGCCTTAATTGCAAATCTAAATTGCTGCCAGTCTCTACAAGCTTTTCACTTTGAATACATGTGTCCCTGAACCATGGCTTTGTCAGACTTCACCCTGTAAGGGCAACAAGTTTACTTTATAAATTGTTGCATCATGTCAAGGGCCCCCTGCTCTGACTCAAAGATTGCTTGCTCTCCAAGAGGAGTAGCCAGGGTAAGGGAGTAACTGGAAGATTGAATCAGGGCAATGATCCAAGCACACCTGACAGCACTCCACTCCAAAGGTCCTCCTCCCCGCAGCAGGAGCTGGAGCTTCTATCTGATGGCTGTTCATTTGTGAAGCTTCATGGAAGTATAATTCACACACCATAGAATTCACTCTTTTGAAGTACACAACTTAACGGTTTTTAGTAAATTTACAGAGTTGTGTAACCATCACTGCAATCTAAGTGGAGAACAATTCTGTCATCCCCCAACGGAACCTTAAGTTCTTCAGCAATTCCTCCTCATTCCCATCTCTAGTCCTAGACAGTCACTAATCTACTTTCTGTCTCTCTAAATCTGCCTTTTCTGAACATTGTACAGAAAAAGAATCATACAATGTAGTCTTTCTGACTTTTTCCACCAAGCATAACTTTTGGAGATTCATCCATGTTTTAGCATCTATCTTACTTCATTTTCATTGCCAAGTAATAGTCTGTTGTATAGATATACCACATTTAGTTCACCCAGGCGTCAGGTTGATGACATCAGTATTTATTTGGGTTGCTTCCACTTTCTAGCTTCAGACAGTTAATAACTATGAAAAATGCTGCTGTGGACATGAGTGTACAAATAGACATTACCAAACGAATTTGAGGTAGGATTGCTATTGTAATTCACAGTAAACTTTAAGTTGAGTTTGATGTGTTTGTTTTAAAAGGTTCCTCATGCTTTTATTAAAATGCCTGTTAAAAAGAACATTCCAGAGTAAGTAGGCACCTGAGAGTTTTAAGAAATAACATTTATCAGAATGAGAAGCTTAGTGATTTTATGACATGAAGTGGTTAGGAGTAAGTAAAGAAATCACTGGAAGGAAGTTTCAAGAGGAAAAGCAACTGGAGTAACAGAGAGAGAGAGAGAGAGAGAGAGAGAGACTCTTCTGCACCAGCTTCAACCTGGAGTTTAAAGAGCTCAGACCCACATGCACTCACTGTGCAAATACTCTTTCTGACACCTTCAGCACATACTGCCTGATTTCTGGAAGTCCTGCTCAATTAAATAACATGGAAGCTACTCGGGGAGAAGTGAAGTTGGAAGTGGCAGGGAGGTGAGCAGGTCACAGCACAGGGAACACAGTTGTCAGGCTTTGTTTACTCCCAGGACTTCTAAGGACTTCAGTAGCTGATAGGAGATGCCAGCAATTCCATTGTCAGGGAATGAGTGTTGTTCCAGTTGGCAAAGTGGCTCTATCAAAAACTGTCCTAACACGCGACCCCAAATCCCCCTGCTAGAGCCATGAAACATCCAGCCTATGGAAAATCCTCTCCCCAGAAAGCACCATGGAAAAGCAGGCATAGAAAAAGCAGTGAGGCTGATGGAAGGAGATAGCAACCAAAGATCAAACCCCAGCATCTTGTCCTGGCTCTGCTCTAACCCTGACTGGAATCTCTAGGCCTCAGTTTCCTCCTTGTGAAATGAGTGGAATGCACATTGGATTTCTTCTTGGAGATTTTTCCATACCCAGGGTTCTGTTTCTCTGTTTTCTGTTTTGAAAACTTACGCTTTTGAAACCCACATTTAAAAGTGAAACCAGCATCATCATCCTGTTAGCAATTAACTTACTTATGTCAAGAGACCGGGTCTGGAACACCAACTGGTGAGTAATTAGCATTTGGAACACAATTTTTTAAAATGCCACCCAGGGTCCCAACGGCACCCCAACTCTTTTGCAGATAGGAAAATTGTTGTTGATTTTGCTACATATTCTCTTGCAGGTTGTTTAGCTTCTTTGTGTAGGAGTTGAGAATTGAATCAACATTTTAGGGTTTCCAGACCTTGATGATATCAATTAATCCAGATTTCCTGAGAGCAAAGAAAATATTCATTCAAGAGCCTGAATAAAAAAAAAAAAAGCAGAAACAAACAAACAAAAAAAACCCAACCACCATTTGAAAAATTTCTCACTCCCTGCCTGCTCCCACCCCCCAAAATAGTCTTTTCCTTCTTCCTGTTTTTACTTTATGGTTTAGGTTCTTATTGGAATGGTGAGATCCTGATAGAGAAAGAAAAGGGAGGGTAGTGGCAGTGTGGAAATACACCATAAGGCCCATGGTCTCCTGAGAATAAAGAACGTTGTCACTGAGGAGAATGTCAACACGTTTCCTCCCTTCTCTGTTGCCTACGTCCTCTCTCACCCATGGAGCAAGCTGATGTCGCCTGGCCAGCTCTCAGACACAAGCCAGCCCCGAAGGCTTAACATGCTTTCATGAGGACAATTCAAGTACATCTCTTGCTGGAAGCCAGCCAGGTCCATTCACTTCCCGGTTGCAAGAATCAGCCACGGAGTCCCCAGAGATGCCTGTTCTGTTGAGCTTCATGCAAAGTATTCCAGGGCCTTGGCATTAGGGCTATCCTACAAAGCCAGTGGCCAGCCTGCTAGTGAAAGAAATCTGGGACAGATGGTATGAAATTGAGATCCCATCATCACTACCCTCTCCCAATGCTGGCCTGTTACTTTGGCAAATCTCCGAAAAGCTCCATGGCACACATGCTGGCCTTGCCAGAGGTCTGTGACTTAAACATGGATGCCTGAACATCACAGCTGATGAGGAGGTGGCCCATGAAAGAGGAGACTGCATTAAGTCATGTGGTCAGAACTGCATGTGCCTTTGAAAAGGACCACATGCTGCTGGACCAGTGGCGAGGTCTCTTTCCACATATGGACCCATCTGTTGCAGAGAGACGAACCTGTATTACTGAGAAGCAGTTCTGTATGGGAAAGGGAGCCTGGTTCTTTAAGGAAAAAAAAATGGCTGCAAAGTTTCTCTTTTTTTTCTGATTTTTCCATTTGGGATTTAACTAAGAGGTAGTTCTGTAGAAAAACCCATCTGAAGCAACTGCATGGCATCATGGGAAGATCCATGCATCCTCCTTTGATTTTTCAGTGGATGTTGGACAATCTCTCTTTGCTTCACTTTTCTCATTTGTGAAATAGAAAGCTCTGAGTGGGATGGGGGAAAGTGGGAGGAGGAGGAAGAGCACCATGGAGGGATGGTTGGTACGAGTGCCAGCCACAATCCACACGAGGCCAGTCCCACTTCTTCCCATCGCCAACTTTCAAAATGCCAGCAATGGTACATGGAACAATCAGGATGCTTTGGCTGGCACTGACTCCCAGCCTGCTGGTGTTAGTTTATTTTCATGGCAAAGAATTATATTTCCTCCTTTCCTAAATATTTCAAAATGATACAAATACTATATAAGTCCGTAAACAAAAAAGTACTTCAGATTCTTCAAACAAAGCCTTTTTAGGGATTCATAAAATGGCATATTGCATTTCTCCAAGCTCTTATTCGAAAAAGCAAACAGAATTTATTAAAAGATGATTATCTTATTCTATCCCACTGTCATCCAAAAGGAAGAGAAGAGGAGGGAATCTGCAGTTTGATCATTTGGATTTAAAAATTCCTGCTCCACTGCTTTTGACTCAAATGATTAAACACAACCGGAGCTTCAGTTTTGTTCTGTATAAAAACAGCATGATAGCAGTAATAACGACAATAACAACTTTTAAGGATTATTGTGACCATTAAATGAGCTACATGCTCTTCGAAACATAAAGCCCTAAATGAAAGTTAGTTATTGCCAAGCCCGGTGGCCCATGCCTATAACCTGTAATTCTAGCTACTCAGGAGGGGGAAGCAGGAGGATCATAACTCTGAGGCCAATCTGGGCAATTTAGCAAGATCATGTCTCAAAAGCAAAAATTTTTTTAAAAAGTTGGGAATGTGGCTGAATGGGTAGACCACTCATCTATTACCAAAGCCCTGGGTTCTATTCCCCCACACTGAGAGAAAAAGTTATTATTACCTGAAAAGGGGGGCACAATTTCATTAAAACATCTGGAAAAGGTTTGTTTTTTGCACAGGATTTTTGTTAGGGTGGGATGCAGAGAAAAATTCTGAAAACAGCTAGCTGAGAATGGAGCCAGTTTGAACAACTTCCTCATCTGTAGTTTTCTCTTTCCAATTATGTCTGCAAAACTTCCTCGTTTCTTGAGTGTATTTCTGCAGGCTTCATAATCAGGGAAACATTGCTGTCAAAAGAACTCAAAATTGTGTTAGGAAATGGCAGGAGGATTTTCTCTATCTTTTTCCAACACCCTTTCCTTAGAGATCAGATACATTTTCCTGGCAAGATGCTCATCATTTGGAGGTTGCTTTGCAAATTTCCTTCAATTTCAGCTCACGTGCAAATTAGACTACACTTTTATTTTAGGATACAGGAAACTCTATGAAGGATGAGAAAAGAAATCTAATGTGATCAAGTCTTAGAAGGGTACTAGTGAATACTGGCTTTGATGGTATCTTCTCCATCATGGTCAATTTTAAATGATTCATCACTTTCTTGTTCACATTGTTTATTGTTAGAAAAAGTGGAGTTTGGGGTTTGTAAAATAATAAATCCCCTTATTTTTTTTTTCTTTGAATTCTTTTTTTTTTTATTGATTGTTCAAAACATTACAGAGCTCAAGACATATCATCTTTCATACATTCGACTCAATTGGGTTTTGAACTCCCCAAATACATAATACAGACTCACTTCTGTTACATACTCACATTTTTACATAATGGCATATTAGTGACTGTTGTATTCTGCTACCTTTCCTATCCCCTACTATCCCCCCTCCCCTCCCCTCCCCTCCCATCTTCCCTCTCTACCTCCTCTGCTGTTGTTCAATTCTCTCCCCTTTAAGAATAGAACAAGAAGGAAGAGCATGAGGAAAAGACTAACAGTAAACTAAGACGAATGGGGGGAGAGAAAGGAAGAGAGAAGGGAAAACATATGGAAATGGTAGGAGACCTTCAGTGATACACAAAATTATAAGAGGTTATGAGGGGCAAGGGGGTGGGGGGAAAAAAAGGGGAGAGAATTAAATCCCCTTATTAACAATTTTCCTTTTATGATTCCTAACACAGATGCACTGTATGAACAGATATCGATCACATTTTTAAATGGATCCAGTGCTGCAGTTTTACCCATGGAATGAGAATTATCTATTCCTCTATTAAGTTGAAAAGTGCCCTCAGGTTTTGCTGCTAATTCAAAGGGAGGAGAGAGAAGTCGGAGCAGGAGACAAGATGGTATGATGTTGAAAGGAAAGGGAGGCTGCAACAGCATGTTGATTAAAAGGCTCTGCTGCCTTATGTTTACGTACATCACCCAAAGTCTATATGAAAGGTATAGACTTTGGATTGCATTGAGTAGGCTGTCATATGAGCAAACCAATAAGACATCTTTTAAAATCTTCATCCAGGTGTTGTAAAGACAAGCAACAAACTATCAATGCTAAGAAGATTTAAACATTTTTTGAGGGCCAGCCTAAAATACTTTTGCAACTCTGATAAAGATCCCTTTCTAAAAAAACAAAACAAACAAACAAACAAAAACAAATATGAAGCATGTCCTCCAATTTCAAGCATTGCATGGATAATCTGCAACCCACATTACAAATCCCTGAGGTATTCTGTACCTCTCGAATTTACCCCTTTATTTGCTATCTGGTTTACATGAATAATGAACATATCAACAATGTTCTTCTGACATTATGAAGCTGTCTGTATGTCATAAATAGTGGTGTTATTCATATGGTCAACAGTATTCATAAATAGTAAGAGTCCTATGTGATAAATAGTAACTGTTTCCAAACACTTTTGGCTCAGAGTATAGCAGAGGACAAACACATCACCCTCTTATTAATCTTTTAGATATCTTTGGATTAATAGAAAGTGAAACTATTTATGGAAAAACTTCCACAATTCTTTGTTCTCGGAAGAATCTATATCTTTGCCTCTATCTGTTAATTTAATTATCAATCATCACCACAATAACACTTTCTTAAAAAAAAGAAAAAAAGTAAAACCAGCTTGGTAGGAAAAATCCTGTAGATAAAGAAAGAGCTAAGGTTGCAGTAATTCTCTTTTGTGGAAAATAGGTCAGAACTAAAGCTCTTCCATAGGAAATAAATTTTCCATGCAAATGAAACCTTGCTTTTATTTTTAAAACAGTGTTCTATTATTTTTGAATAATGGTGGAAGATTTAATATGTCAATGTTTCTTCCCATTTTATGGAGAATTATGATACACCAAAACCTTTTTATACGATACATTAAAATCTCAGAGATCTTTCAAATTTAGCCAAAGGTTTTTATTTAATTAAATTAACTTCTTAGAAGAGAATAGTATCTTATTCTGAAATAAGTGGTATAAATTCATGCTCTTCTTATTTAGCAGTTTCTAAAGCATTTAATATACAAAAGCAAAAGCAACAATACCCAAGTAAAACTTTTAACAATTTCTAGCTGTTTGAAATTAATATTTGAAGTTTGATCTGTAAATGTGTTTGATATTTTATATTAATATGTATTTTGGTTTTCTTGATGATATTCCCAAATAAATTAAAAGTACGCGAGTCAAGAGGTATATTTGTCACAAAGCTTCTACATGTTATTTCCCAAAGAAACAAGAATGAAAATTATTATATATGGGTAGATTATGTAAGGAAAATGTTTCATCCGTATGGACTCTTCTGTTGTAGAATAAAGGTTTCATTTTCAGAATTACAGATGTATAAAAATCATACATCCGTGCTTGTGGGAGACTTGTAAATTTTCTCATGTTGTGTAAAAACTTGAATGCTGGAGGCCAAAACTCACAAAAGTTAATGATCTTTCTGCTTTAAAAAGCCAACAACGTTTTTGGGTTTTTTTTTTTTAAACCAAGAAAAGAAACAAAACATATGCAGCCTATGTGTGGTATTTTCAAAATTTTTTATAAAGGAAGAGTATGTGACATTATCAACGCTATGTATTTAACTTGCTTATGTTTGTTGAAATCACTTCCGTTCAGAGAAATAAATGGAAATGGAAAATAAATCCCAATGTGCCTGGAGCATCTTGTCTCACCTTACTTTTAAGGAAGCCAGTTCTCTTTTGGAAAAAGACTACAAGGTAAATTATGAACTGACTGGCTTTTTAATACTTATAAGACAAACAAACAAAAAAAACAAAAAAAAAACAGTAACCATTTATTTTCTTTTGAACATGTCTGACATTATTTTGGAGAGATTTTATACAACTGGGTGTTTCATCAGTATCCATGGTGCACAACTTAGGAATGAGTTGTAACTTAAGTTTCTCTTTTATTGTTTGGAACTCAGCACATTTTCTCTTAGAATCAAGAGTTCCACTGGCTAGGAAGACTCTTTAGCTAGCTCACAAAATTCAGAGTAACCCACAATTTAGCTTACTTTCTATATGAATAGTATTTAAGTAGCAATCAGCTCTCAGATAAAATATTTTGTATAGAAAAATGCACTCTATATTCCATGTCAGTACCAGGAAGTAGCTCAACCACTGGATCCTGGGGAGTGGCCCGGGTTGGAAAGAAAAGGACAGGACAGTTAATCTGGACCATCATGAACTCCTAAATTCACTATTATTGTGTCTTTTTTTTTTTCTTAAGGTGAAACTGTGACCCTCATACAAAAAAAAAATTAACTCATGTCAAAGACTTTAATTCATTAGATAATGAGGGACAAGTAAGATGCTGACATTGATTCAATAAAGCAATAAGGAAGGCCAAAATGAAATTTATGAAGAGATGCAAAAAGGGTCTATCTACAAAGCAATGATGTATTATATTCCAAAAGATACAAATTTTCATTTCTATAAATGAGTTGTTTTCATCATCAGTTTTCTAAAACTCACAGAACTATAAAATAGCTCAAAACCCGATAAAAGGTAGAGCTACCTCCAAGAATGCATTAGACAAGACTCTTATTACTTTTATCAATTTTAAAGTATTTCATCATTTTCCCTGGAAAGTTATACAACAGGAGAGTCAACTCAGGGCAATCACATCCCTGAAGTTGTAGATTAGGAAGAAAATACTGAATTCTGGTGACACCCACACCATCTATTAACAAAGACTAGGTGAGTATTCTCTGGTAGAAACAGTGCCCATTGCAAATGCAGTCGTTGCATGGGTAATTTAAAATTTTCTGGTAGCCACATTACAAAAAGCACTTATAATCAAACGGAATAAAATATTTAAATAAATATATGCAAAATATCTCAACATCATCACTATGAAAGAAGTATCAATGAGATAGATTACATACTTTTTTCATTATAAGTCTTCAAAATCCAGGGTGTATTTTACATATAAAATACTCTTAATTCAGACTAGCCTCATTTCATGTTTCCTAGCCACATGTGGCCAGAAAATCAAACATCTATGAGCTAGCTAAGTTTTGCATTGTTTGGAACATTAATTAGAACATTGTTGGTTCATCTCTTCCCATTCTATATCTTTTAAGGTAGTCAGTTTCTCAAATTTCTTAATTTTGGAATGATGTATGCTCAATGCCCAAGGAAACTATAATTTGAAGTGGCTGTCCTCTGTGGCCCCTTGAATGTTCTCATTAACACTCTGTACTGTTGCTTTTTCCCAAGGAGACCATACTTACTTACCCATGTGATATGAGAGGGAGTGATGAGCCTGCAGGGAGAGAGACAGCAAGAACCATAATAATAAACATAATATTGCTCTGCCAATCACCTGAGTATGACAGCCACTTCAAATTATAGTTTGGCCCATTAAAATATTAACTTTTTTTATTTTCATATCACCCTTGTGAGGTAAAAACAGAAGATACACTTCTCAAAAGTTCTCTTTCACTACAGAGTAAGAAAGAGATATTTTGCTTCTTAGTAGGGGACTAATGAATGTATATCCAACTCACTGTCCCAGATACTGCAAATGTCTGAGTTGGCATCATCAGTTCCATATCAAAGCTCTGGCCCTACGAGAGAGAAGGGCCCCCTCGCCACAGCATGGCTACCACAGTGCCCACCATGCTGCAGTACAACATAGGCAGGGCCAGGCAGATACTCAGGAGGAAGGTAAATGGAAGTGATCCTGGTTTATCTGCAAGAAACAGGGTGGGGGTGGTTATGGGAACCCTTTATCCTTAAACCAGCTTGATCATTATATCTGTATTTATTTACTCCTCTTCACTGTGTCCTCTCCCCACAGGGCTCTCGGAGAGAAGGATACAAATCCAAGTCAGACGGTCAACTGGGATCACTCATAAAATATCATTCCACAAAGTTCTACGGTAACACTTGGAATTTTTCTTACTCATCATAGTTCTGGGAGTTCACATAATATAATCTGAGTTAGGTGAACATAGGTGTGTGTGTGTGTGTGTGTGTGTGTGTGTGTGTGTGTGTGTGAGAGAGAGAGAGAGAGAGAAAGAGAGAAATGGTCTAACGCTAGTCCTCAGACTCAAGACATATCCCCCACTTCTCATTTTCCCAGGACCCTGGCTAAAATCAGTGCTCCAGAGACCAGGGGTCTATAGATTGATTTTTGGTCCCCTCTGTAACCCCTCACACCTACTCTTGAACTTTCATAAGAGCAAGGAAGTCACTATGCTCCCCACACATCCAACTATTTGGACTCTGGTGGCTGCCATTTGCAATCACCACCTCCTATGCATGAATGGTACTTTCACCGCCGGAGCGACACAGGCATCCCATTCAATCAGCAGCGTCTGTCTGTATTTACCATTAGCTGGCCAATAATAACCCATTGAAGGACTAGGCTCTATAATGTTTGTGTAAGAAGGGGAGGAGGGAAGAAAAGACTACATGCACTGAATTCAAGAAGGGAGATATTTCTTTCCTACTATAAACAGAAATGATTATAAAACCAGAACCCAGAGAGAGTTCCTCACCCTTCACTTTGGCATGAGGGGTTGCAGTTCTGCAAGGCCTACTCTTTGCATGCTGACTTCCCCAGGTTTTTACTACATTCCAGGGAGGGAGATAGAAACCAAAGCAAACAATGTGTCCCCATAGGACCCTCTCCCCCTTTCAGAAAGGCTTCTATGTTTAATTCTCTGCAGCTTTTTAAACAGTTGAATAGGGAGGTTTTGACAGTCTGTGGTTGAAGAGAATGCCTGCTCTCTCTAAGGACACCCACTTTAGATAATCCCAGCTGGCAGCGGGACCCAGGGCTTGGGCAAAGGGATTTTCTTGGCAGTTTCTTCTCCACACATTCTGTCATCGCACAACTGTTTTCTTCTCCACAAAAGAGTAGAGAGCAGATCGAGAGCTGGTTGCTAACTACCTGCAAATGAACCAGCTTCTCCCTCTTCCCCATCCTGTAGAGTGTCTGATTCTAAGGTTCTGATGCTACAAAAACATTTCGATAGTGAACGGTACTTTCTGTGGGTGTTTGCCTTGAAAACAGGGGGTCCCTAAAAACTCTGGGCTTTCTCACATTCTCTCTACATTCACTTCCAGAGACTGGTGGCATTTTCAAGTGGGCAAATAGGACAGACCCAGAGTCATCTTCCCCACCATGTTTTGGATGGAGAACATCAACAACAAAAGGAGATATTCCTTCCATGGCTCTGTCGGATTTGTGACCTCCTGATGACTCTCTCCCAACCACACACTACAGAATATCCAGTGACCATCTGGTGGACACTGATTGACCACATTCATTTGGCAGGCATTTGTTGACCTCTGCCACGTACTCTGAGTCCCATAAGCCAGCTACACCCCCAGACAGGTCTCCTGAGGTGGAAGTAGCCTTGGATAGCCTTTGCACCAGGAGCATGCCCGAGAATGGCCTAGGATTTCCTCTACTTCATCCCAGGCTGCCTTTGCAGAGCTGTCTGTATACCCACAGGGCTCAGGTCCAAAAGACATATTTAAGGCAATTGGCCATAGAAAGCACTAGACCCAAATAACCTCCCAGGGTTCTTAAGGACAGAGCTTGAAGCTCACAAAGGAAGCGCCAAATGAGCTACAGGTGTGAAGGAGATGAGCCGACTCCGGCATGGTAGAGAGCGAAGCAGCCCAGATTGCAAAGTTATGTCGACCTCCTAAGGTTACAGCCATTAAGTGAAGAATTTAAATCTGTAGCCAAATGTACCCTATTTCCTAATACAGAGTTCTTTCTTGGCAAAAACCATCTTTATAAATGTCTCCTGCTCATTCCTCTTCTTTCCAACTTCCAGAGCTCGACCAAAACGCATTTTTATATTAAAGAGGGAATAAAGCAATAGAAGTAAAAAGAACAAATGTGTCTGGGTCTTTCTCTTGTCCCATTATTTCTTATCAACTTTGAATCCAATAAAACTTAATCATAACTCAGCCATGAACTTGCAGCATGAAGTGAGGAAATTTGGAACCTATGTTTTCAATTCATTTATACTTGACTCATCAAAATATTTTTCTTGGTTGTGTTTTTTTTTTAAGCTATTTGATGTTTAAGGAATTGTTTCCAGCTTTTAAAGTAAATCTTTTAGAGCCTTTGTCAGTTCAAAACAAGAAGCTGCAGGATGCTAAGAAAATAGAAACTCCGATACAGGAAGGTTCAGGGACGGTGTAAAACTCAGAGCCATGAATTTGAGAGGGTTCAAAAGTTGGCAAAGTGAACCCTTCTCATCCCTACCCACAAATAATAAATATCACAACAAGGAAAAAGAGAAAGGGGAAAGCCACTGGAAAGCCATAACTTATCCTGTCTCCAGTCTTACAGTTCTTTCCAATAAGCCAAGAGTTCTCTGGAGAACTTAGGCTGTGCTGCCTGCAGGGAGCTGAGCTCGCCTGGGGTCATAAATTACCTTGCCTGGGATAAGCTTTCCTCCAGGTCCAACAGAAGGACAGCTCTGCAAGACCCATCACCCAGCTCTGTGCTTCTTAAATTATCCTTCATCTGGTTATGACATCTGAAAAGCTAGAGGGAAATGATCACCCCAAATCTGACCCTTATATATATATATATATACATACATACACACACACACACACAGAGATTACTATTTATTTGGAGAAGCATATGAAAAGCTCTATTTCTTCTATTTATGCTTGCAAATAGGGTATTGTTGTGTCTTTTCTCAGTGTGTGTATACACATATACACACAAATATATATATATATATATTATATATTCCAAATAAATAGTACAATGTGTTCAAATTGTCCACACTAAAGATTATTTTTTAATTGCAATGTGACCCTAAGTCCTTTCCCCAACTGAGGTAGCCATAGTGAAGCTTAAAATTACTGGAAACGAGGGCTGTCAGGAGACAACTTTTCCCCTTCACTCTTACTTTGTAATCAACATCCCTGTTCCAGTTTTTCAACTGCATTCAGATGTGTAAACACACAGACAGACACAAGCACGCAAACATCTCAGGACGCAGAATACTTGAGTAAACGGCTGGAGTGCCTTGAAATGTGATCAAGTCTCAGAGAGCAGGTATCAGGCCAAGAGAAATAACTCTTATTTGTAAAAAGTTCCATAATAAATCAGAGATCCTTTTCCTCCGCATGTCACCTGACATGTTTAATTTGTCTGCTTTGACAGAATCGTGGCAAGTAGAGTTGACTGTTGGCACAATTAGAATGGGCCTTTGTGATGAAGAGGCAGGATATCAGGCAGAGAAGGGCACAAGAAAGGGGCACACACGGTAGGCATCTTGTAAATGCCGGGGAGAGCTGGCTTGGTGTGGTGGAGGATGAAAAAGAAATGGACAAAGATTTCAGGCTTTGCAGATTCACAGTACGCCAAGCCAATGGGAAGCTAGTAACCTGTCATACCATCCAAGAGATTTAACTTCTTCCTTTCCTTGTTTACTTCTCCCTGGAATCAAGTTTTATCATAACCTTTAGGGAATAATAAAGACCCACTCATTTTCATGTCAGCATTTTGCTTATGGAACACAAGATTTATACCGAAGACAAGGAAATGTACTCTTAGGAATGTCTGCACCTCTGAACTAGGGCAAGCCAGTGGATTTATTAGTGTCAGTTGGCTAACCTTGCATCTGGCCATACAATTTGTTTTCAAAGAAAAAGCTATATATACCAAGAGAAGAAATAGGCTTGATTCTGCTAACAAAATAGCTTTTAAATACCTATACATCTTTTATTTGAATGAAATATATATATTTTTCATATATTTTTTTCCATCCAACTCATAAAGATGGATCATGGCTCCTGTCTGTGATGCCTGATGCTCCCTTTCCTGCACCAACTTGTCCTACCTACCAAGGCTCACATGGCCCCCCAAAAGAGGAGACTGCCGGTACTTCACCCCTAAATTCTTATGCAAATTAGCTCAATTCATCCTACCTTACAATGTGGAAATACACTATCCCCAATTTTATAGATGAGGCAGCAGAGGAATGGACAGAGATCAAGATATTCTCCCCAAATCACCCAATGGCAGCACCAAGACTCAAACCCAGAGAGTCCAGATCTAGAGTGTACATTTTCGACCACTCAGCTGGGCCACCTACATGTGAGCTAAGTTCCATTAATTTGAGATGTTTTCTGTAAGCAGATTATTATTGAATATCCAACAGAAAATCAACTTACCATTGGTTAAGTAGATATATGTAATTCTTTACTTTTGTTTATTTTCTGTTTTCTGTCAATATAATTTAACTGCAATATGCATATACCAAAGTACCTACACATTCAGTCCCATGCATTTTCTATAAGGTTCACATAAGCCAGCATTCAGATCAAGAAATGGATCATTTTCAACAGAGAAGCCCACCCCCTTGCCCACCTTGTGCCTCCTTCAGAGAAGCCCACCCCCTTGCCCACCTTGTGCCTCCTTCAAGTCATTACCCTCCCATCTCTACCCCAACCACTGTAGTTGTTACCATTTTGGAGGTGAGGGGAACGAGGGGGTCTAATACTTGATTATAAGCACATGCTTTGGAAGCAAACTGCCTGGGTTGAAACCCATTAGCCCTTTTACAAATTCTGCTTCTTTGGACAAGTCATTTAATTTCTCTTTTCTCAACTATAAAATGGGGATATTAATTGACCCTGTTCATGAGTCTTGGTGAAGATTAAAGGCTATAATACATCTAAGAACCTGAGACCCAGGTAAATAGAAAAGCTCAGGGTAAACTTTCAGAAAGTCCCAGCTATTGTTATCACTGGGACACTTTCACCCAAAGAAGGCACAAAGGGAGTAGCACAAGGGAGATGGCAAGAGAGAAGACAGAGGGATTCCAACCCAAAGTGTTATCTTTCAATATAAAAAATAAACCCATCTCTAGGCTGGGGACAGGATCAGAGATGAACAGGTTGAGGAAGAGCTAACCAGTTAGTTTTCTGATTGCACAAATTCAAGTTTCCAAAGTAAAACTGTTATTTGCAACTTCATGCAATTTCTCATCATCCTATCTACACCCCATATACTCACACATGCCAAAGCTGAGTATGACCAATACTATTTCAGGTCACCCATGAGCTTCCCACCAGGACTCCTAATCATCTAGAATTGGATGTATATGTTTTAATTTCCGTCTATAGAAAGAGAAGGTGTATATATTTTTTCCACCCAACTCATGATATAATTCCTCCTGTCTTTCGTACCATGCCGTTTTGACCATAAATGTAAAAATCTCTATTCAGCATAGATTTTAAAGAATAGATTCCAGCATTTTTCCATGGCACATTTCTTTACATTTTTGCATCACTCAAAACATTTTTTTTTTACCCATTTCCTTTAGAACTTCTCAAAATTCTCTGCAGCGTAAATCAAAAGTAAATAGCTAGTTTAAAGCACTGATTCCAAGAACTCAGAAGCCTCAGGAAAATAAAAACACAAGACAGAGAACTTGTGGTGCAAATTTCCTTTTTTCTTTCCTGCCAGAGGAATGCATTTACTGCAACTTCTTTTTTATGTCTACATATTTTTATTGTAACTGTCAAAACAACCAAGGTAAAGTTTTTAAAAAAAGGAGAGAAGCATAAAAACATTTTTCAAGCAATATTAAAAATGACAAGTATATAATACCAATTTGAATAACACATGGACTACAATGAAGGATTAGCGTAATTTAGATTCTCAACAAGTATCAAATAGATTGAGGCCTGACATATTGATTTGTTAATTTATAATTGAGTTTAGGAAAATTCAAAATGGATAAGAAAAAGACCCCTGCTTTGTCCTTTCCTCCCCCCTCTCTCTCTCCACCCCCCCCCTGTGTGTCTGTGTCCTTATCCGCCCTTTCTCTAGCCTCTGTATTTTTCTTTGCATATTTGTTGTGAGATAAACAGACCAGAAATGACTATTAAACGCTCTGTACAGTCTCAAGTTCTAATAGATCTTTTTAACGCAATAGAGATAATGTTACTTACAGAGCTTTCAATCGCGTGGCCATATGGCCAGCCAGGCTGTCTGTCCAAAAGGAACAAAATGCTTCCTTCCTGGGTGGCTGGCTGTGGGCTGGAACAGTACGCGATGTTCGAGATAAGAAAACGGAAGTTCCAAGCTCGGAGCTTGTGTGGTTTAACCAAATGAGGTAAAATAAGAAATGGACAGTCCGTCAGAAGCCGCCTTATTTGCAGCATGTGTCAGAGCCAGTGTGGGGATCTGGAGTTGGACAGCGTCTCTCTCAATCACAAGCAGGAAGTCCTTGTTCCAGCACCTTCGCTCTGTGCAGATATAAATATGAGATGAGACTGCTTTGTTACCTTTTAGGGATATTATACATACCAAAGACATCATAATAAATGTCCTTGAGCTTGCTGTGAAGGATAAAGTAAACTAAACCTGTAATGTCTGATCCAGTGGCTGAAGATTATGTCCATCCATTTCTAAAGCTAGAGATCCCGTTTGATGGCTTAGGTCCCTCCAACCCTCAGATAGTTGGGGGCATCCTGGGTAGGATCTACTGATTAACTCAGCCATGGCAATTGGCTCCCAGACTTTATCATGCACCATATGCTCAGTCTCTGCCCAGAACCACCACAGGTCACCAAAGCCTTCTGCTGAGCCTTGGATACCTCATCTGTGAAACAGAGATAACAGTGTTAGTTTCTGCCTTTCGGGGCATTTCTGCAGCTTGGGCACATAAGGAGATATCTAAAGAGCAATAGATACACTTGGCCGTAATTAGCTCTATGACCTTCAGCAAGTTACTTAACTCTCAGGATCTCTGTTTCCTCATCTGTAAAATGGGAATAACAAGACCTGTTTTATATCCCCATGGCATATAACTCAATAAATTGCTATGACTGATGACTCCTCTTGTTTCGCCACTCTTTTTAGTCTCTTGCTCATGCTGACAGGACCCAGTGATACTGTCAGCTTTATCCATTGCTCTCCTCCATGGAAGTCATTTAAATGACCCTGCCTATACATCAAGGGACTCCCATGAAATCTAGCCCTGCCTATCTGGGCCTGATCATCCTCCCCTAGGATGGGTGGGGTGCTGACTGGCTCTGGGCAGGGCAGTATATTCTGTCTCTACTTTCTACTCAGTCCTTTCTCTCGGGAAGCCATTGCTAAGTGAAATGGGGCTCTTCCTCTCCTGGGTCCTTAGACCCTCCTCCTTGTCCCTTTCCTTATGCTGTCTTCTAGGATGGTGTCCTCCAGATTGTTTTTCAGGCTCTCCCTTCAGTGATTTTTTTTTTTGGCACAGACACCAATATATATTTATAAATTATATTCAAAATTTATATGTCTCTGCTAATATGATTTGTGCATTCTGAAAATAGACATGCACCATACAGAAGTTTTAAAAGAACGTGCTTCCATATTCAGTGGAAAAAAAGGAATTCAATCATTTACTTCATGCACCCTCAACAGATGATTTGGGGCTCCTTCTGCTATCTAACCTCCCTAGCCAGCAGGAAGAGTGTTCTTCTGTGGGATCCTAGACACCCCACCTTTGTGAGAGATTTGCATATACCGTAAACTAAGAGCAACTCCACGGGCCAGAATGAGCTTCTGATCTCAGCAAAGTAGCTGTTCCTTGCCACCCCATTCCTGTATGTTTAGAGTTGAGGATGCTTCATGAGAACAGCAATTGTTATGGATTTGGAGTCCAGCAAGATGCAGAGTGAATACAAGGTAAACATACCCCAGCCACCTTCTTCTAGAATGTGGTAGAATATTTCATTTCTTGAAATGTCCACAAAGAATGTAGCTGGTTTTGTGCAGTGTTAACACCTATGCCTGCACAGGCTGTGAAAACGTAACGGTATCATGTCAGTGATTCTGCACACAGGCTCTTATATTTACATTTAAAAGTCATTGCACCATATAGAGATGAGTGGAAATATTTGTGCTAATAATTTAAAACTTTAATTTTTCTTTAATTAGGATGACATCAGACAACTAAAAAGTACCATCACAAGTTGAGAGAGAGAGAGGGGGTGACTAAGGAAGACAGGAAAAAGTTTTATAGTTAGTACTTTTAGTGCACCTTTTTTTCATGCTTTTTGAACAAGGTCCCCTGCATTTTTATTCCACACTGTATCCAACTCTTTCCCTTGTCCTCTGACATCTCCAACATGACCAATCTATTCTATCAGGAGTGAGTCCAACCATGTGCTCTTCTCTTTTTTTTTAATATTTATTTTTTAGTTTTCGGCAGCCACAACATCTTTGTTTGTATGTGGTGCTGAGGATCAAACCTGGGCCACACGCATGCCAGGCGAGCGCGCTACCACTTGAGCCACATCCCCAGCCCACGTGCCCTTCTCTTGCTAGAAAAAGAAGACCCTCCATTCTACCTTAAGAAAGGAGCTGACCTTCCAAGACCATGGCTACACATTCATGCTTCATATTTTATTCGTTCGTGCAACAAGTATTTGTGTATTTTATCAACTTCAAGTGTAAAAATAATAAAATGTTAGACATCGTTCAAGGGTTTGGTTCCTATTTTTCGCTGTTTTGTCACAGCAGAAAACTCCTTTCGAAATGTCAAGATCTCAGTTCAAAGAACACTGCTATTGAAACTTGAGGACTGAGCTCTGAAGCAACTACCCTTCCGAATTCTTCACCCACACCCGGAAACTAATGACTTCCAGAGGGAACCACAGTAAAAAATACTTTGGAACACTGGTCACTCTGTCAAGGATCATGTCAAGAAGAGAAGGTCACCAATTCGAAATATTTCAGAGGTGAAAGGTCATTCTTATAAATACCATGTCCTCCACATTTAGCATACCATGGTGCATATTTTTGTCACAATTTGGGGGCCAGCAGGCATCACCTAAGCAGACCCAGTCTAAATGAAATTCTTCAACCTCCTCCAGCCACATGTCACTCTTACATCTTGGATGATACTTTCTTCTGGGAGTGGACCTGGTCAATTTTTTTGCCTTTGAAATGGATGAAATCATCAGTTTACAAAGTATAGTCTGGGGACCACTGGGGATTCCTGAGGCCCTTCCTCCAGTGGGTTCATGAAGTTTAAACTATCTTCATAACAACAGTGACAAGTTGTTTGCCCTTTTTGTCCCATTCTCTTGTGATTTATTGTGTCATTTTCTAGAGGCTCCACAACATGAAGATTTCATTACCCGGATGGCTAATGCAATGGGTATTCTTGTATTTTGAAAATTTCTCAGTTTTATTGTCTAAAATGGTTAATATTCATAGGCATAGCCCAGATAAACATAAGCCATCTGAAATCATCAATAATTTCTTAAGAAAGTAAAAGGATCCTAAGACCAGAGAGTTTAAGAAGTGTTAAACTAAATGAAATAGGCATCTATCATCTTTTACATTTTTTTCAAAGATGGTTCTACCCTCTTCTTTTACAGAATTCTTTCTCTTAGTCCCAGGAACTACTCTGTTATCTCTAAGGAGACTGCCACATCAACAACCCATGAGCAGATTACTGCAGGATTTAGGTGAAAAGTGGAGAGTCATCTTGTATGTAAGGAAAATATCAGAACATCTAATTTGATTTATGTCTTATTTTGTGCAAGTTATGATATAAACAATGTATTTAGTTAGTAACACAGGCATCAATTATAAGTATTTAAAAATGCACATCTATTAGGAGTAAACCCCAAAATTTTTGCTGATGAAATGGGCAATAAAAAAGGGCAGAACTGCTAATTGAACCCACTCTACTAGGCTTTCCAGTTTGGGGTTTTTGTTTGTTGTTTTTGCTTTTGGAGGAGTACTGTATATTGATCCCAGAGATGCTGACCCACTGAGCTTAATTCCCAGTCACTTTTTAAACTTATTTTTAGAGAGGGTCTCACTAAGTCATTGAGGTTGATCTCAAACTTGCAATCATCCTGCCTCAGCCCCTGGAATTGCTGGGATTACAGGTGTGTACCACCACACCCAGCCAGGCCATTTTGTTTTAATAAAGGATCCATTTGGTCATCCTCATGATCCCTTCCTTGGTTGCTGAGCAGCTGCCTAGGAGTTCATTAGAAAATTAGAATACGCTATTAGTAGGTCAAGCTGGCAGGGAACTGAAAAGTAACCAACTCAACTTTTATTTTACAGAAGAATCAAGGCCCAGTGATTGCCTCTGCTAGATTGGCCAGTTTAGTGAAGGGATTATAGCAGTTTTGAGACTGTGATTCTGAGTTTGCATCATAGTGGGTAGAGCCTTGGAAAATGCAGAATTCTGGGCTGATGATATAGACAGTTTGAATCACAATCCCCTGGCTTATTATTTCCAACAAGCTTCCTTGATGATTCCTCAGCATTCAGAGGTTTGAAAACCCTGGGGATTTGGAAGATGGAGACTTGGCAAAGGCTCAGGTTTCCCTCCTTCACACACAGTGTCTTGGTGTTTAGAGCAGGAACTATGGTTTTCAGTACCAAGACAATGCCCTCAGGGCTTTCCAGATGTGCAGTGTTGTTTAAACCAATACAAATGGCTGTGGATAGTGATTTTGCTAATTCTAGGACCACTTTCTAAAGGCTTGTTTTTTATCTCTTCCTTTGATGTCAAACTATTTGCCATCCTTAGTGCCTGCAGTGTGATCACTACAAATCTCTTTCCTCTTTTCTTGTCCCCCTCCAATTTTCTGCTTTTAATTCACTGTGGGGCAAGAGACTAAATAAATGGGCCTGTTAGGAGTGTGTGTTAATTAAGAGTCAATTAGACCTAGTTAAAGTGCATTGCTTTGTGACTGGTGTTTCCGCTGTTTGAGCCTCTTTTGCTTCCTTCCTGCTTTGCAAGCTGAATTCCAGAAGTCTGAGGTTGAGGGAATGTCTGACCTCTGGTTAAGTGGGGCACAAGGATATTTACTTTCTTGTCACATTTCACGGCTGTCAAAGCTCAGAGGGTCTGGTCAGCCCCCAGAGGAGCTGCTATACTTAATGATTCAGGACAACCTGGGTCTGACCTGGTCCTCTTCCATTTCTCCAGGCTTAGAGTGATTTGCAGAAAGAACAGGAAAAGGAGACAGGGTCCAGGAAGCAGGAGGAAGGGTGCAGTCCTCAGGATGAACCAGGGTATAGGAATTGGTTCCTCTTGGAGATGCACCAATTTCTAGTTGCAGAAGGGTCTAGCTCTGTCCCTTTCAAATAGCTGCTGGGGAGTCTCAGCCATGATACCCACTAGGGTACATCTGACTAGCCATGGACAGTTAAGCGATGGGTATGGGAGTAGGGCATCTTTTACCTAGAAGCCATAATATACTTAACACTGAAGTTGTAAAGTGTTGCTATTAAGAAAAAAAGTCAGTGTATAATAATATCCTTTGAGCTTAAGCTTTGTCTATAATGTGATTGTTAAATGATGTTGGGTGAGTAATCATGTAGATCATAAAATTTTAATCTTCATCTTGTATTAGAAAATGAAACTAAATTGTCCTCACAATGCCCCAGGATCCTTCACCCTTTCTTCATCTTGTCTAAACATATAATCTTTTGATAGAGGCAGCTCTTCTGTCTTTCCAAATTTATACAATGACAAAATTAAAGCAAACAGGAACCCAAAACCAATGTTATTTTATTTCATGGGGTGTTGTACTGCATGTGAGCTAATTCTATCCTTGGGGGGGGGGGGGCGTGGAGACAATGTTCTTTGCTAACATCCAGGACAGGACATGCATGATTAAGGGTGAAGTGTGTTTAAAAAAAAAAAAAAGGAATTTTAAGAAGCAAAAGCAAAAGGGATTTGTTCATCATACTGATCCATTTTCAATGCTTAATTACAAATCTGCTCCAACTAATTTCCTTATTGGGCCCACAGCTGCTATTCTTTTGTCACCAGTTTATTTTTCTTTGAAAATCTGAAAGGCATCAAGACTCGCCCTGAAAGTCATCAGAAGCAGAACCGGGGTCCCAGATGCCTCATTACTGGTCTCATTTGCGGGCCTGTTTGGTTGTTTATGTCTTGCATTCAAATCATTTATTTTGTTCAAACCCTCTTTTGCTTTGAAAATGATTTTAGAACACTGGACTGCTTTTATCACTGAACCCTTTGCCTCCCTGGGTAGCAGGAACATCCTGATTTAATCAACATCTCAATTTCCCAGTCATCTCTGGGCAGGCCTTGTTTAGTAAATATCAAAAAGTTTAGAGCTCCAAAGTCTTTTTTACAGTGACTTTTTTTGGAAAGTGAAAAATGCTGCTCATATGAAATCATAGTGATTTTAAAAGATTTTCATCTGTAAGTCCCAATGTCATATGGAAAAGTTTGGAACTCACAAAGGCTTTGCTTTCTCAGCCAAGAAGATTGGCTGCTAGAACCAGTCAAAGCACTTGGTGGGCAGGGTTACTAGGCTATTTGAAAAATTAGTTCTACTACCAGCAGCATGGCAGAAATCCGAAATGCTTGTTCCCAGGGGCCAAAGACACCTAGTTCCAATACTGGCTTAGTCAAGTTACCTTAACTTCCTGAGGCTCAATGCTCCCAAATATAAAAGAGAAATAAGTGGTATCTGACTTCTAGAATTAAAATGAAAATTACAATAGCTAATGCTTGGAAAACTCTGGACAAGAAAGCCAGGCATGCAGTCAACTCAAGGAATGAGCTTTTTATGGCTATTATTTGGAAGAAACGAAGTTAGTTGTTGAACTGAATACTTATATTTCTTTTCTGGTTAATAACAGTATTGTGGGAAATAATGTAAGCTGATTGCAAGTGAAAACTGTCATATTAACTGCCACAGGTAGGGTGGCCATATAATTCGTGGTCCAAACCAAGGCACTTTGAGAATGAAAATATGTACTGTCAATAGTTATTCCAGAAACGCTGGATAACTTTAGATACTGTCTGGTTCAATGCTCCAGTTTTACAAAGGAAGAAAATGAAGTTCAACACAGGGAAGGAACTTCCCAAAGGTCACACAGCTAATAACTTCAAACCAAGGTCTGGAATTCCAGTCTTTTTATAATAGCTCCCGGCAATCCCACAGCATGGTTCTGTTTCTGAATATCTTTAGCAAGGCTGGGAACTATTCTCCTCACCTCACCTTCTAAAAGGGTCCCAAGTCATCCTACTCTCCTTTGTTGACTTCACTTTACACCAGAACAGATGGCCATTTGTACAAAACAATCTTCCAGAAAGGCAGCTTGTCATTTTTCTAACCTAAATCCTTCATGCTATTGTTTGAAGCCATTTTTTTTTAAATTCGCTCTTGCATTGAGAGAATAAAACAGTAACTGCTACCTCCCTTCTATAAAGGGAAATTCTTGGATCACTTTAATTATTCCTTTTCAGTTTTCTTATAGAATCAGTAAGTTTCCTGAGTTCCTAACCAAGATGCCTTTTCAAACAATTTTCCAAAAACATTCCACGTTGTGTCCAAGGCACCTGGGCATTGCTCACATGAATATGTATATTTTTAATCCCCTTTAAGTATATAAGATACAGAATTGTCATGAATAGATCTCAGAAGTCCTCATTTCAGGTGACTTCCTAGCATTAGTTAGACCAGGCAAATATTCCATGTTCAGTCTAGACTTTAAAAAGCCAAGGGAGCCAGATGATCAGAAGTCACATGTGTCAGGCTCTCCTTAGGTACAGGCCTGCTTCTCTCTTTAATGAAGACCACATTTTATAACAATGTTCCCATGCAAATGCAAATTTATGTAGATCATTTATTTAGACTCGTGCTTTTGCACATCAATCTCATTGTTCTGCCCTCCTCTCTTTTTTGCCTTGAAGGAGAGATAACATGGTTATTCCTGTCATATCTCTCTGGGTTTTATGGTCTAGAGTGCCCATAAAGATGACAGGCGGCACATTTCCCAGGAAGCAGCTTTTGCTCCTCAGGCGGTTTTGTGTGGAGGTAGAGGAGGCAGCAAAGCCCAATGCTGCCAGATAGATCACCTGCTTTCCTCCAGGTGCAGAGTTCAGTGACCAGGGAGGCACCCAGCCAGGGAGCACGAAACTCCTGAGCCTCCTCAGGGACTCTGGGTGGACACCCTTGGAGGTTAGCCCAGCATCCCTCCTCTTCTCCATATGTTGGTTATGCATATAGATTTACCTCTAAGTTTTAAAATATGAAAGGATCTTTCCACATCTCTGAATGAAAGTCTATTTTTGGAAGAAAGGTCTATATGAAATAGCAAACTATTTACTCAGCACCTGGTTAGAAATGAGTGAGAATTCAAAGCCACACATGCAGAGGAGATGCAGCTTCATGATGCTATTTGAAGAGGTGATCCGAGTCATGATTAAGAGCACAGACTGATGTCAGGTAGATTTTTGAGTTCAATCTGTCTCCACCGTCATGTGACCTTGAGCAAGTTACTTGACCTCTCTGCCTCAGTTTCTTCATCTGCAAATTAGGAATAATTTGAGTATCTACCTGATAGGAGTACTATGAAGATGGAATGTCATGCACACAAGATTTATCTTATGGGTTAAAAAATGGGGGGGATCTTTTCACATCCATATATAAGCCATTTAGCATAGTGTGGGCATATTGGAAGAAGAAAAGAAACTTTAGCAATGATTTCATTTTTCATATAGCACAGTGAAAAAAGTATACGCTGTGTCCATCTACCTATATATTTGTTACATATATAATGCACATACAGTATATGTCTACACTCATATATGTCATATATGTATAACATACAATTTTTAAATAAAACACAAAGATAAGGTAGCCAAGAAATTCAGGCTGTGCATTAAGCCTGCAGATTAAGTTTGCAGGTCAAGGATAATGATTTGGGGACACAACAGAAGACAAAGACAAAGGATGCTATAGATAGGGGACTCCATCTGGCTACACAAGAGCAAAAGGGCAATAAGAGGGGAGAATATAATAAAAATATCAATCAGGATCACATCTACTCCAGGCCAGGCTTGCCTCTGGTTTAATATAGTAACTGTATTACTACAGCAAGATCTTATAGCACATCTGATAAAAGATGACCTGAGGAGTCATCATTGACCTCAGCCTCTAGAGCCAAGGAGGAAAGGGGTCTTCACCCAGGGCTGCCAGGTGACCCTCCATAGTGATGTGAAGAATCAGGAAGTATTGATCGGGAGCATCTGACATTCACATGGCCCCCTCCACCCTCAGCCACAGAGAAACTGAGCTCTGTGTGTTTATAAAAGCCCCAGGGCCTCAATGCATCTGGTTTCCAACTAAGGAGCTGGAAAGCAGAGACAGGCCTCGGTCTGTACTCCATCGACAGCTAGGGGAGGCAGGCAGGCTCAAGTTTCATGGCCGGGCACTGAGGCCCTCCAGGTACATTCCAACTGGTCCATTTCATGTGAAATCTTCCAGCTTGACCAAGAGTCACTGACCTCGAGAGCAGCCATTTAACCTCCATTACTTGGTTTATATTGGTAATATTTACATTGGGAACTTGATTAAAGCTGACCTTTGGAGAAAACGGAATCCAATATGTATTTGAAAACCTCCGCCTTCTCCAGCCAGTGTCAGGCGTCATCTGTTTCACTTCTCCCCTAATTGGCCAACTGGCGTCCGCTTTGCCTGCATCCACCTCTCTCCCAGAATTTCTGCAATACTTTCCATTTCCTTTGTCACCCACCAGCAATTTTGAAAACCAACCAGGTTAGAAGATGCTGTTTGAAGACAGAGTTAAAAGACAGGTTAGGAGATGCTGGTTACAGACAGAGTTAGTCTGTCTTAAATAGATCCCATTTAACAGAAGGTGTACAAAAAGCCCCAAATGATCCCCTGTCCTTTCTGCTGCAAGGAACTTTTCCCAGTGTGCTGTGATTCAGATATTTCAACTCCTACCTTCACAAGGATAACTGAGCCCCCTGGGAAAGAAGCCAGTGGCTATGGGGCTCCTCTTCCTACATGAAAATTTTATCTGTATTGCTTTTCAGATCAATATGTCTGTAAAATTGAAGCGGAGGCCTCTTGATACGTTTGTTTGCTGACATGTCCAGAAATCGCTCCTTCCCTCAACTGACTCAGTTCAGCAAATATTTGTCAATTACCTCTTTAAAATGCCAGACAACCTGAAAACCAATAGGCCTGCATGGAACTCTTCATCTAAGGGTATGTGTGTGTGTGTGTGTGTGTGTGTGTGTGTGTGTGTGTGTGTGGTGGAGGCATGGGTAGGGTTCCTACGTATACACACAAAAGTTCCATAACAGTATGAGACTCTGATGATAAAAAGTCTAGTGGCTTGTCCATCAGGATCTGCCACCGCCATCTGCCACAAGCTAGCTTAAGTGTCCTTAGTATGTTACATAACCTCCTGGACTTCCAGGACCTCCCCAGGCAAGTGGAAGCCCTGGCCTAGAAAATAAATTAGGTAAATTTCAGCTTGACAATATAACGACTCCAGCAAGAGGAACAACCACCCAAGGACTGTCTGTTGCAAGACTGAATGTGATGACATTGCAAGGGCATGGTTGATTCAGATGTAGAGAACAGAGCCACTGGGAAGTGGTCATAACACAAAGCCAAGGGCAACTTGGGAACCCTGGTCCTATAGCCTTGGGTTAATGACTCCTACTGAAACTGTGTGATCTGAGGCACAGATGGTGCAATATCCCCCATGGGATGGTCTTGCTTTTGCAAAGATCAGGGCAAATATTTCAGTGATGGAGTGTTTTCCCACGTCTCCAGCATGCAGTTTATGTCCTTATCATAATGCTGTGAGCTGGGATTATTGTTCCTATCTTCCAGATGAAGCTGGAGACAGAGAGGGTTAATTTCCTAAGATCACATAGAGGATAGAGCCAGGATGTTAGCTCAGCTTTGTCCACTTGAAAACCCATGTTCATTCACCTAAGTCAGGTACAGGTGTGGCCCCCAGAGTTCCCAAAGCAGCCACCCAAATTGACCCTAGTTTGCTACGTTAAGAGATGAGCAAGGGGCTTTTGCTGTCAGCCTCATTCACATTGAACACCACCCACTGAGGAAAACAAAATCAAACTCCCTCTTCAGCAGGCAGCTCTGCTTTACATCCCTGAGGAAGCTGAGAGCCCAGGGACAGACTGTGTGTCCTGGGACCAAGACAGTGCTCCCACAGGGGTGGGATTCAGGCACTGGGCCACTCCTCCACACAAGGAAAAAGAAGATCAAACCTTGGGAAATAGCATGATGCATTTAAAGTTCTTTTAGGAAAATAATGTTCCTTTTTTTTTTTCTCTATTTCTAGCCAAAGAATCTCTTTTCCCTTATCTAAACAATCAGAGGATTTGGTTCTCTCAAATCCCAACCTTCTCAGTCTGTGAAGGTTATTATTGGCTTGGTTAAACAAAGTACTTGTTTATAATAGATATAATAGATGACGGAGTCGTTTTGAAATTACACAGTTGGTGTAATAAAACGAGTTAAAACCTTATTTAAAAAATGTCACAGTTGGTCAAATGTATTAATGGCATATGGTTTAGTTTTCTCTTTTTTTTTTCCCCCAGAACAATATGTGCATTCTCATTTCACAGGGTGAGGAGAGAATTAATGGAGCAAGATAAACTTTCTGCTGGCTTACTACTAGACAATCTACACTTTCATTAACTGACTCAAGTTTTATTTATCCTTTTCTATGTCTCGTCTCCCCTATCTTGCTTCTCTCTTCCCCATAGCACCCAATTACACAATTCCTAAAATTCTGGGTAATGCAAGAGATAAATATTATATCATATAGAGCCTGTTTTAGAAGGAAAAGTTAATGCAGAAATTACACACTACATAAACAAAATGCCCGCAACTGGCAGGCGTAATTATTTTTTCTCCTGTTGATATTACCAACTATAATAATAAAGTAAAAAATGTGCCCCAAAACATAATATTTCAGCTGTATGTAGTCATCATACCAGCAAAGAATATAATGGCATTATTTGTCTCCTCTGAAATCTCTCACTCATAGCTGTACCTTTCCTTAGATTTCCTATTAGATGATTATTTGTTTGTTTCCAATAGTAATGCAATCACGGAGGTTTGGAAATCCGGACTTGCCAACCTAGCCGTCTCTGGTCAAGTGGGTCATCTCAGAACTGCGCCTGGACTTTGCCTGGAGCTCGAGATGCCATCTCTAATCTACAGCCTTGCCATGAATTTGTTTTTTGTCATAAATGAAGCATGAGGCTGTGCCTTAATTTTCCTCACTGCCCTCTGTCAAGTAATAACCATAAATATTGTCCTGAATCATTAAGTCACAACCTGAAATGTGATCCTGCCCAGCTCCCAATCAGACGGCCATCTGGAAGATGAAAGAAGTCTATTTGGGTTTCGGAATGATCCAGACTCTAATTTGTAGTAACAGTCTTAACAGGCTGTTTCAGAGACATTAACCAGCAACTTGTCTCAGGTTCTCAAGGAAGGTACATTGTCCGCAGTTGGAGGCATTTGCTTCAAGCAGAACTGTGAACTGTATGTAACTGCTGGAAAACTAGCAGACTCTCTGGCTTTCAATCAAATGCCACATTCTTTCATGGACACTAGATTTCTACCCAAGGGCAAAAAATATATGCACAGAGCAAATGCATGCATAATATATCTCCAAATATTCCCTATGTCATAGGGAAAGCAAACATTTCAAGAGAGGAAAACAAATTGCAGCTTCAACAAGCAAACAACAATGTAACATGATAGATACATAATTTTTCCTATCACCCTGAGGTTACTTTTGCAGAGAAAATAAATTGTACTCTTATTTGGCTGTAGAAATAATTTTGTAAACACACAAAGAAAGATATTATCTAAAGTCTGGAAGTATGCTTAAACATGAGTACACTTCTGATTAAAGGGACTACTAGCCAAGCAATTGTTTTAAATATCTAAACTTCTTGATCAACAAAGGAGCAAATGATGTCAACAGGAGCTGCCTTTCCATGTATACTAGACCAGATTGGAAAGCCAGTTAGAGGAATCAACACTGGAAGACGATGTTTCTTTCTCAAGCTATACTTTATACCTAGCATTATTCTTTCTAAATCTAGCATGTTGACTTTAACTTCTAAGCATTGCAAACGTACTTAAAAATAAAATGAAGGTATTTATTTCTAAATAAATGTTTTTTAGGTAGTGGGAACATGTTAATTACAACATTCAGGATAGAAAATTTCATTCCAACTTGTAGAAACCTTCACCATTTGCTTCAAAAATGTGATTCAAAACCACTCACTTTCAGTAAGTAAAAAGATTTATTAATTATTTATACAGATAAATGGCATGAAAAAATAGATTAAAAGAAATGTAAATGTATTTCCTGGCCTTATTTGATCCTGATATGAACAAATCCATGTAAAAAAAAAAAAAGTTCATGATGTAGAATAATCATTGAAATCTGAACAGGAGTTAGGTATTAACTCATATTAAGGAATTCTTGTTAGATGTGATGGCATTGTGATAACGTTTTGTTCTTGTTTTTTGTGGTACTGGGGATTAAATCCAGGGATGCAATACCATATGCTACATCCCCAGCTCTTTTTTCTTAGTGAGACCCTGCCTCAAAATAAAAACTATTGCTGAGGCTGCCTCAGTCTCCCAAGTAGGTGGAATTACGGGTGTGTGCCACCATGCCTGGAGGGACAATGTTTTCTTAAGTAATTATCTTTGAGAGATAAATTCTTAAACATATTTATGAGTGGAATGACATGGTGCCTAAGGTTTGCTTTAAATTCCCACAGAAAAATAGTAGGTGGTAGACATAGTAGAAGAAATAAGTAGATGAAATAAGTGATATTTTAGGTAGATGAAACAAGATTGTCAAAATATTAAAAATTATTGAAGAGGAGTGGTAGATATATATGGAACATTACCCTTTCTTTCTACTTTTATTAATGCTTGAAATTTTCCATTAAAAAAAGACTTTCAAGGGCTGGGATTGTGGCTCAGCGGGAGCGCTCGCCTAGCACAAGCTGGACCGAGGTTCGGTCCTCAGCACCACATAAAAAAAAAATAAAATAAAGGCATTGTGTTGTGTCTATCTACACCTAAAAAAATAAATATTAAAAAAAGACTTTCAAATTTATTAAGAGCCTAAAATAGTAATTTTTCTTGCACCTTCCCCCCAGCTTCATTTAGGGCATCCGAAGACATTTTGGTTGCCACAATTAGCCCAGTGGATGGTGCTAGCCTCTAGGGATACTGCTAAACATCCTGCAGTGCACAAAATGAGCATCCCCCCTCCCAACAAGGAATCTTCTAGCCCCCAATGTCAATATTGCCCAGACTAAGAAGCCCTGACTTTGCTGGGGAGGTGGGCAGTCCTGGTGAAAATCAATACAGGCTGAGACTTCAGCATAATGGACCAGGAGGGAAGAAACGGACCCTGCTGTTTCAAGTCAGGGCTGCTGAAACAAGGTTGGGCAGCTGTCTCCTCTCTGAATGGGGGAACCTGGACATCTACAGCCAAGGGCTGTGTTGTGAGTCCCAGCAGGAGGCTGCTCTTGGTGCTTTGAGAAGCTTATGGTACTTGAGCATTTAGCCCAGGGGAGTTATCAGGAGGACCAGGAAAGCTGCCAATTCCATGTCAGAGTTCCCAAGTGAGCTCTGGCTAAGGAGCAGTTTGGGTGGTCCAGAATTGGTACCTTCCCAAAACAAGCAGGAGAAGCCTATGTGCCCTGCCCCCTCAAACTCCCACTGCGGCCCTAATGGCCCCAGTGTCTGGCACCCCAGGCCCACTATGGAGGCTTAGAGAGCTCATTAATGCATGCAGAAAGGAAGCTGTAAGGGGGTAGGGGTTAATGGGAGGTGGGACATGTAGAAGTACAGACTGGGGAGGAGAAAAGTTGGAAACCACCCACTTAGAGGGACTCAGCCAGGCCAAGTATGGGCAGAGGGGAGGATCCTGGATCAGGAGGCCAGACTCAGGGCCCTTCTTCAGCTGGCTTGTATCTTTAGCAAATCAGACATCTTGTGGACTGACTTCAGTACCTCTGAATCAGCCATACCTAGGTTCAAATCCTGTGCTTGGCACTAAAGCTATTATGCAGCCTTGAGCAGATCACTCTTTGAGCCTCATTCTCCTTAGAATTCTATTGAAAACATTACCTCCATCTTAGGGTTACCCTGTCATGAGAATTTAACAAGCAACTGTTGATGGAATCCTGGGCTCAGAGCCCCACATGTTGTAAGGATTCCCGTAGACGGGGGGGGGGGGGGGGGGGGGGGGCTTTATTGTCACCCCATCTCCATAGGGATGATTTTGTCACAAGGATCCAATGAGATCATCTACACGTGAGAAGTATAAGTCAGGCAGCAAAGCGTTAGAGAGAAATGGCCGGGCTTCTAAGAGACATGCTGCCTCTGTTCCCTCGTCTTCCTTCCTGGACTCTAGGAGATGCCCATTGGAAACTCTACAGAGTTGGGGCAACCATTCGGGGTAACCAACTATCTCAGGGGAGCAATTATTGGAGTGAATAATTCTATTTTTGGAGACGTTGCTTTCCACTGGCTTCTAGCTGCCTGTGTATAACTAAGCGCAGAGAAGAACTCACATAGGGGTTAGTATTTAGACCATTAAACCCCTTTGAAGGAGCTCTGTCATTCTTGTATTCCTTATCTCCTACCTTCCTTCCACCCTGCCCCCAGCTCACTTTCTTACACTGTGCCTTTCAAGATCCATATTTGTTGGGTGAGTGATTTAGAAAAATAAATAGCCAATTTCTAAGGCTCCTGGAAAACCAGGCTGAGCATTGTGTATGTAACCTTTCCCTGACCCCAGGCTGCAATGAGCCCGCCTGTCATGCCTCGCTATCTACCCAGATCTTCTCAGACCTTTTCCAGTCTGGAAACCACAGTGGGACTCTCCAGAGAGAAGTGACCTCCTGGATTGTTGACTCTTCTTGACTTCCTGGGGGGCCTACTCCAGCAGGTTGGCAGATACCACCTCTGAGTTTTATCCTAAGACAGTGAACCCTCACGGAATGGGGCAGGGTGTGGGAATCTGGAAAGAACTGCCATGACAATCTAAAAATGTCTTCTTTTCAGCCTGCTGAAAGTTTGGCTTAGTTTTGGACCAAAGGTCAGCTCAATGTTGAAGTGCCCCTTCCCAGGTCACCCCAAGCTGGGAAGAGGGCTCTTTGGGTCTGTTTTGATATAGTCATTGCCAGTCTCCTGTCATCACCCTGTCCTGCCCCTTTGGAGACTGAGCTGTGAATGTTTTGCTTCTCCTGATGTTAGTTAAGTCCTGTGGTCACTGGCCTGTGATGGCCTACTGCCTGCCATGTCTATCTTTCTGTCCGATCTGCCCAAGCCAGAACCTGTGTCTCTGCCTTCCCACTTCCTGATTGATCTTTATACCTACAGCAGATTTAGATGCTGCATGGGTTCTGGGGATATGGAGTCCAGTGGAGTTTTTCAGTCTTGTCTTTGTTCTCCCCATAGACATAGCAACAGAGAAAACACTGCCTTCCTCGTCACAAAAAAACTGCCTTGTAAAGCTATAAGGAGGGGCAGCCTCGCCTTTATCCAGGCTAAAGATCAGAGGGATGGAATTAGAACCATGGCTGTTCAGCCGATGGGAGATCCCCACAAACATGGCTCAATTCTCTGGGGTCATTTAGAGCCACAGGGACCAGCTGGGAAGAGATTCAAATCCCTTGTGGTGAACTCTAACACAATTGTACATGTTCTGCTTCGTGATTGCGTCCCAAAGACCCGTCCAGCACCTCCCTTCCTGGCTTGCCCACGCCTGCTGGTTCCCCCAAGCCCAGCAGCACCATGGGCCTTGGCGGTCACCAGGGACTAGGCCTAGCATACTGGGCAGAAGCCAGACTCTGGAGCCAGAACCCTATGCACTCTGGCTCTGCAGCTTATTAGTTGTGTGACCTCCAATGAGTTACTCAACTTCTTTATGCTTCTATTTCCTCATCCCCATGAGGAGGTAACAATGGGACATATGTTACAAGAATCAAGAGTTCTCATCCAAAAAAGTGCTTGAATCAGCACCTGGCATACAATGTTTATAAAATGCAATAAATGTTCAAGAAGCCAATGTCAACTTTCTTATGGAATATGGAGGTAATTATTGGTCAACTTCTTTAAGTTTTCTAGATGGTGGGATTGAAGCTCACCTAGAACTTAGCAGCAAGAAAACTACCCAGGGTCCTCAGCAGTAGTGTGGTATAGCTGAATGCCTTGGTTTACTCCTCTGTACAATGGAAAGCAAATGGAACTTCTACATAGCATGATTTTTCCTCTTATTATTTATTTTCGTATTATTAATCTTTTTATTATTTTCCTATTATTTATTAGATTATTTAGATAATTCAAGTAAAATTTTTAGAATACTTGGAAAATTGTAATGTGTTTAGTTATATTTATTAATGTTATTATTGTAACTGAAACAAGATAAGGGAGGATACAATTGTTCTCAGACACCCGCCCTCCAGGGGACTACATTTAAAATGTCTGGAGTTGCTTTTGGTTGTCACAACTGGGTGTTGGTTGCTGGTAAATAGTGGAAAGAAGGATGTCACTAAACATACAGTACACAGGACAGCTTCCAGTAGCCCTCAACAAACAATTGTGTTCCCAAAATATCAGTGGTGCCAAGACTGTACACTGGGAGTCTAACTATTATGATCATAGGGCACCATTGACTGCTGTGTAATCACCAGACTAAAGATCAGAGGGATGGAATTAGAACCATGGCTGCTCAGCCGATGGGAGATACCCAAGAACATGGCTCAATGAAATGCCTATTTGAGAAATACTCTCAAATAGGCATTTCATTGGTTGCTCAAGAGAAAAGGAGGAAATAATAACTAGATTCACTGGATTGTAAAGGAAGCATCTCTTTAGTGTTAACTTTCAGCTTTATGAGTGCAGGAAAGGGGAGGCCACAAGAGCAGCCTCCAACCACACAGTACACCAGGAGTGCTGCCTTGCTGACTCCCCCAGCCATGTGTGCAGGCCTATTTAATGTGGTTCGAGAAGCTTCTACACACAAAACCCTCTCCCTGCCATGTCTCTGCCCCCAAGACAACATGCCCTATGACATGGAAAATGTGGAAACATGCAGAGCAGATATGAAGCCAGCACAAAGCCTGGAGCAAAGTTCCGCCAACCTCTGCACCTGCAAATGTTGCAAACTTTATAAGAACTTAACCTATGCAGTTGTGCAAGGAGCTGAGAGCTTAGCTTAATTTCTCCTGTTATTGTTTGAAATTCTTAATTTTCTTAACAGGGGGACTCACATTTTCATTTTGTACTGGATACTCAAATTATGCAGCTGCCAAGCAAGAAAAATAAATGCTTGATGTTATTAGCAACTGAGTTTTGGATGGAGATGTGTGTGTGCGTGTGTGTGTGTGTGTGTGTGTGTGTGTGTGTGTATCCACCCAACACAATACTACACATATATATTTGTGAAATTGCCTGTTCACTTATTTATTTACCACTGTCACCCCCAAATAGTACATAAATTCTCTAATAGCAAAAACCTTGTCTATCTGGTGCATCTTTTTAGACCCAGGGCCTGGTAACTTCATGGGCTTTCAATAAATACTGATCAAGTGAACCAATGAACAGCCTTTATAACTTCTAAAATCAGGCAAAGTGTGAACTTCATGAACAAGAAGCACTGGTTCTGCCCAAAGAAAGAAGGTTTCCAGAAGAAACTTTTAATTTTGTTCATCTTCCCCTCTCACCCTTTTCTGTCTTTTATCTATTTAGAGCAACTCAGTGAAATTAAGAACCTCTTAAGTAGAGGAGAAGACAATAAAGGCCCATTTGGGGGCCACTCCAAGAACAAGTTCATTTGCTCAAAGAGTGAGCAGAAGTGTTCACTGTCCTTCGAGTTTTACTCCTTCTATTTATTTTAATAACATAATGCCCAGCATTTTATCTGGGCCCCAACGACTTGGTTTGAGCCTCCCTTGACTCATTCCAGCCAATAGGAGATGAGCAGAAATAAGTTGTACAATAACCTTTACTGACAGAGTTGCTGTAAGAATGCAACAAACTAAGATTGCACATAAAGGATTTAGAAGAGTGTCTGTGTCATTATAATAAGCACTCCATAAATGTCAGTCTCAGTCACCATTACTATTCGAATCTCCAAGATAATGCCTGTTGCAAAAGGATTAATTAAATTGCAAAAGGATTAATTAATTAAAGGAAGAGTTCTTCTACTCTTCTCATAGCCATGTGGCATCATTAAAATAAATAAATAAGTAACCCGGGGGCGGGGCGGGGGGGCATGCCAACTCAGATCTGATGGGAGTACTTTGGGATCACCAAGAAAGTTTACTCAATGCTGGCATTTCCAAGGATGTTTAGAGACTCAGTGAAGTAACCAGAAGCAAGTGCTATTTTTGAGTAATAACTAGCTCCCTATTTACGAAACTTCTTAGATACAGAGCCACCTTCTACAAAACTGGGGCCAATTATGTGAGAAGGAGCTAGAATAAGCTAAAAGTGTTGTACATTCACCATCCTTTCTAGCATCTTTCTGGCATGGCTGTGTTACAGAGTTCATAGTTACAAGCACATGACCTTCGAGATTTAAATCCTAGGCCTACCCCTTACAGCTGGGTGACTAAAGGTAAGGAAGCCTCAAGTGTCTAAGAGTGGAATACTGATGCCCACTTCTAACAATTGTGATTTATTTAAGGAGAAGCAATATGATGAATGAAAAATACTTATGATAGTAGCTGGAATACCTTGGGCTGCCATGGTGGCGCTATGTGGTATCATCCAAAACTAAGTGGGCCCAAGTCACGTCTACCATGGAACCTTCCACAGAGCCTCCCACTGACAGAACCATTTCTATGGGTCACCCACAGTCAACAGACCCAGGGGACAAGTGATTTCCAGTCACCCAGAGAGATTTCAGTTTCCTACTATCCTGGCCAATTTAAGACCTCATTATGGCCTCCTGTCCTTAGTGTTCAGTGTTTTTAAACAGAGCTCCCTAAATAGAACAGATCCAGCCTCCTTTTAGCACTGCCCCTTCTCCCCAGGACATTCCCATGCATGCTGCTGCATTTTCCAATCTGCAGTCTGGTTCGTGGCCTTGGGAATCAAGTCATCCATCAGTTTCTCACCACAGGTGGCTCTCTGGGAAGAGGCCTCACCAAGGGGCCTGAGCAGAGATGTGGGCCCAACATATTTTAAGAAGGGCAGGAAGTTCCCTTTGAGCTGCTCAGGCAATGGGAAAGGTTCATGAGAAAGTGCTTCAATATGGGCAGATTCAAGAGACTCCCCAACTCAGAAGAGGCAGGGAAAGAACTCATGAGAAAATAGGACAGGAATTCAGCCCCACCTCTGGCCCCACAGCACTTTCTGATATTAACATCCTTTCCTTCGTTTTCTCCCAGATAGCAGTTAAAAAGTAGCATGAACCACAAGTCTCATGGAGACTGGGCTGGACAAAAACGAACTCTCTCATGGCCCTCTGACAGAGCTCACGTCATGGCCAGCCTGAAAATATCTGGAACACAACACAATTCAGGAAGAAGTCATCTTATCTTCCCCTGGCCTCTGTTATTGAATCAATAAAAGCTCCCCATTTAAAAAATAGATAAGCTACTCTCCTGAAAATAATGCTCAGAGTGTTTTCAAAAAATAAGTTAAGAATATTCCTCAATTGCACATAACCCACCATCCAAAGAAAACGGGAGGAATCAGGCTATCGCTTGGACAGAATGTAGTTGTGAGTATGTGGGTCTCAGTGGATCTCTCGCTGTTCTCCTTGTGCAATAATGAAGGCATTAAATTACGAGGTCAGAAGCCCCAATTCACAAAGAAATAATATCAGTTTATTATTTCTAATCTTATTAAGTTAGAAAATAGTCTTGAGATGTAATGTCATCCCAGAATGGCTGAAGTATTGATTATATGAAGTTGCACTCATGGATAATTCAGGGCCTGATTTCATTTAATTTCAGTAATTTTTAAAGCATTCCAGCAAATTTTCTATAAAGCAAATAATCCTAAATTATTCCCATAAATAATGTAGCTATATTGGTCAGATTTACTTAGTATTTACTAGTTACACACTTGGCATTATGAGTTAGAAACAAAGGATTATTTTTAATCCTGTTTTCTAATCCCCAGTGTCTTCCTTAAGGCAAATTAGCCTTTAAACATATATATTGCAATTCCAAAAAATTAAATGTGGACATTGTAATAATCCACTGATGGGATCATTTTCTTGTAATTGTATTATGTCCCAAACTGAAACCTCAGTACTCTGTGATTTGAGATTACACAAGAAAATCCTGTGGCCAGGAACAACAGTGTCAACCTGCTGCACCTGGGCCCATAGAGAGAGTTAACAAATCTGCATTTTTCTCTGCCTTCTAGCCTCTCTACCTGGAGGAGGTACCAAAAAGGAGCCACAAACCAGTTTCCCCTCACATTTGGGGGCAGTGTCCCCCGCCTCTGGTTAGTGGGAAGTCCAGCTATTAGTGCCCATAGCCAAATTCAGCAGTTACAGATACCTGCCAGATGCCAAGAGCCACGCCAGGTCCTCAGGTATACAAGATTAACCAAATCATATTTCTTTCCTTGGAGAAGTTTCCAAAGTGATATATGTCTGAATAATGAGCAGTTCAGGAAAGTGATGTCCAAGGTGGCTAAGAGCCTCTTCTCCCTGAGGAGAGATTGCCAGGTTTAAAAACAACCCTCTACTACTAACACTACCACATTTAAGGCATTGGTTTCAGTATACTTCTTCCCTTTTACTGAGGCATTTATGCCTTATTCATCAAGCAAATGTCCCAGGTGCTGCTGTAGGCATTAGGAATATAGCAAATGATGAGATTCAGATTGAGCCCTTGAGGTCTAGTAGACAGTAGAGTCAAGTCAATGCAAATGGTACTGGGTGATACACTGGGGAAGAGTAAATACTTGGTCCTACAAGACCAAGAAAGGCTTTGGGTAGAGATGACATCTAAGCTGAATCTCCAAAAGTAACAACATATTTTAAAAAAGAAAATGGGATTCCAGACAGAGAGGAAGAGCATTTGTTAAGGCCCAGAGGTAAGAGAAAGAGAGAGAGAGAGAGAGAGACAGGAAGTGATTGAAAACTTCCCTGTGATATTCTGAGAGTACACAATAGGAGAGAAACCCCAAGTCCAGCTCCCAAAAGACTATGCATACGGCACAGTGGAATTGGCGTCATGGTTTACTAGCCTGGGGTCAACCTCAGCTCTCTCGGCTCCACTAGTGGGCCCACCTTGGCCTGTGTCTCATAGATCAAAGAATCCAGCAGTGTCTCCCCGGTCCTCACTCACTTCCCCCTCAAGGCTGCTCATTAGACTTTTTCTCATCTCTATTCCCAAGATGATGTGAGCAATAGGCAAAGTGCTTCACACAATTAATGAGCCTGGAGTTACCGATCCAAACCTGAGACTCACGCCCTCAAGAATGTTTCCTCTCAGGATATTTATTAGCTCAGAAGACATGTGTGGGCAGAGCATGTTATTTAGTGACCTGTAATGCCTGAATAATGATCACAATAAATCAGACCTCATTATTATGTGCGGGAGAGCTGGACGGCCCAACTGGCTAGGTAATGAGGCCTAATTTAATGCCCTTGTATTATTCTGCACATGTTTTCTGGGAAGTGAGGAGTGGGGTGGGGGGTAGATCTTGTGGATCCAGATGCCCTGGGATGTTCAGCAGTTACACAGGGAGGCTAGTGGCCCAAACATATGGTAGGAGTCAGGGAAAGAGTGTGGTCAGCAATGCTCAGTTCCTCTCAGTGGGTTACAAGGAGGCCTGGTCCTTCACACAAGCTTAAACAGGAAAAGCTGATAGTCAAAGCTAATTATAACAAACAGCAGCACCCCGGGAGCTATTTCTTGGAAGTAAAAGGCAAGTCACACAGGCAGGCAACACCAGCCCAGAGAACTCAGAATCTTCATGCAAAGACATCTAACTGTCCCAGGGCTGACTTCTCAGACAAGTCTATAATTGAGTCTGCCCAGAGTGTCAGAGCCAGGGAAGATGGCTTTTGGTCCACCCTTCTTTGAATGTGACCAGCCCTCTATTTTTTCTTGCTAGGAGGAGCCTTTTGCCAAAGCAATCCATTATTGTGGTTTTTAATTCTTCATGCACAGCCCTTTCATATTGATTACCTAACATCATTAGTTTGGCCCCGTCCCATATAAAAGTCAATAGAGAAATCAATTTTAACCATATGATGTACAAAAATTTGTTCTTAAAGCATCCAGAAACTGAAACCATTTATCTTTTGCACACCAAATCGTAAATCTTTTCCTGCTAGTGGTTTTTTTGTTGAGTAGTGGATGTCAAGAAGGAGCCAGCCAGGGGACCTTTGTGCAGGTGGCCTCTCAGATCACTGCAGAGTGATCATCCGTGAAACCTCCAACATTCAATGGCAATTGCAAAGTGTAATATCTTTGTGTGTGACATCAGGGGCCAGACAGGCTGCAACGTTCCACACTCTAGGGGCTGGATTTCTCTCACTCCCCTCTTCACTGGTTTTTCATCTTTCATTTCTATCCATGGTGTATGGTTAAACCCAGCAAAGCAAACTGCACTTCCACCAATCAAGGAATCATGGAGGGTGGGTTGGCTCCCACATAAGAAACAGTGTTGAGTGCAAATCCTGCCTTCCACCTTAGCAAAATAACAGGGTTCTCATGCATCTTCCCTGGGCAATAGTGTGAACATTTATTTCTACAGAAAAGGGCTTTCTCTATGTTATCTTTGGATTTAAATAAGCCTCTTACATCAGTCTCTCTCCTGAGACCTCTGATAGTCAAACAAGAAGCCTTTCAATAATGCCAAAGGATGATGCAGGATACTTATCCCAAGTACAAGAGAATACTGTTGGGGGAACACTGTTTTAAAGCTCTGAAAAGTGAGGAAAAAAACACTTGAACTCTTCAAAAAATCCTGTGTTGTAGATCATGCCACTGGAGTTTTATCAGAATAGGGGAGTAGGTGAATCTTGATTAAATGGCAAAGTAAGCAGAGTGGGATAGGGTGGGGTGTGTGCTGGGCATGGGTTTTCCCAATTAGAAGCCAGAATAGTAGGAGTGGCCTGAACTCAGGCAGGATAGGTGCAGCAGGATCTGTCTGGGATTCAAAGTGATCACAATAAAGTGAAAACCAATTATGGTCAAAGTCATCCTTGAAAATCATGAGGGATTGTGCCCAGTGAAGATGAACACAAAGTCAGCCATCTGGATTTCCTCTAGCATTGAACACAGGATCTGACTTCACCTAAGCTTGTGTTTAGGGACTAGTTGTCATTTAAAATGTGTCTATCAACACTATAATGGCACCTAGTGAACAAAAGGCTGATGCTATGAAGGGACAGAAAGAGGCCAAATACAAGAACAGCAGAGCTATGCTTCCAACTGCAGAGACCCTTTGTCCCTCCACAAAACCACCAGAGGCTGGTTACAGGTCAGACTGGAGGACCCACCCCTAGGTTCCTGACTCAGTAGGTCTGGGTGGGCCTGAGAATTTACATTCCTGCTGCTGCTGCTGCTGGTCCAGTAACCATCTCTGAAAACTAGCTTAGAGCATTTTGTAGCCAGATACAGAAAGAACTTTCTATCCCTACCATTTCCCTGAGTGGCCATGCAGTGTTACTAGTTTAATAGCAACCACACTTCCATTTCCTCCAGCCTCCAAGTAATCAGCTGTTTCTGACCATGGTCTCTACCAACTTTGCTTCATTCTGTTAGTGGTCTGTTTTTCCAGGTTGCAGAAAAATGAATGACACCTTTCACAATGGTAAAAAAAAATAAAAATAAAAATAAAAATAAAACTACCAATCTTTAATTCCATGCTTACATTTATGCATTGGAAAGAGAAAATTATGTAACCTATGGTGTCCTCAGACTATATATATATATATATATTTGCTCCACATATATCCAAAATACGATTAAATTTATCCAAGAGATAGTGTTTTTAAAATAAAGGATAGTTTTCCCAGCCATATTTGAAATTGGATGTTTTTCCCTTTGTCTCTTCTAATTTTCAGTATCTATGGCTAAAAGTACTGAACAGTATATGTATTCCCAAATAAATGCCACCAATCCATGGTGATTATTGCTATAAATGCTATCTCCCAGGAGCACAGCAGCCTCTGGAAAGGTGTGCTTGCAAATGCGGTCCTATCTCAGGGTTGCAAAGTGATCTAGCTATAAGGGGATTCAATTGTTCAAGAAAGTCTTGAAGAATGCAATGATAATGTTCTGCAATAATAATGTCAAGGTTATTCTAGTCTCTTCTACTTTTCTACCTGCATAGTCTCTTCCCTTTAGGTGAGGAACCTGTTGAGAGTTTTGTGGAAGCATATCTTCCTCTGACATTTCCAAGATTATAGCCAATAGAACCCAACATCTTTATTGTATGTTTTCCTTTCTCCTACTTTTTAATTAAAATATCCATTCAAATACTTTCTGTTGTTTCCAGCCATGTGTGGATAAAGGCTGCAATTCTGGGATAGAACTAATTACAGACCCCAGACACCACTCTCTGCCAATTACAAACTTTTCCAAGACTTTTACAGTCTGGATCTCTGACATTTCCCAAGTGAGCATCCATGGTATTGTTGGAGCCTGATCGCCTGGAGAGATATCAATCTCTCCAAGAAACAAGCATGTCATGTTTGATGAGTGTAGGGTGGGCCCAACTGATCCACACTAGATTCTATTCTTCGGCTCTCGATGGTAATCTACTTGGAAGATTGTGGAGGACAGGTGCGTCTTTTTCTTTCTCCATCCTTCCATAAACTTCAACTCCTTCAAATTACTCCTAGGCCTTATTTCCTCAATAGAGACTAGAAAATGCAGTCAGCCATGTAAACGGGGATGAAGGAAAAGCAGGTTTCAGTAACTCCCCAGCAGCCTCTGCCCTCATGGCTTTTCAGTCCTTTTGGACATTCTATCACTGATGGAAGATGGAGATAGGATGAAAAACCAGCTGACTTGCTCTCTGCAGTTTTTCCCCTTCCTGACTTCTAGGTAAGGGGACTCCTGGGGCTGCCCACGGGGAGCATATTCTAGGAGAAGAAAGGAAAAAATATGACAAAACGAATTACCAAGAAATCATAGCTCCTTTGTTACCATTGAACATGTGAGTGGATATTTAAAACAATAAAGCAACATGACAGGAAGTTAGGCGTGCACTGTGAAAGGGTCAGAGACGTAAATGATAGGTGGCCCACAAAAACTTAGCACTTCTTTAGTCCACAGCTGGGGCTGGCACTTTGATACAGACCCGCCATGTCACCTGCTCTTTTTACTTTCTTTCCCTGGTCCCTAGTGTCAGAAGGAATTTCATCTAAGGAGCTCGATTTTGCAATTTTATGGTGTCATCTCATTTGTTATCTACTGTGGGATGTCAGCACCCATCATGGTGTGGACTCAGGTGGTTTGCGTGTGACCAGATGCACAGAGAGCACAGACAACAAAACATAGATCTGTGAGAAAGACTCTAACGGAATAATGACGGTATGACACAAGGAACCCAGGGAGTTAACTAACAGTCACCGAGGTCCTGGGAGTAATTTGATTTTTATGGTAAACCCTAGGAGACCTCTTTTCCTATTGCTTCTATTTTGAGTGTAACTTTATCTTGTTTGCTTTTATGGATCCTAAGGGCTGGAAACCAACATTGAGAGAGTTCTCAGAATTGATTTGGTCATCATTCAGCCAGTTTTGCCAATCCAAACCAAGTTTGGGGACCCCCCTGGAGGGAAGGGATCTGAAAGCCAGATCTAGGCCACAGATGCAAAATCACCTCCTTTTCTCAGACCACATCACAAAGGCCAAAGCATGGAGATGGGTTGAGGAAAGGTCTCTGTTTCTCCCTTTAGATTCTACTTTCCTGAGAAGGGCCACCATATGTGTGCCCACTCCTTATCCCTAAACTAGAAAAAACTGGACTCTGGAAGAGATTAGAGACCTGATAAACTCCCTCTCTCGTGGATCTGGGGCCCATGCCTTCAGCCAACCACAGAAACATTTCACTGTTTAGGCGAGAGATTAACTAGGGGCCTATGCTCACATGTGGACAAACCATCTGGGCCATTGTGTGTAGTGCTTAGATTGGAATGCCTCATTCCAAAATCATTGGAAAGATTTTCTGTGACATTATTTCAGTGTCATGTGCAATTCAATTGCTCAAGATGCATTTGAGGATTTGCTGAATTTCTGGGTTTGTTTCTTCCTTTTTCTCCCTGCCTTCCAATCTCATGTTGCTTTCACTAATCATTATCTTCACAGCCAATGGGCAGGAAGAGGAAATAAAAGCAGTGTCCCTCCTTGAGGGAATGAAGAGAGGACTCCTCCCAATCTTCCTTGATCTTCCCTCCTGAGAAATGTTTTATTCCAAGACAATCATGAAGGGTTGAGTTCACAGTCAACACACAAGTAAGTTCCTATAAAGCAACATTAAGAAGGAGAGTTTGGGTGGGCGTGGTAGCACACACCTGTAATCCCAGAGGCTCAGGAGGCTAAGACAGGAATATTGTGAGTTCAAGGCCAGTCTCAACAATTTAGCAAGGCCCTAAACAACTTAATGAGACCCTGTCTCCAAATAAAAGAAAAAGGCTGGGGATGTGGCTCAAGGGGTAAGCACCCCTGAGTCTAATACCCAGTACCAAAAAAAAAAAAAAAAAAGGCTAGTTTGGTCATCAGTGATGAATAGGAGAGCAAGTGGGAAATTCCAAGTAGTTCTAAAATAGAGTGGAGGTCACACTCAAAGGCTGGAAGAAATCAGCAAGGGAAGGACTCTTGCCCATGGGAAGGGGCTGCTGCTCCCCCACTTTGTTCATGGCTGCCAATCCAAACGGGGCCCGCTGTTGCCAGATGTACTGATTTTCAGAAAAACCTAGGGGAAATATTTCTATATGAATTATTCCAATTCTGTGATGATGAAAACCAATTCACATTTTTAAAAATACTTTACTGGCCTAACCAAACACATCTGATGGAGGATGCCCATGGAGCCTCTGGTTTGCAGATTCTGCAAGCAACCCTCCTTCTGACGAACAATTGAGAGCCATCTATCACTAACATACACCTCATGCCCACTTGTACATTTGCAGATCATAGAAATTCCATATGCAATGGTAAAAATAAAACAATCCACATTAAGAATTTCTCACTAGGAATACAAATGAGCACAATCAATCTACTATGAAAATCTACCTCACTTCCTCATTGAAGTATGGTCTTTTCCTAGCATTTTAAATTACCCAGCATTAATAGATCTAATCTTCATTAATAATAGAAGACCTTAACAAGCTAAGATCCAAGAATTTGGTCTTTAGGAAGTCGGGCCACAAACATTACTAATCAGCAGCATTGGGAAGAGATGGAGGATTCCTTTCAATTAGACCTCGGGAAAGATCTGTTGATTGATTGGGGGGAAAAAAAGAAGAAGAAGAATTGCTTAAATACTGCCTGGTGGGGGAGGGATTGGGGGAGGAAGAGAGGAGAAATAAAGGTGCTGAAAATGGACACAAAACACAAGACCCGGTAAATAGAGTAGAGAACCGAAGATACAACCCTGCTTGGTTTAGAAAGGAATATGATCCATTCAGGACAGGTTCCCTTAAAAAAGAGAGGAGGTTTTCAATGGGGGAAATTTGTAGGCATGCAAGTAGCTGGGTGCCCCTTTGGCTAAAGCCCTAGTCCATACTTCCCCAAATAGGGGGCTGATTATCTCAAACACAGATGTCCAAGCTACTAAATAGATCTCCTTTATTGGAAATGGATTTTTACCACCCAATTGCCTCAGAAATGGATTTTTACCACCCAACTACCTCGCCACCCCTGGACTGGAATCAATAATATAATTAATTGGCCTGAATTCATAGTCACTGGGCAAGCTTATTTGACATCAGCTGATTTCATTATCATGCACACACAAAACAACTCAATTCTTCCTGCCCTCATGAAACCTGTCTCTAAGTATTCATTTTCATTTATTTCTTAATAGAAAAAATTTCTCTGGTAAGGCTTGTTGGTGGTTTCCTTGAATTGCTGCAGAATTTGAGAGTCCGGGGAAGTCTGGCTTCCAGGTGATACTAGCTGATGTCCCACCAGCTCCTGTCGCCACAAGACTCAGTAGCCTGTGAAAGTCAAGGATACTTTACTCCTATTATTCTCTGTTCAGAAGTCCAGAGTGTATCTCTCTTAGGTAAAAACCTTGGTGTGGGCTTTTAAATTATGTAATAATAAGTAGTACTTTTAACAGTTATATTTTTAGAAGTTTACAACAGGGTAGGAAATACGGAATCATCACACCAATAAGATTCCCCCCCACACACACACACACACAAAATGCACAGACAAAATACATGGAATATGCTAAAATATTTACAGCAATTTACCCTGGTCATGGGAGAGTTTGCAATCTTCTTTCTTCAACAAATCAAAATAAAATGGTATTTAACTTCACGCAGAGCCTCCCCCCACCCCCCCACACATTATTATGAAAACAAAGAATGGAAATTAATTAAGAACAGTTAGAATTTATGAGGTTCCACTTTTCCGTGATGGGTTATCAATTCCTTTATAATTAAAAATGCATTGCATAATTTACATATTTTAAATATGAAGTCGAGTGTCCTTGTTATCCATAAGGGAAGAGGGGAAATGGGATTTTATGAACTGACTGGGTCCAGTCCTCTTGCTCAGTGTAGGGGTACTGAGGCATGGATACTGGGTCACAGTACCAGCACTGAAATGCATTGCCTCTGAAGGTAATGAGTAATGGAATATTCTTTATTTCCCTCTGCCATTTTTAAAAGCCAAGTCCTTGATTTTCGTGGGGAACATGGTGGGGAGGGAGTTTACCCCACCACATTTTCACATTTTCATCTATCTTAATTTAGATCTTTACATCTCTGGAGTTGGTGATTGATAGCCTCCAAACACATAAACACTCTCCACCTGTACACAATGCACCAGGGACTTCACTCTCATAAAGGGGATCATGGTAGGAGAGAATAAAATTCTAAAATCCACTCCTTAGCAGGAGTAAGTCCCAGGATGCGCGATGGCCATGAAAGGTGACAGTTTCTGGATGCTGTTAGTTTGCAGCAAATTGAAGTTTTGTAGTTTTATCTATTACCAGAGAGCTCCCCCCACCAGCCAAAAAAAAAAAAAATGTAGCTGGTCGGGAAGAAGGCAGGAGCCCCACCGTCTCATTTTTAACAAGGACCAGCTGAAAAATGAAGGCGCACACCACACAAACCATCTTATGTCTGCCAATTCATTTCCTGGCCCCAAAAGGGGGGGAAAAAACCCTCGTGTTTCCTCTTATGCAGGCCAAACATGGCAAAGCACCAAGGGAATTCTGAATGGAATCAATTGCACTTGTTACTAACTGAGTTTTCTTTTATTCTTATATTACCAAGGGCTGGATACTCAGCTGCAAGCAATTATAATGAAGAGTTACTGAGTAATGGTTTCCAGATTGCTCCATGATGGGGCATTAATTGAAAGGGACAATTTAAGAGCTTAGGCCATGTAAATGCATTTCTTATTCTGTCAGATTGAGAAATTTCTGGATGCAGAGGACTGAAATGCTCAGAACTGATAAAGACTTAATAATGCCCATTTAAACCAGCATTTTCCAAACGAGTTTCACGTTTTTAAGAAAACAAATATAAAAATGGTAAACCTGTGGACTTGTTCATTCAATCAGGAAAATATTCTAAATAGTACATTTCCACACTGCAGCTCATAGGCATATACATTATATAAAATGTGACTTGATTCGTCTGTTGCATTGCAAAACCAGTTAAGCTTTCAAGTAAACTTATTTTTCAGGTTGCATGCTATTATAATGCATATTAAATGCTCTCACTCTCTGGCTTTTTTTATACATATGCTTTAAAATTTTAAATAGCATTTAAAAACACATAAGTGAGTTTTATGTGTGTGTGTGTGCATGATTTAAAGTTTAAAACAGCATCTTAAACAGATTCACATGCATTGGAAAATGGACCTCCACAGAAATTATGAAGTCCACATCAAAAAGTTTTATTTGTCTTTTTAAATTTAACTTTGATTTCTCTGAGTCCCATTAAACAACATTCCCAGAGATTCTCTGATACGTCACAGTAAGGACAATTATCATAAGCAAGAGAAAGTGCTATAGCCAAGCAAGGAAGCAAATCTCCATCCCTCTTTAAAAGAAAGAAAGGAAAAAAAGAATAGTACTAGTTTTTAAGGTCTAATTTTAGACTTCTTCTTTAGCACCAATTTTGTTAAAAAAAAAAAAAAGAAGAGGAGGAGGAGGAGGAGGAGAGAAGTAATGATAATCAAGAGAGGGATGGATGGATAGGTGGATGGATGAAGATAAGAGATGCAGATAATTTTTAAGAGGTTAAAGTCAAACTAGAGAGATGGCCACTACCACTCTTTCTCATTCTGTTCTCTAAATCTGAATTGCCATCTGAGAATTGAACTTTTACCCTTCCTTCTGCCCTAAACCTCTCTCGTTCCACTGTCTGGATTTCTGCAGAGGAGCTGAGATGCTGATGATGGACTTCACATAGGACCTTGACATAAACCATGCCATGGACGGCAAAATGGGCAGAAGAGAGACGTTGTCAACCTGAGTAAATTGAGAACATCCACTCCTCAAAGAGAACGAACGAGAGGAAAGGCCTCCTCCTTGTTGTTATTCTTACATTGCCCGTTTTCACTCGTTCCTTCAGCAAGCCCTGACATGTCTCTCCCTTCATCCATCATTTCAAATGCTGGCTAAGCACAAACTAGGATAAAGACATCTTAACTCTTCATGGGCAGATTTTCTTTTATTGGGTAACTCTTAGGCTCTTTCTTGGATTAAAATATTTTTTATTGGATTAGTCATTCATAGGATAAAAACCCTGAATTAATATCTGACTTCACTTTGGACTGTTCCTGAGCTAGTAACCGTGAAAGTTCATCAACATTCTAAGTCTGGGAGGCTTTCCAGTTCCCTCTAAGGTTTAGGTCAAGCCCTATAAGAATGTCCCAGATAGCAGTTCTTAAACTCAGATGCCTGGCATCCCAAACAAAAGTGATAAAGAAATGATTTGGGTCATAATTGGGTCCCTTCATAAGTAATAAAGTAATCTAAATTACTTACTCAAATGAAACTGTTAAGACTCCAAAATGAGAGGAAAAACATTCTTTGCTAAAAATAATAAGGGTGTCTTAACATGTTTGCATGGCTGTTGCTTACAAATAGCATTGTCTCAAATGGTCCCTTCTTACCCCCAAAAGTCTGGACTATCTGTTCTTGCTACCTTTTCTTCTCTTATCCAATCTTGCTGAAATCTGAAATTTTAACTGTTAAGTTTCAAAATCCCATTATTTATTTCCAAGATTTGGAATTAATCTTGAATTTAAAAAATAAATACTCTTGAATTTAAAAGATAAATACTCTGAACAGAAAGCCTTAGTCTCTCTTTCATGTGATTTTTCATTTTGTGGATGGTACTGATAAATTATCTTAAGTTGTATCATAATTTTGCCTCAGAATTGTCTGCATCATAGGGTATATGTAAAATATAATAGGGGCAATCTTTCATCCCACTCTTTCCTGGGCTGCTGTTATTCAAACACCTGAACAAGTCCAGTGAATTCCAGGCCACATTGTTGTGATAACAGCAGATCCTAGGCAGGATTGATTTGATCAAGTAACTCGTTTAAAATGCAGTTCAGTTAAGTGTTGTTCTTCTCAGTCCTTCACTGGGCTTGGGAAAAGAGTGAGGACATATTCTCTTTTGATAACATAGTTTATGCTGAAAAAAATATTTGGACACGTACCTACATGCATAATTGAGTAATATATGAGTATGACTATTACCCAAAGGAGTATCATTATAACCTTGGATCCTGAACATAGACTTCATTTCAACAGCTCATAGGAAAGAATGAATGTTGAATTCCTAGGTATTCGGTGAAAGGGTTAGAAGTTGATTTAGAGGGTTGATGTTTAGTTTCTTTCTTTTCAAGTTTCAAAGTTGTTAAAATGTAGATAATATACAGAAGACATCTGATTGTTCTACAGGACCAAAAATCCAGAGCTGGCAACTTTGTGATCACACTAAGCAGTTTTGCTTGAATTAGTACCTTGAAAAACTATGATAATTCCTGTGTTTACAGGCTCCATTCAAGCGAGGCAGGAGTAACATTTGAGAGGGATTAGCAATCAAAAATTGAAAAGCTACCATCACCACACGAGCTTGCCTTTTCATTTTGTACAGATCATAAAACACATAACATGAACCAGACCCATGTCCAGCCAACATTCACATCCTAATTTTTAAAAATAGCTTTTATACACGATGGCTCGCCTCTCAATAAAACAAAGATTTGTTTATAGCTACAATTTAATTAAGAACCTTTCGAAGAGGAAGATCTGGAAGCCAGTGATTTTATTTTTTTCTTTATTTCTTTTTTTTTTCCCCCTACGAGGGTTGTTTGTTTATTGGTTTAATTTTCCCTGAAGTAAAAATACACTTTGAAATGTAACATGTCATTATGTAATTTGCAGTAACAAAGTGCAGGCCCTTGCACACGACAGCAAACAGGACCGTTCCAGCTCACAGACTGTCCCCATACCCACTGCCCCCTCCCAGATCTGATTAACAGCCTGTATAAACACGCGGCCAACCAGAACACTGGCCAGTATACAGTTTGGTCAGCCATAAAACTGCCAGCCCAACACAGACATAAGGGTTTTATGCAGAAATCTTAATTTGGAGGAAATTATCAAAACTAAGACAACATGGCTCCAATAGAGATAGGTAAGGGCAGACCTTCATTGACATTAATCTTACCCCTGCCCCAAATCAGGAGCAAGAACTTCACCACTGAAGGCAAAAATGCGCAATAAAACGTCCTAGAAATGCAAAGTTTTCCAAGGGGCCATGGTCAGTTGTGCAACACCGTAAAGGAAAATCTAGGAGGAAAAAAATAGACTTTTATTTAAGCAGAAATTTTAAGTTACCTGAATTGTTTTTAAAAGGCCCCATTTTTGACGCATCTAGGATGGAGTCTCTTCATCTGAATGATTTCCATGGGTACAAGGAGACTTAATGCATATTCTGATGGTGCAGAAATAAGTGGAGCTTATACAAAGGGGTGTTTTGTTGACTTTTTTTTTCCTGATTGCTGTTGGCAAAAAGATTTCAGACCCTTCACACAACGGAAAATTCAAAATGTTCAACATAAATCAACTAATTAGTAAGAAACTGTTCGTTTTCAATTTTTTTTAAAGGAATACTCTCATAAGATGGCAAACTTGCTTTTTCTGGCTTAGGATCATATTCCATGGGTCACAATTCCTAAATTAACACACCATAACTGTATGTTGTCATGGCGAATAGTGTGAAGTTTCAATGATCGTAGCTCATTTCTGAGTCTATATCACACCAAAATTTAACAGAATTGAGTCTTTTAAAATTCCCTTTATAAAAAATGCACTGGTGGTAATGACAGTGATGAAACTAGCTGTAACCAAGACATCTCCTTAGTCTGGTTCCTTCTTCAGAGTTCTTTGGTACCTTGGTACTACAGGAACTGGGCTTCACCACAGTTGCTTGTAACTTTCACCTTGATTCTAGACACTCCTTGATTTAAAATCTCTCATTTGTTTGAAAAACAAACATGGTCCATCATTTTACCATGCATGGTCTCAAAGATCACCCCATCTTCTTTAAAACATCTGATTGCGCTGACAAGTGTTAAAATTTTTCCCTCTCGTAAGAACCTTCAAGTTTCACTGTGGGTAGTTTTGTGCTAAAGAAATTAATAACTAGACGTAATAAAATCTCCAAAAAGAATGAGAAAATGCATGAACATATCGAGCATTTGTTTTTGTTTTTATTTTCTAGGCACCAGGCAGCCTAATTCAAGAACTTCTCCCCTCCTGATTATGACATATTGCCTTTGTGAGGAGGCAGGCTTGTCTCTCCCTTCACCCCTCTGGCCATTGCACAGGCAAATGGGAGCCCCCCACGCGGATTCCACTTAGGTGGTTAGAGAGCTGGCCAGGGACCTGAAGGGGCCATCCATTTCAGCGTTGGAAAGCTGTAGGCTCCTTCATGAGCTGAGCCACTGATGAGTTAGTCGGAGAAACTTGGAAGTGTTTACTCACATCTCTAAGCTTCTGTTTCCTCATTGGTGAGGAAATCATTTTGCAAGATTTAACTGAAAAATCATTTCTTTTTATGTTTTATTATTTTTCTTAGTTGTAGATGGACACAATGTCTTTCTTCGTTTTTTATGTGATATTGAGGATCTAACCCAGTGACTTCCACGTTTAAGGCAAATGCTCTACGGCTGAGCTACAGCCCCAGCCCACGAAAGATCATTTCTAATGCTTAACTTATAGGAGGTTTTCACTTTTCTCTCTCTTGTACTTATCAATTTCCATGATTTTGTGATAGACTGTCATCATTATAGCTTCATTAAAATCATATGATTTTTTTTTACCAGGGTAAAGTTTAATGAAAAGGTTTTCTCAAATTAGAAAATGAAAGAAAGAATAAGTTAAAACCATATCTATTTGTTAAACACATTGGGCCACTCTGAATTGGATGAATTCTAACCCTAAAAAAAAAAAAAAAAAAAAAATTAGGTCTTCTGAGAACAGCTAAAATAGACACCCCTGCCTTCACTTCAAAGGTCAGCAAGATTATTTCTTGCATTTGGTTTTTCAAGAATGGCCATTTCAAACATGAAATGGTCACTACCCTTGGACAACTATTTTCAACAGGTTAAAGAGCAGAGATGTCAAAGAAGCATCCTCTCTGATGGTCTGATGGGACATTTGTTGGACCTTCTGCACCACAGCCTTCCTTGGACCAATTCTCTTGTAGGAATAAGGAAAAATGAGAAGAATACTTCAGTGGATACCCCGCCTCAGAGCACTTACCTAGACTAGGGCCTTCCATGTTTTTGATGATAAATTAGTTGTCAATACAGAGACAAGTTACTTGTTCCAAAGCTTCTTGGAGGAAAAACATATTCTACTTCCCCTGAAAGGCTCTAGAACTACACATCGGCATGCACCAAAGTACATATTTATTCACAAATTCAAGCTCTATCAATCTGTTGAAAGGGGGATGAGGTTCTCAAATGAGGTTTCAAGTAATCCTTGCCTTTGAGATCATCCGTGCACACAGCCCAGTATTTATACAAGATGAAATGATTTACAGAATCAAGCCTGGAAACACTGGAGGACAACTCCAAAAGGCAAGAGCATATTGCCGAGTCTATCGTTCATCCTGCCAGGGAAACTTTTGTAGTTTCCAAACTATTATGAGACACCCGCTGTCTACCCAGAGCAGAGAAATCATTGCAAAGGCGGGAGATACGGGGGGCCACACAGCCAGTGTGGAGAGCTGGAGTTTTTGGCAGGGCACTTCCACCCCAAAAGCAGACAGAGTCCTGGAAGGATGCTCACGTAAACAAAGCAGGCAGACAGCTTCAACACTGCAATGAGGCTCATCCTTTCCCAGATCAAAGCCTACGCCCGAGACACAGCCCTGTGGAACAGAGTGTCCTTTCTGGAACATCCAACTCCAGAGGAGACTTGAATTGCAGCCACAACCTTGCCACCTGCAGTCAATGGCTTTTATGCAAAGACTCGCACATGGTGGGGATCCTACAGCTGCTTAAAAAAACAGAAGACCAATGTAAAGATAGGAAAGAGACAGGAAAGAGAGTTTCTACCTAATATTGAAAAGTTTGGATCAACTAGTTTGAGGTGAAACTCACGTCCTGCCAACCCTACCGTCTATACGGTACAGAAAAGGGGTGGATAGTGGCAAGAACACAAGCTCTGAAGCCAGGTCTCTGGGCTGTGGCACTCTGCTCCGCTGGGTACTAGCTGTGTGACCAATGCCTTATTTCCTCATCTGCAAAATGGACCTACTCTAGAGGGTTTAGTGAGTGACTATCTCATAAGAAAGCTCTCAGAATGTTGCAATTATTATCCGAAGTCACACAGTCCTGGATTTGAACCTGGTTCTGTTACTTAGTAGTTTTGTGAACTGGGGGAAAAGACTATCTTTGGATAAAGTCCCCATTTATAAAGTGGATCCTAATCTGGCCATTGTGTCATTGCCATGGTGACTTGCTTTTACATGGCACACAGTAGGAATTCAGTGAATGGTCCCTCTGATCATTATCCTTTTTTCCCCAGGTTTCCAACAGAGAAAGCCCACAGACCTGATTAGACTGGAAGAAAAGATGCACAGCCAGTAAAATTTAGTAGCCCCTTAAGACCCAAAGCTTTATCCATATGCAAAAGAGATATATCCCTGGGGATGATTGGGTCCTGGGTGTTTAAAATACACAACTTATTTTAAGAGTGAAAAGGGAACCTGGAAGTGTTCCCAAACTGAACATCTGCAGGCAGATAGGATGACGAAATGTATTAGTCCTGAGGAATAACTTTCTCCTGTCCTTTTGGAAAACATCTGGGGTATTACCCTCCCCTACGCTCATTCCCCCATTTCCCACCCCAAAGCTGACTCTTGGCTGACAGTTTATCAGAGATAAATGGAAACACCTGGGAGCCAGATAAGGCCAATGGAGTGTGATCAGGTGAGGACCCCCTTGGGGACACATGCCACTCCATATTTCTTTTTCCACTCCATGCAGGGTGGGAGTCTGATCCAGACTGGGACAGATAGCAAGTCTCACCTTCCCATTCATTCATTCACTTATTCAAGCAAACTCAGCAGGTCAACTGGCCCAGATCCCTGCCTGAAGTAGGTCAAGGCCTGAATCACCAGGTAGGCCAGATGATGGGTGATCCTGCCCTTTGGCATTTCTGTGAAAAGAAATACCAGGAACTCACACTGTATTTGTTCAGATCCTCAATCACCTTCCCTTTTGCCAAGCCAAACTCTCTTCCACGACAATTTCTCATCTCTCCAGAGACATGAGAACAAATACCATCTTTTATACTCTGGGACCAATCAAAAATATTTTTATTGTCTAGGTACTATAATACCATCCTCAAAGGTGAAAACTTTAAATCTCCTTTTCTTCCCATGTCCCTGAACCATATTAGACTAAACAGTCCCCATCCCCTCTACCCTTCCTTCCAAGGCCTCACTTACTGTTCCTCTAATTAGCTGCTGCTTCTCTCAACTCATTCCAGCTTCTACACCGCATTTAGAGACCAAAACTTGGTAGGGAACTCTAGTGCTTGACAAGAGATCTAGCTGCTATGGAAGTAAAAACTGTCTAGTGTGTTTCCACACAGCCATCACCTGAGCCCCTGTCAAGTTCCTTAACATTTTTAGATCTCAGTTTCCTCAACTCTAAAGAAGTTTGCATCATAATGAATAAGGACTATGAACATGGCATTAAAGAGACCTGCCAGCAGCCATTGGACACTTCTACAAAGAAGCAATTTCAGAAAGACACAAAGGAATTAACTAGGTAAACGAGAAGATGAGACTAATCCTACCAGAAGCATATGCATGTACAAAGGTCCTGAGACCCAAACTGATGAGGACCAGTATGACCAGATCTCAAAGAACAAAGGAAAATAGATTATGACATGAGGCTGGTGACAGAGGAGGGGACAGATAACAAAGGGCCTTGCAAGCCATGTTAAGGATTTTGTTCTTCATCCTAGAGGTCCCATGATGATGGCATAGTTATAAACATTTGCATGCTTTTTCAAAGAATACTGCCTGTAGAACAAGTTGGACACAGAGCAGATGTAGGGCAAGTTGGAGGCTCTGGAGATACTCCCGGAGGAGGACTGCAAGAGTTTGAACTACAGTGGCATCTGCAAAGACAAAAGAGACATGGATGGATTTGGAAATGATGCTCAGCAGCACTTACTGCTTCAATAGATATGGCAGTGAGGGAGAGGAAGGTGTCAAGGACGGCTGCCAAGGGCCTGGCTTGCTCATCTCTGGATGGCGGTGCTGTTCACTGAGAGAAGGAATGCTGGGGGAGGAATGGACTTGGGGGAGAAGGTATGAGTTCAATTTTTGGACAGGCAGAGTTTGAAGTGCTGTGAGATGGCCAAGTCGAGATGTTGAATAGGCAATTGGATTTATGATTGGGAGCTCAGAGGAGAGTCTGGGCTAAAGATATAAATTTAAGAGTCATTGGTATATAGATAATAATTAAAACCATAAGTATGGACGAGATCACAGTGGGAGGGTGTAGAATTTGAAGGAGACGAAGGCAATGGATCAAGTCTTGAAATTATCCAATATTTAACAGTCAGGAAGAAGAGAATGAGCCAGGAAAAAGACTGCAGAGAGTCCCAGGAGGTGGGAAAAAAAAACCTGACTTACTGAACTAGGAGAGAGTCGGGAATCCAAAGGAAGTTGGTGTTTTAAGAAGGAAATGCCAATGGCAGGGCTGTCCCATTTGCTTATCCTTAATGACCCAAGTCAGGTTACATTCCTATCAGACTTCCAGATTCATACGCAGCCCCAGGTTTCCCCAACCTGGAAGTTACCCTGTGTGCAACTATGGCTTATTGGTGCAAGTCATAACTTTCTATTCACTATAATTAGCGTAGCAAAGATTGTGTTCAAACTTTGCTACACAAAGTCGAACATACAATGGGTTCAATGTACCAAGACTAGATTACATCTCATTTTTCCAAAAGCTTCTGCTATGCAGAATGCCATCAGAATTGAGAAAAAGTCAAAAAATAAAAAAATAAAAATAAAAATGAAGCATTCAGTGATCATTGCTCAAGTATGGTTACTAATACTTGTATTTACTAATAGTCCACAGAGCCATTCCAAACTTTGTTTTGTAAATTCTGAAAAAGTTGATATTTGGTTTCATAATCCACATAAAAATGGAAAGAATCTTGTGGGCAGAGTGAGGGTAGAGGAGAAAGACTGGGAAGGAAGATCACAGAGGCAAAGAGTTTCAGGACAATCAATGATCATCAGGAAGTAGATTACAATCCACAAAAATCAGGTAACAGAACAAAAAACATTACAACAGCCTGAGTCCATTTAGTGGGGAAAAAAATGCATCCTGTTCCTCAGCAGTCCTGTTAAAAAGAGTAATCAAATAAATATTAAATAAATGTTTGCTAAATTAAGATGGGGGAGGGGAGCTTAGGTGGTTTTTCATTTCTTCTGTCCCTTCTATGTTCTACAAACTGGCAATTACAGTTGAAGACTCAATTGGATTCAAGTTAAATTTTCTGGTAGGAATTCATTATAGGAAGTGATGTGAGCATCAGATTGTTCCTGAGATGTTACGACTGATTGATGGCTCAGGCATCATCAGCCTTATCATCCCTTATAAAGCTTCCTTTCAGCCTTTGACCTGAATGGTTTTGCAGCCATTGATTATCATGGCCTAGATGTATGATTTCACTAGAATTTGAAAACTTTATGGTGTGGTAAAGTCTACAGCACAAATGACCTAGTTTTCTCAACAAATAAATTAGAAAAAAAGTGGAGGAGGGACAGGAAAGACTTATAGATTCAAAGAGATTTAAGAGACAAAACAACCAAATGCAGTCAGTGTGTAAGTTTGTCTTATGACATTTATGGATCAACTAGAGGAAATTAAAACACAGACCATTAAGAAATGGTTATTTTTAAGGTGTGATAACAGCATTATAATTATATATTTTCATGAATATATTTTATCAAAATACATACAAAGGCATGGTATCTGGTATTTACTTCTAAACCACCCAGTGGATGGGGTTGGTGGACCCCTGGAGGTACAGGGATTCGGACTTGGGGATGGAGGGAGCTAAGCCTGACTCCACCATTGATGCTGATTGATAGGGACCTGCTGGTTCACAGGTCATGTTCTCTACTGTCAATACTGCTTGAGATGTTCCTAACAAAAAGCTTAAAATTTTTTTAAGGCAATTTATTTTTCATTGTGTGTGTGTGTTGTTGTTGTTGTTGTTGTTGTTGTTGTTATTTAGTTGTAGGTGAACACAATATCTTTATTTATTTTTATGTGGTGCTGAGGATCAAACCCAGTGCCTCACACATGCAAGGCAGGTGCTCTACCACTGAACTACAGCCCCAGACCCTTCATTGTGTTATTTTGAAGGAAAACATTTCCTAGATATCTTCTTTAGCAGGATGGACTAAACAACATTAGAGTTATCTGAAAAGTCTGATCAAGATAAGTGAAGAAGAGGCACACCTCAGATAATGGAAGTGTGACTGCATTGTTCTCTTACTTACTAAACAACCCTGTTAAAGCAAACATTAGGGAAGTAGTCACTCCACCCCACAGGGTCTAGAGAACTGCAGGGCCTCAGTTAGAGCTGATTGCTGATTGCAACACTCATGAACTTCTGTTCAGACAGAAAAGCCCTGGGACCCCTGGGACCAGAATTCTGTCATCCAGCAGCAGTTCTGTGCCCCTGTTCTAAAAGAGAGGACTCTATGTTTGTTTTCCTTGCATCCAAATTCTCTGCCCCCTCCCTCCTTTGTTCCATGTTCCTCTGCTCCAGGGAAGACATCACTAACATGTAATGGACCCTTCATTTCCAAGCCATTAACTCTTTTCTTTTACCTGAGCATGAGCTATCCAGTTTTGCTGTGCCCATCCAGTTCCCTGGCTGACTGTGTGGACAATGGGAAGGCCAGCACACCATCCTCCAAAGCTCCTTGCAAGAGGAGAGGACAGGCTGCCCAGGCAGGGAATGAAAGTAGAGGGCCTGTCACTCATTTGGGTCCATAGAAATTTGACAGCAAGGACTGAGTTACACATGCTTGAAAACTTCTGGGGTATTGGGTTGCATCAGGTGGCCAGAGATGGTAGGTACCAAGAATACCCAGTGTATAAGGTATATGGACCCTCCCTATCTGCATTTTTCACTTTTACCATTCCCCAAGTTTAAGAAGCCAATCTCCCCACTGAAATCCTGCTCATTTTAAGACCTTATCTTCAGGGTCTTCCATCACAGGTCTTTTCACAATCTGTTCATCAGAGATAATGGACCTTCCTCTGATTCTCACATTTCTTTGCTTAAAGAGCTTGGTAATGTTTGAGTATTTGGTGCCTTAGCTAGGGAGCTGAATGACATCTGGTCCAACTGCATGTCCTTCCCTAGGTTTTGCCCCTTGAGCACAGCATGCCACCCACTTTCATGTGAAGAATGTAGATGAGCTTGGTCCATTGCCTTCCAAGCCTCTTCTACTACTTGTCTCCTCCCCACCCCCACCCCACCATGTCTCTTTTCTGCTAGTTCTCCTTTTCCATCCTGTCCTTTCCCACGCTTTCTTTTTTTTTTTTTTTCAAGTGGAGAAGTGAGAGCATGAGAGAGAAAAGGGATCAATTTCACACCCGGGACTCAGGCTAGTTCCTGTGCCAGGCGATTTGGCTGGCAACTGCTGAGCTAGATGAGAAGTCTTGGCCCTTCCCAGGCATCCTCCGGCTCCTACTGCCTCAGATGCCCATCACAACTTTCTGGATCAACACACCCCTCTTCCGTCAATAGGAGCTTTGTGAACTCAACAGATGCCACTGGGCCTAGAAGGCATATAAATATGGTTATTCAACCAATGTTATATCGCACTGTGCATAATTCAGGAAATTCAATTACGGTTTCCCCAGCAACAGGAACACAACTTCAGAGCTGGTCCACAGGCCTTGTTTTCTGATGAGCAAGGGGACCCTCAGGCCTCCATGTGGCCAGAGACAACAGAGACAATGCAATATGGCAGACTTCAATTGCCACTGGAAACCTAACTGGATTCTAAATCGTAGGCTTGTAAATGTTTCCATCATTTGGCGTAAAGACTCAGGTGGGGATGGGGGTAGGAGTTCTAACATAATCACACACATACATAGGTATAAAGAGTAAAAATCATAGGCACAAAGCCAGAAGCTGGATACATCTGAGTCGCAGAACGATTAAGAAGGACTTAGAAGTGTCAGGATCATACCTGCTTATTGCTCTACTGCCTTGTGCAAGAGCGATTAACTTGGGGTCCATGATGTTCCTAAAGAAAGACTATAGGCAGGGAGTTTGGGAGTGAGGATCCTGGTGCCAGACTTTGCAAGTTCAGATCCTACCCAGCTGTCCCCCCTATGTGGGACTATGGGCAAGTTTCTTCCTCCTCTGGGCCTCAGTTTCTTTTAAGATAGGGATAAATGATATTAGAAAATGTAGGGTCATTTGATTAGTTTTGCTTTGGAACCCAGAGCCTTACTGGACCTCCAGGCAGGATTTCCTTATGACAGCACTTAGCTATTTTTCATGACCCCACTTGTAATTCTGTGCCTGAGCCAAGATCTGAATTGGGACATGTTACATATGTACTACCTTGAGTTTGTTGGGTTTTATTTTCTTAGCAAACCATATTTCTTTTTCCACTCCTCACTCTGTGAACTTTAATTAAGCTTTCTCCCATCTAGAGAGCCAGGCAAGGGTGAGGCTTTGTTTTTGAGCAGACTCAAGCTTGCACGGCAGCAGGTCCCCCCCCCCCCCCCCCCCCGCCGCCCCCAGTTTGACAGTTCCAGTTCAGTTCGGTGCTGCTGATTTATAAGACACTGAGCTCATTGGCTTTATCCTCTGTTCCCCTAGTCATTTCTCAATCGAGTCACACTGGCTGGAAACATCTGAGAAAGAAATTTACTGGGAGATGCACAGACAGCCTATTCACATTTCATAACTTTTCAAGAGCCTTCCCCTGGAGGAGCCAGTCGTAGCCAGTTAACGCATGCACAATCCCTCACTGGTGTCCCTGCCCCCATCAGCCCACTCGAGTCTACAGATGAGCCCGAGTCCCTGCCACACTCAGATTCTTTAACTCTCATGCTAAGTGATGGAACACAGCCCGCACTGTTCTCAGCCTTGCCTGTGACAGCAGGATTAGACAGGGAAATATGGACGGAAGGCACCCAATGGATTTAGTGACTTAATTGTCTGAGTGCTTAAAAATGCAGGATTAATTCCACTTTGAGTGCAGTTGCTTCTTTCTCATTAACAGGAATCTGTTTAGAATAATTCATTTGAATAAAGACCTAATGGAAGCTCATAAGAAAGCCTTTGCCTAACTCTCCTACCTTCTCTCTTGCCCTCAACAGTTCTTCTCCCCGCCTGCGCCGCCCCCTGCCCCCCCCCCCCCGCCCGCTACCACCACCAATTTGATCTTAAAATCTGATCTGAAACTGGTGTTTTCCAATAAACCCTGCGTTTGTGCTTGGAGTCATTTGCAATGACCACTTTCCGTGCCTTGATCTAAGACATGTCTTGGTCAATTAGTACAATGTCACAGCCGTGTATAGTTATTGTAACTCCAGCTGTGAGCTGTTAATAATCAGCTTGCCCACAGGACAATCCTGCCATATGTTGGATGGTCAATCAAGACTAAAATATGCATTAGGAAAAAAAAAATGCTCCTGTCAACAGTGAGTGGGTGTAAGTCACTGGTTAGGATGCTGGCATGTGACGACCAAATTTGGGTTAATACTATATCGTTGGTATCCTCGACTTGCTCCTAGTCTAAGATGTTTGTCCTGAGGCACAAAGGCACGATAACTAAAGTGACACAGCTGGAATCAGAAGACAAGTAGACAAAACATGGCAAAATGTATAATATGGGTTGGGGAATAGGGATTTGTTGAAAAGAAACATAGCTCAGATTCTTTGGTAGGCAAAGCAGACAGATCTGCATTTTAGTCATGGGAAATGTCTGTGTGCTATGAGAGAAATTTTACTTAATGGGAGTTTTGAAGCAAATAAACACAAGCTGATTTGTAGCAAATAAATGAAGGACAAGCAGTAAGTAGCTCACTTGGGTAATTTCAATTAACTTCTTCCACAGGATCACAGGGTTTGATTACTTCAGTTTGGGTTTGACCTTTGGCATCTGGGGGGCTTGTAGAGAGGGAAGACTCTTGGTAAAAAGCTGAACCATGGCTTTTGTTCCTAGAGCTCTGCTCCACTATGGCAAGTGGTAATGCCAATGATTTATTTGTTTCAGTGGCAAAACTAATCCTTATACATCTCTAAGTCAGTTTCATCTGAAATTACAAATAACCAGTGCAAATTGGTTAAAAAGTCATGCCAATTGTTTCAGTCCCTACTTTTTTTGGGTTATAAACACAATATCTCTCACAGCTATTTTTTGATAATATACCAGGGGGCCAGATCCTGAACAGTGTCCAGTTTTTTTGCCTTATTTCAGGTCTCAGTTCATTTTCTAGCTGAAAACCTAGTTTAAAATAGTACATGCAAATTTTCCTTTGAATTCTAACAGTTCATGGCCTCTCAAGAAAGACCTTTTTTTTTTTTTCTTTTCATCTTTTTTTTTCCCCCTCCCAAGAAGTGAAATGATTCAATTCCTACTGAGGTCCTTTTTCCATAGAAGGGAGGAAGTAGTTTCCCCCCACTAAACACAGGAGACCCTTTAATTGCCATGTGAAGGGTAATCACACAGTGCCGGCCTTATTAAAAGCCTGGAGTCCTGTTTACTTGCTGCAGAGCCTGACTTGATTACTTGATAATTAGAAACACCCTGCTAATGATCAGATTGCAGTCTTCCCTGAGGGAGAGCTCCCTTTAGGGAAAGCATTATTTGTGATTACACATTTGTCATTGAGAAGGCAAATTACTCACTTCTCCTTCCTCCCATTTTCTTTCTAGATTTGCTTTAACATTGTGGGAACGCAGAGAAGACTGCCCTGTCCGGGTATAGGTGCACGAATTCGTCCTAGTGATTTGATTGCTTAGGGACCCCTGAATTTCCTGTCGTTTTGAGGCTGTTTCACTAACTTGGTGCATGGCAATGTATAGAGAGTTTTGGGGTATCACAACTAGAGCAGATTATGCTAAGTGAAGCTAGCCAATCCCTAAAAAACAAATGCCAAATGTCATCTTTGATATAAGGAGAGCAACTAAGAACAGAATAGGGAGGAAGAGCATGAGAAGAAGATCACCATTAAACAGGGTCGAGAGGGAGGAGGGAAAGAGAGAGAGAAGGGAAATTGCATGGTAAAGGAAGGAGACCCTCATTGTCATACAAAATTACATATAAGAGGAAGTGAGGGGAAAGGGGGAAAAAAACAAGAGAGAGAAATGAATTACAGTAGAGGGGGTAGAGAGAGAAGATGGAAGGAGAGGGGAGGGGAGGGGAGGGGGGATAGTAGAGGATAGGAAGGGCAGCAGAATACAACAGACACTAGTATGGCAGTATGTAAAAAAGTGGATGTGGAACCAATGTGAATCTGCAATATGTATACGGGGTAATAATGGGAGTTCATAATCTGCTTGAATCAAATGTATGAAATATGAAAAAAAGATAAAATGTTAATGCAAAAAAAAAGAAAGAAAGAAAGAGGTGCTACCTGTATCTAGTGCTCAGAGGCCGAGATGCTGTTAAACAACCTACAGTGCTCAGGATACTCCCCAACCAACAGAGAATTACCTGACTCAAAATGTCCATAGTGCAAAAGTTGAAAAATACTGCACCAGTGATCAATTTAATTTGAGAGGATATGGTGGATCCATGAATTTAGGTTCTGGATGAAAGCAATGAAATAAAGGGATACCAAGTTCTTTTTCCATCCTCTCCACTTCACCCCACAAAAGAGCTGTGTCTGATTCACCCCAACTCTGCCTTAGCCAGATTTCTCTATGATATAAACTGGGGATCAGCAACCTACAGCTTAATTCAGCTGCTGCCTGTTTCTGGATAGCACATAAACTATGACTGGTTGTTACATTTTTAAATGGTTGGGGAACAAACTAAAAGAATAATATTTTGTGAGTCATGAAAATTATATGAAATTTAAATTTTGATGTCCATAAATAGTTGTTTATAGGTACCCAGCCACACCCATTCGTTTATATATTGGTCTCGGTAGATTTTGTGCTATGGTGGCAGAGTAATTGTGATGAAGACTATATGGCTCCCAAAGCCTGAAGGATTTCCTATCTGGCTCTTGACAGAAAAGGTTTGCTGCCCTGGACCATAAAATCCAAGGGCAATTATGCAGCCTGCACGACAGCCAGACTCCCAGATTCCTGGAGGTCCCCTTTCCCACTGTGATGAGGAAATGTGAGAAAATAACACGGCATTGCCTTTACATCTTGTACTGAAATGTCACCAGGTTGGTAGGGGATCACCGACATACTAGTTACTCGTTTTCTCATCAGACCACTCTGGAACTTTCTTGATGCCAATAACATTTTCATCATTCTGAATCCAAAGCTGGCCATTCCTTCCAGTCTCCTTACCTAATTTTAGTCTGAATTGGGAATAAGAAGTCAGCTGGAGAATTGGAAGGGTTTGGATTATCTTCCACTTGGATCCTTAGCCATGAATAATTAAAAAGAAAACACTAGCCACAGAGTCTCAGACACCCCCATCCTGAGACTGTCATCCTCTTACTCTCTTAGAAATAGTTTGGGTATCAAAAGAGAGTATCCCTCTGTAGCCCCAGCAAAAAAGAGGGGTTTAGGGATGTTTGCATGCACCCCCACAGACACAAAGAGGTTAGCCAGGGTAGGATTCCACAGCTCAGGGCTTATTGCTGCTTAACCTCACAAATATAAAATTAAAGAAATACAGTTCAAAAAGCCAACCCCAGCCCTGGATTGCATCTCTTTACTCATGCAATCTACCGTGACCAATATATAAAGACAAGGACACAAATGAGAATACAGAAGGGGGAGAGATCATATCTGGATTTAGAGATGAGGAAAAGGAGGGCATCATCATTAATTGGGGTGTCAGGAAGTATTCTGAGCACTTTACATAGATTCTCACAGCAACCTGAAACATTGATAGTATTCAACCCATTTCACAGATGGAAGAACTGAACTCCAAGAAGTGAAGTATCTTGCATGAGGGCACAGAGCTAGTGGGGTAGAGGAGCTGATTCAAACCACATCTTTCTGCCTACTCTTTACTGCATCTTGGGCAGGTGGGTAAGGGGGGTACTTCAGAGCAAAGGCAGGTTGTGAATGGGCCTGGATAAGTAAGATCCATATTGTCAAACTAGAAGGGGGAAAAATATAAATAGAATAAAGATATTCAAATAAGAGGACAGACTTCCTGAGTATATTTTATTAGGGGTGGTTCAGGGATGGAATAAAGGAGTTTCTTAGAGGCACAGAGGTTGCACAGAGAAGATACCTCTGGAAAAGTATGATGAGGTCCAAACATTGCCAAATACAACTACTTTTAGGAACAGATCTTGCAAAGCCTTAACATTTGATGTTAAGTCCATGTGGAAAGAATGTGGTTATAATAAAAAAGCTTACTGTTTTAGCAGCTCTATTTATAACTGCCAACACTTGAAAGCAACCAAGATGCCCTTTAATACATAAATGGATCAAATGCTGGTACATCCATAGGATGGAATATTATTCAGTGATGAAATGAGCTATCAAGCCAGTAACAGACATGAAGGGAACTTCAATGCATATTGCCAAGTGAAAGAAGTTGATTTGAAAAACCTGTTTGATTCCAACTATATTGTAGAAAAGGCAAAACTGTGGACATGATAAAAAGATCCATGGTTATCAGGGATTGGGGATAGGAAGGAATGATTAGGCAGAGCATTTTTAGAGCAGTGAAACTTTTCTTGGGCAATACTACAAAGGTGGATACGTGTTTTCAAAACCTATACAATGCACAACCCAAAGAGCAGACCCTAATGTAAACCATGAACTTTGGTTAATAAAAATGTCAATTAATTATCTTATTAATTGCTCCAAATGGAGCACACTAAGGCAAGATGGTAAAAACTGGAATTTTCTGAAGGGAGTAGGGGGTGAAAGAGGGAGCATATGGAAACTCCAGGTACTTTGCATTCAATATTTTATTTAAACCTAAAGCTGTCCCCAACTCCCCCAAAAAGTGATTGAAACAGAACAAAAGATTACTGAACTAAGATGCAATGCTACAACTGGCCTATAGCTCTGTGACCTTGAGCAAATCACAGCCTCTCTGGGTGTTAGGGACCAAGAAATTAGTGCATCCCACACCATAGGAGATTCTATGGCTCTGAGTTAACGGACATTTACCTGATTTTTTCCCTTCCTTGAAGAGTGAAAGGGAGATCCAGGGCAATGTTGGCTCTGAGAGTGTTCAGAAATTTTCAGCAAAGGACCCACAGTAACAACTCCCTCGTGCATGTAATAGGTTGCATTCAGGGGCCCCAATGACCAACATGTTTGTGGCTGTGGTTGTTGACTGTTTAGAATAATTACTACCTCCCAACTTCTTCAAACATTAAAAAAACAAAAAAGGTATTTCTCAGTGCTGGTTATTTTTGCAGCCTGGTAGAAACTTGCACCACCAAATGTGTTGACTTTGAAGGAGTTGGTGTGAGCATTCGCATGCCTTCCTTTCCATATCCTGCACCGGAGCTGACGTGCTGAACTGCCTGACAGAAAATTGGCTTCAGCAGGCCCGTCGCCTCCGCCGTGGAAATGACAGCATGACTGGCAGCTCTCAGCGGTGCATCCGGCATGTACTAATATTTACCAGCAGAGATGGCCTCTAGTGTTGCTGAGTCCCCACTCACCTTGTTTAACCACTGCTTCCCTGGCCACTGCACAGAGCTGGCCCACAGGAGGGTGAGGTCTGAGCTTAAGACAGAAGTCTGCTTTTATCTAATCCCTTAAAAATCACAATTATATTTAGCAGATGTCAGCAGGCACTGTATAAATAATAAAACCATCCTTTAAAAAATATTGCTCAGGAAGAAAGTGAATGCAGATGACAACTAAGGTGGTTGATTTAATTCTACATAAACGTTTGTATGAGAATATATATTGCTTTTAGATTGTGCCTAATTTTTCTACACAAACATACCCATTTTTTAAAACAGTTTGGGCAGAGAAAATAACTTTGCCAACTTTTACTTGTGTGTGAACTTTGTCTATATCTATACAAAAGTTAAACAGATGTGCATGTTTATGATTCTTAAGATGCACATATGTAAAACATTCAATAGTATATTTATCCACATAGTTGATTTCATGGAAAGACCCTGTATTTACATTTTTAATTGTGTTATGTAGGACAGTGCTACATACATTGTTTATGTATGTTGACATTTATGATTGAAAACCAAGCAGCTCTGTGGAGGTTAGTTCTTGATGGGTTATGAAACTATTCCAGACCTAAAACTTATGTGCCACTACAGAAAGGGTAAGGAGGAGGAGAGGATATGAATGTTGACTGCTTCCAAAATACTTAATGTGGGTAAGCAATTTTAAAAAATTAAAATTTAAAAAAAAATTGTTAAACCTTACTCTAATTTACAAAATCAAAGTTTATTTTTCTCATGGAGGGAAATAATGAAGTTTTTGCTTTTGTCATGTGATATTTGAAAGAAGAAGAGGTGTGAGGTCTGGGTAGGGTGTGGGAATTTTGGGAGGCAGGCAGCCCTGTGTGGAGGCCCCTCCAACACTTCTCAACGAGGATTCCAGAAGGCCCAGCTTGTAAATGCTTATGTTGTCTTCTGCTGTGCAGCCACGGGCAGCTGAACATTTTGCTTGGTACATCCACAAAACTTTTCTCCTTGCATCCAAGATTTGGGGTTTTAATCCATGCTGTGTTTGGAAAAACTCTAAAATCAGAAAGGATGTGGTTCGAAGTGCTGAAGTGTTTAGCCACATATGGAATACACAGCTCAGAGAAATGAAGTGGCATATTTATCAATGCAAGATTCTCAAGTTTGGAGTCCAATATAGATTTATTGCAGCTCTGGCCAGAGGTTACTGGATGTCTGCATCCTTTTGATGTGCTGACATTTTTTTTTTATCACCCTCCACAACTGTGTAGGTGCCTCTCCCTTTTGGCACATATTATTAATGTCACTGACAATTCTGCTTATTTCCCTCTCTCTTTATCAGTAATTCAGCCTTATGAATCTAATAAATATCAGCCTGGACTTAAATTATACATTGGTGAATTCTGAGTCTTTCCTTTTGCTAGTTTTCCATAGCTTTGGGGCAAATTATCATACCAAGTGAGACATACTTATGAGTGGAACAGTGTCTCTGGGGAAGCACTGGCAGCGTTTATGAGGTCCTATCATGTTGTTCTAGAAATACAGGCGGGAACACTAATCTTCAAACATGGAAACCAGAGGCTCTTTCAGAACTCACAAATGCCGTCTGGTTTAAATTCCAGTAGATGCAGAACCAACAAGGCTGAGCAATTTTATGTTCCACTTGGCAGAGCTGCAGGGAGTGTCCAGGTGGATGTGATAGCAGAGGGACAGGGAGGAACATTGTTCTCTCTCTGCCCCTAACTCTCACCACAAATGAATTGACTTCCATAAAATCAGGTTAAAATAATCATCACGCTTTAAGGAGGTTTAAGTGGCCCGGGGAGTGTTTGTATGCACAGGAGTCTCAGCGAGCAGTGTGAGCTGGCAGATTCCTTCCTGGGCCTCAGACCCAGCCCAGAAGTCCCACTTCCAACCTGCACCCTGACTGAGGCTGCTTCGGGGGACCCAGGACCACAAAGCCATGCCTGTGTGCTATCAGCATTTAGAAAAGCCAGTAAGCAAGCTCTAGCCAGTCTGGTAAGGACAAAGTGTACTGTAATAACCCCCAGGATGGGAGAGAGATGGGGTATCCAGAAGACCACCAAACAGACAGACTTCAGAAATAGTGGATGATAGAGTCAGAAATAGGAGAGTGTGTGATGAAGGGTAGAGGTGTGTGCTGCCCGAGAGAAACGTTATTCTTTCTAGCCCTTTCTTTGCCTTCCCTCTCTATTCCTCTACCCTGGCAAATAATGGGAGCTCAAAGTGGTAGACCTGCTCCCATAACTGCAGGTGATGTAGACAATCCCATGTAGGGAAAGAGAACTCAGGAAGGCCAGGCCCACCCTCCACCACACCAAGCACCACCACCACCACTATCAATTACAAAGTGAAGCTTTTTTCCTACATCTTTTAGGGGAAGGGGAACGTTTCAATTAAAAAAAAGAAGTTTTTGTTGAGGAAGGATGTGTCCAGTGTTCACCCAGGTTTTATCTGTCTTCTTGTGGTTGGTCTGCAGCAGGCAGGTTTGAGCAGGTGGCAGAAGATCAGACCCACTCTCTTGGAAAAGGATCAGTCATGGTTCTGCCCAAACCCATTAATTTGAGAGCTTCTGCATTAATCCTCCTGCATTTGCCCTCTTGTCATGGATGACAGAGAACTTCTACACCGGGCCTGGAAATTTCCTCCTTTTTCATCTTGAGCATCCTCATCTTCTGCTCTCTTTGCTGCCCCACCAAATTCCTCTGTCACCAAAATCTGCATTCACACTCACTATAAGATTTGGCAACTGCAGAGTCCCTTGCCCTGCCTGGCTCTGAGAAGCCCAAGGGACAAGCTCCACAGAACCTGAGAGATAGGCCCTGGGAAGAGGCATGCGACACATGTTTTCTGCTCTTGAATTTCCGCAGGGCTTATAAGTCCACAAACAAGATCTTACAACTTCTCACTGTTGAGACCTGCTAAATGCTCTAGAAATTGATGTAGTAAAAACTTAGTTTATCATTGACACACCTCTTTTGAATCATAACCTCACCATTTTGCAGATCTACTATTCTGAGGAACACATCTCAAGAACGGTCCCTGAACTACATAGTGAGTCTACCTGGGAATGGAATGCTTGTGACACATCAAGCCTTGGCAAAATTCCTCTCCATCCCTCTTCCCTCCCCTTCTACTGACATGCAGACAATCTTTTTAAGGCCCAAGATGCAAATCTAGGGTAATAGCCTGGGATTCTGGCCCAAGTCAGTGCACTACCATTATTCCCCAAAAAACTCTAAAAGTTTCCTTCTGTCTGTTTTAATGTGACAAAGACTAATAATTGTCCTGAAAAACCTTTTGTCCTCATTTTGTGAAAGAATCTTTGATTTGGGACTAGAGACATGGTCACTCTGTGTAAAATTCTCTTTCAGGTAGGTATACAGCTGTAGAAAGCGCTTAAATACAACATCTAGGAGCTATGCTTAAAAGGGAGAGGCATGCTCTTCTCTGCCTTTTTCTCCTCACTACTCCTAGAATAAGGAAGCAATTGCAGGAGCTGGAGCAGCCATGTTAGACCATCAAGTGAATCCACATACTGAGCAAGGTAGAAGGGGCTGGGTCCCTGACATTATGGCATAAAATAATGCTTCGGATAAATACATTTGGTTTCCTTTTATGGCAAAGAATATACATTTTTATTATTTAATCCACCATTTCGTTAAGATTTCTGCCACTTTGGCAAAACCTAATCCTGACGGTTTTCACTCCTCTCTTCAACTAACCCCTTAGACCTCTCAAGAACAAACTAAAAGCCTGATTCTTTCCTAGAGCAACCTCTCAGAAACTCCTCTTCACCTGGAACAAGTTCGCACCAGAATGACACTACTGGAATTCTCTCTGGATGGACATCTGTTCCTTCTATCAAGACCATCTCTCACTCAATAGCTCTCACAAGGAGATCAGAGACAGGGCTGGCCAGGCAAGCCTCCACTCCACAGCAGTGCACATACCAGCAGACACAGCTGGGTGGTCTAGACCGAGGGGCCATGTTTACCCACCCTTTAACCCAAATAGTCATCTCTTGAATTTTCCAGACTTTGGGTCTTCACATGCTCACTTGACTATGTTCCCATGCACTGTTCATGCCCTTCCTACAAAGAAGGAAAATAATTCCTACAAGAATCACCCAATTCATTCATTAGTATCTATTGCACCCTCCCTTCCGAAGGGTTTCATTGTGACTTAGTTTCCACTCCACCTCATACTACATCTAAGTTAACAAAGATGCTCCAATCCACAGCCATGACCCTGCTAGCCTACCCCCACGTTCAATTCCATGGTACCAAAGTTAGTCAAACAAAGGCAAGACTCAAGCTAGGTCACCCACAGATACCTCTCAGATGGACAAGCCCAGGCCAATGACCTGTGGCTAGAATTTGGTTCATTTCAAGAAACGAAAGCGTGACAATGGAGCACACCAAATGCATGCTTCAAACTCTGAAGACGCCTTCAAGAATCTGTTTATGAGACACATGAACAATAGAGGTTGATTATTTATGTATCATGAGGATAAAACTAGTCAACTCTGTTTATATACAAATGTTGGTTATAAATCTTTGTGTTTATTCTTTCATTAACCAATGCCTGGAATTGAAGTTCAAGGCTTGTCCTCTGTAAAATGCTCACAGCACCTTTGCATCCCCTGTACCTAGCAAGATGCAACAGTTAAGAGAGAGCAAGCACCTCAAACCCAGGCGACCTTGGCCTTGAATCCTGAATAGCTAATGTAATTTTGAACAAATTACTTAATCTTGCCAAGTCTTAATTTATTCATCAAAAACAGACATAATAATACATACCTCTTAGGTTGGACTGAAGAGTAAGTTAGATAGTACACGAAGCTGCGGGCACTTTGGGAGTGGAGATTAAGTCACAGTGACACAGGTATTAAATGCTCAGATTAGATTAGATATTAGATTATATCTAATTGAATGGAGTTTTCCAGAAGCAAAACAGCCTCCACCGCTCATCAGCTCATCATCTATGAATTCTTCTATACATCTCCAGGTCCCCTCTTTAAGACATCCAGTCACTTGTTATCTATTCAGCTAAGAGTTTGAAGCATATGCTACCTATCAAGTGCTGGAAAAGAAGCAAAGGGTGCTGAGATGTATTTACAAGTCCCTGAGCCTCACAGTGCCTAGGATCTAGTGGAGGGGGAGAAAGGTAAACCAATAAGCGTGATAAAAGTTGCAAAAGCTGTGCTAAAAGTGTGAATTCAGTGGGTACTGAAAGAAGAGGGCTGTCAACTCTACTTGGATAGGATGTGAAGATGGCAAGGTCCTGAAATGCTTTAAGGAAGTAGCAATTTCCAAACAGACTTGAAGAAACGAAGTTGGTAGCTGCCAGGAAGCTCATCTTCAACAAAGGTGCACTGTGAACAAAGAAAACAGGCTGACTTGGGGGGAAATAGCAAGTAACCCTTAAGGCTAGGTGGGGGTCATCAGAGGACAAGAGGCCTGGGAGAGAGTTTGGATTAGAAATGGGGAACCAGTCAATAGAAAGCTCAGTCCTGGTCCTGGGAACAACAGGAAAGTCATTCAACAAATGTTAGTCACCTCCCAAAAGAGATATACCCAGAGAAGGGTGTAGGTGACACCCCAATGACCAAGTTTTCTCATATGCAGAGATAATGAAGCTGTTGTGTCCTCCTGCTTGGATCATATGGTCCTTATCTTGTGCATCCTCTCAAATCTCCAGCCACATCCTGTGTTCTGTCTCACCCTCATTTCCCATCAAATGTTATCCACTTGGTGGTTCTGTTTCCTTCAAGGCGGGTTCCTACCAAATGATGGGAGTTTACTATTTAAATCCCAGACAGCATACCAGTGCACATCAGCTTATGTTATTTATTCCAAGTACTATATTTGTGGGATAATACTTTAAACCAAATGGATTTAAAACCCTACTGGTAGAACTCCAAGCACCCTGGCACCTCTGTACGGGAGAATCTTGTACAGGAAGTGGTGCTTCACCTAGGTGTAGTCCTAGGTGCGACATCAGCTTAGTGTTTGTTATCAACAAGGTTTTTGGGGGGGGGGGAATGCCTTTACAAAGACTGAGGAAGAAGACAGTCATATTCAAATGCAATTGTAGATTCTTTCAACTCCATCCCAGTAATTGGGATGTGATCACTGCTCAATACATGATAAAAGGGAAGAAGGAAATGAGGAAGGGAGGGAAGAAGAGGGAATGAGATCTAATCCATAATCTTTTTTTATTTTAACATAGCATGAAAGTTGGTGGTTAAAAACAGATTTTTTTTTATTATTCCTTAGGGGGCAGGGCAAGGGACATAGATATCCAATTTATTGCCACTAACCCTTTTATCCTAAAATTTGAAATATTTGAGCATACAGAAAACATCATTTTGTATGCTCTTTATTGGCTGCATAGATCTATGTTTATGGAAAGCTTTAATGGTTGCAAAGTCAAATTGCAAAAATGATTCATTTTTTTAGAGATTTTGATATATCATGCTGCGTTCTAATAAAATTTTCAATACTGGCTGTAATATAGATGATGATACTAATGTTTCCCAGAGGACCCAGTGATCAGAACTCCTTTGGTAAATGTCCCAGAATTAAGGTTAGTGCACCAACGTGCTGTAACTCACTGACATTTAATACCGGCTGCTGCAATATGAAAAACTCAGCAGCAAACACAGGCTGTAGAGAAACTTCTTTCAGTTCTGGGGTCCAGGCCAATCTGTTTTCTAACCCTACTCTGAGATCAATGCCATGTGACCCACGCTCCCCGCAGATACCCAACAATTTAGGGAAGACAACAACAAAGACATGGAAATAACAGATGAATGGGACCTTCAGGAAGCAATACTATAACAAGAGAAGAAACTTGAACTCTTTGAACTGAGTCTTTTTTTTTCCCAAGAAAACACTTTCAAACTCTTGAGAGAGAAACATCAAAGTTTGAAGACAGGTATGAAATAGGTTCCCCCTCTTACACCAAAGTGACGCAAACTCAACCTGACATACACTTAGAGTGAGTTTTGTGTGCCAACCAAGATGAAAGGGGGGAAAAGACACACACTTGTCCTCAAGGAACTTATTGCAATTATCTTCCAGCTGATTGAGAACTCTGTTTTCTGAATTATTGTTCCCTTATGTCTCCTGTTTCCTTCAAAAGGGATTGAGGTAAGACATGACTTTTTAAAGATACTCTTTAAAAATTCCCAACATCTTTTAGAATAATAGGAAACACAGATTATTTCTTCAAGGAGAAAACATTTTTCACCAGTTTGGCAAAGCCGAGGAAATTTAACAATAGAAAGTCTTGGTAAGAGTTGGGGGCACAGATTCCCTCTTAGAGTTCTGGTGGGAGCTGGGAGAAGTATGGCCTTCACAGAAAACCATGTGACACCATTTAACTACAGTTTAAATAAATATGTAAATTGACATTATAACTCCATTTCTAGACATCTATTGCCTTTTAGAAGTATTTCCCTCATTTGTGAAATGAGTCCCTTCCTCATGTAAGATATGTTTATGTCACCACTGTCGCAATAGCAAGAGACTAAAAGCAACCCAACTGTCCATCAAAATGTACTATTAATAGCTATACCCATAAATAAGTATGATGAAGCTATAATGACCAGGAAATGCAATATGAAGTCATATGGAATCAGAGTCAGATGTATTTTTAAGCAAAACAGACCTGAGACAATCCACTTACAAAGAGAAAAGGTTTATTTTGGCTCACAGTTTGGGAGGTTTCAGTCCATGACTGGTTGGTCTTGTGGCTTTGGGGCTTGTGACAAGGCGGAATGTCATGGTGGGAGCACATGGCAAAGCAAAAACGCTCACCTCATGGCCAGGAAGTGAAAGAGAGGGAAGAGAGGAGACAAGGGACCTACCGTCCCCTCTAAGGGCATGGGCCCCAGTTCCCTGAAGACCTCTCCCTAGGCCCTGCCTCTCACAGGTTCCACCACTTCCCAATAGCCCCATACAGGAGACAAAGCCTTTAACACATGGGTCTTCGGGGCACATTCACGATCCAAACTTTAGAAGACTGTATAGTCTGTTCCCATTCATGTTTACACAGGTGATGTGAATGTATGAAAATAGAGAAAGTAATTTATGCTGTCCAGGGAACATCTCTGAAAGAGAATACAAGAAATTGAAAATAATGGTATCCTCTGGAGAGGGTAGGAGGGTGGCTGGATGACCAGGGTAGGAAGGAGATGATGTTCATTATATTAGTTTAAAATATTGTATCTTTTATACCATGTACATATATTATTATTCAATTATTTAAAACTTGAAAGATCTTTAAAAGGACACACTTCCAAACCAAAGGAAGGCACACTCTCAGATTAATCATTTCCATTAGACTCTGCCACATTTGAAGCCCATTCATACAGAAGGAGTTTATTCTGGAACATGTATGCTAAAACTAGATTGCCACAGAGAGGATTTGGAGTGGCTCTCTCCAGGGGTCTTTGGAACCATCTCCATTTCCATGTGTTGGGATGCCTGTGCCTTTTTCCATCGTATCTGTTGCATCTTGAGAACTAGGCTCTTTTCCCGGGATCTCTGCATCCATCAGCACCCCTCCCAGGTATCAGAGGGCCCTCTTCTTCTCCGCAGCCAGATCTTCTCCCATCTCCACAACCTCACATCCCACCATCCACCCACAAGGATCTTCTTCCTGTTCCCACTGTCTGCCTCCTGACACAGCTGCTGGGAACACATCTCCGTTATAGGTCACCTCAGTTAAAGCATTTTTCTTAAAATTGCAATTACAGGTTTGTTATCCCTTTTCTAAAATGTTTTCAGATTTTGGAGTTCTTTAGATTTGGGAATATTTGCATAGACTTTACCAATTGAGCATTTCTAATATGAAAATCCAAAATCTAAATCTTGTTGAGTGTTCTGTCCATGCTTAAAAAGGGTTTTGAACACAATGGAATGTTACTCAGCATTAAAAGAGAATAAAAGGCATTTGCAGGTAAATGGATGGAGCTGAAAAAATTCATGCTAAGTGAAGTAGCCAATCCCCCCAAACCAAAGGCCGAATGTTTTCTCTGATAAGTGGATGCTGATCCATAATGGGGGGGGGGGCATAGGAAAATGGAGGAACCTTGATAGGACAAAGGGGAGGGGGACTGGGGGTAGGAAAGATGGTGGAATGAGTTGAACATCATTACCCTGGAACTGCACATATGGTGCAACACTCCATCATGTAAAGTTGTGCTGCAATTGTGTGCAATGAATCAAAATGCATTCTGCTGTCATATATACCTAATTAAAATTTTTAAAAAAGGTTTGATATCAGACTTCAGATTTTTGAGTGAGGGATATTTAACCTGTGTTGACATTGGTCTCTCCATCTTGAATTTGAGCTCTGTGGAGAAGGATCTATTCCTCTTTGTTTTCCCACCACAGCATTCAGTAAAGATGCATAATGACCATTGGTTGAAGAACCCGTCAGAATGGCCTCCTAGTCTCCAGAGTCCAAACCATAAGCCTCTCCTGAAAGGCAGAGCCCAGGAGATGCCAGCTCTGCTGGTCAGTCCCCTGGGGACTGTGTTGACTGGTGAAAAGGAGATATAGCCAGATTCTGGTAAGCTCCTTCTTACCATAAGATGCTTCCTGCTTCAAACTTCCAGAATTCATTCTCAGAATCAGAATTAAGAATCTCTGCATTCTGATGGAAAGCAGGGAAATGTTTTCTGTCGATGCAATCTTCAAATACCATGGTACACCCAATGCCAGGACGCTGACCAGGCCTACAGCTGAGGGCACTTCTACTCAGTTTGCCTCTCTGGTGCTCTAGCTTCTTTCTCCTGCCTGAGAAGTTCCAACCTGAGGCAAGCACCTGGCAGCACTGTCTCTTACCCTCTCCTGAATGTCCCTGGACTCTGCAGTACCAGCCTTGCTCTCGGAGCCAGTCCTCTCAGAACAGAAGCTCTGCTGGGATCCCAGGAGGACCCAGTCCATCCTGGTGTTTGTGAAAATGAAGTCTCCATGGACGATACCTGCAACTTTCTGCTGAGAGCCCCCAACATCTTCTAAGGAATCACTGCAGGGTCTCCAGCAACCAGGTCCACCATCTGCCACCTGGACAGGAACAAGGTGTGGCAGTAACAAGCCCTGTGAGGACTGGTGTGGCAGCAGGAAGACTCAGGTTCAACTTTAACTGGGATCCAGAATCTGGCTATATCTGAAAAACTTCTGCACCGATGGACTCGGGTGTTTGTACAGCCTAGAAAAAAAAGGAAGGTTCGTGCCTTTCCACCCAGTGCAGAGGCACCAAAGAAGGCCCAAGGGGAGATGGTGGGCTGTGGAGTGGCTCCAACACAGTGAGCAACAAAGGGGGCCTGGGGCCTTTGGCATCTCTCCAACAATCAGTGTCCAGGACAGTCTGAGGGCAGAGGGCAAAATGTCCCCAGGAATCAGCATTTTCAAGTGGTTATGTGGGAAATGGACACAAAGAATCCTGAGAAAAGTACCTATGAGAACTATGTCTGAGCCCATGTGAAAAATGCCCCTAAATAAAATCAGTAGACTTGGACAGAAAGGGGAGAGGCTGTGTGTCCACAGAGTCCTTATCCTGCTCTAACAGAACACCAGAGATGGAGTCATCTACGAAGAATGAACAAGATTGAGGGAGGGGCAACTGGCAACAGCTTTCCTGCTGTTCATCCCTTGGAGGAAGGTGGAAGGGCAAGGGCACACAAACACACGTGAGACAGAGAGGAGGCAAAAGGGGATTGGGGCAAGATGCATCCTTTTATCAGGAGCCCACTTCACAATAACAGCTTTAATCCATTCACAAGCACAGAGTCCTCATGACCTAATCACCTCTGAAAGACCCTCTCCCAACACTGTTGCACTGGGGATTGAGTGTCCAATACCTAAACCTTGGGAACACCTTCAAGCCATAGCAAGCATGAAGCAATGAGGCAGCCAGATCTGACAATTCATGACAAGGTGGTCTCCTTCAGACACCAGACAGGAGAAGCCTGAGGGATTCTGGGTGACAGCAGCAAGGAGACTGTTTTGACCATGCAGGAATCAAGGGTATTGAAAACCGGAGTGACAGTCTCTCGACTTTTAGGATGGCAGCCTGTTCTGCTATCATGGGCTCCTGGCCCACCAAGTCCAGACCTGCCCTTCCCAGAAGAGAGGCTTGCAGCTCCAGTGAAACCAGCCTGGTGTCAGCTTCTCCTAGAAACGACATCATGTCTTGGCTACAGATGCCTCTCAGGATGTACCCAGAGCCTCTGTCTATTACCGAAGAGAATGTAATGTTTGACAAGAGGAAATAAATCCCATTACGCAAAGCAGAAGCCAAAACTAGAAGGGTGGTGGTGAGTTTCCAGTGGTGAATAAATCCCAGGCTGTCTTTTTATTTTGGGGGTGGAGGGTGGGTAGTTTGAGAGGGTATACCAGATATTTAAGAGAAATTCAGAAGCCACTCAAGACCACATTGCTAGTCTTCACGTTGGCCTCATGTTCTCTCTGTCCCAGGCAATTCTCCCCTCTGTCGTGAGGTTAATTGCCCCAAAGTTTACTTTGTATATTAACTCAGCAAAAAGGTTCCCCAGGCATCACACACAGTCCAAAATTCTTAGCTTGATTGTTGGAAGTGTCTGGATCAAACCAATATTTCCAGGACTATCTCCAGCTAAACTCGAGGCAAGTAGAGTGACTCATTTGTTCTTAAAAAAAAAAAAAAAAAAGCATTTTTCCATCTTTGTTCTTGTCACCTGGCGCCCACCGCATGCCCATCATCATTTACTGACACCTTGCCATCTTCCAAAATCCTGCTCAGTACCATCTCTTCTGAGAAGACCCTCCTGATGCTTGCAGCTGGAAGCTGTATACCCTCATCACCCCTACTCCCTTCTCAATTATTCTTACATCACTTTGTGTGAGGTTGCATGCCAACCAGGTTGTGTTCCTGGGGAGTGAGGTGTAATTTTGGGTTTTCTGCACCACAAATGTTCTGGTATCTCACAGTACTTAGCACCACACCTCACAGATACAGATTTGCAACATTTGAACTAGAAGGAAAATTCCCTGGACTAAATTGTGTTCCCACCAAATTCATAACCCCCCGTCAGCGGTGATGGTATCTGGGAAAAGAATCAATGGGAGATGATTAGATTTAGAAGGGGTTTGGGAGAGGGACCTTCTGAAGGAGAATTAGTGTCCTTATAAGAAAAGCCACCAGAACCGTCTCTCTTCCTGTCATGTGAGTGTACCTGAGAAGATGGCTGGCCTCACCAGAGCCCAACCATGCCGGCATTCTGATCTCGGCCTTCCTGGCCTCCAGAACTGTGAGAGAATAAACTCCTGTTGTTTAATCATTCAGTCTATGGTATTTTGTTATGGCAGCCTGAACTGACTAAAACAGGACATTTAACGGTCCTCTAGCTGGCCCTATTTTATACCATGGTGAAGTATCAGATCCAAAGGGACACAGAGCAGAGCAAGGATCAAAACCCAGTCAGTCTCCTAAGCCCCAGACCACCACTCCAGCAAGCATAACACACTTGCCAAATAACACAGAATGAAAGAAAAGGCTCAAAGCAATAAGTATATTTTTCTTAAACATGTCTGTACCTTAAACTCCCTTTATCCTAGTCTTGAAATAACAAACTGAAGGTCCAAGGGGACTTCCATCGAGGTCTGAAATTGAGAATTTGGCTTAAGAGGCTGCCAGGGATGAGGAGAGAGAGGGAGAGGCCTATTTGGTTCTGACAATATCATCTTACAGAGTTATGAATTATGCAAAGGAAAACAGACCAGGAATCATGACCTCTTGAGCTTTCTTGTACCTGTACCCAAAACTGTGCGAACAAGCACTTCAGAGGCTTGGTTTAAAAGCTTCTGTTACCACCACTGCTCTGTACCTCATAAAGGGTTTCCACAAGCATTGTCTCGTGGAATCTGAGCAGCCCCAGGCACAGGTATCGCCATCTTCATGGAGCCAGTTACTCTCCGCAGCCAGAGCTCCCTTGGAGAATGCAAGCAAAATCACACAGTTGCTGAGGTCAGAGCTGGAGATTTAAAGTACAGTGTGTGTACATGTGTGTGCACGTGAGAGGAGAGACAAACACACACACACACACACACACACACACACAGTGTGGGTTGGGGTGGGGTTCATCCCATGTTCTCTATACTGCAGGACTGCATTCAAAAAAAGACCCACAAATGTTCTCCACCAACAGAAGCCTGGGTTTGGGCTCCAGCTCAGCCACCTGTTCACTGTTGACTAGAACAGATCACTCAGCCTCTCTAATTCTGGTTCCTTGACTTTGAGAGGAGTATATAGAATCATTAGTGGCTCTCAACAATTAGTTTTTCGATTCACTTTAAATTCAGACAATCTGTGATTTTTCAGAATTAAATGGTATTACATAAAAGATCAGGCCAAGTCATTTTCAAAAGCTTCTAAGCCCTGGATCAGGTCTCCTGGAAGCATCTATCATCCACACACCTCCTCCCCAAACTCTTCAAGGGGGCAGGGGGCGGGGGGGGGGAGGCAGAGACAGGACTATGCACCTGAAGGCAGGAAGAGTTTCAGCCTGCCTATTGCTCTAGTAGAAAAACAGTTACACATTCTTACTAATGTGGTCAATGTGGCTTTGGAGGTAAGTCAACCCCAAGTGTGCAGAAGACCAAAAGGCCACACTCCTCTGAGACCAAAGGAAACACATTTCTCAGACACTCCTCCCACTGAATTTAAAATCCTGTGTGGTCCTCCCTAATTTAGAGCCCACACACTCAAATTTCAGGCTAGCAACAGCCTGGATCATAGTACCCAGAAATCATAGCATGTCTGAAATGTTTACATCACTGAAGATCCCTTAATTCGGCAGCATCTATATTTATTAAGCATGTTAATTACCAATGTAATAGAGATTGATATGATTCCTAAGTTTTTTATTTTTAATAACAGACTATTTCCGATCAAATTCAAAAATTATCTTCAGTGATTCCATGACTAAAGAGTTAACTAAAAATATTCATCAAGAGAAAAACATTAAAGCCAGTTTGCATCAAGTAAGAAATAAAAGTCATTGTCTGGAAAAGACCAGATTTTTAAAAATAATTATCAAGATGTATTTCAAAATATAGTTTCAAAAGTGATAGCCTCCCCAAGGTTACTTATAATATGGGATCTAAAGCTATATGAATTAATATACACTGTCACATTAAAAGCCATCATCCTCTTTATACTTTGAATAAATCTTTGGCCCATGCATGATTTTGTAACATCAAGCACCAGTCATTGGGAAAGTTTTGGTTTACTATGTTACATGTGTTATATAATCTTCCAAATTATAACTGTTATATGTTATATACTCTTCCAAATGTTGTACATTCTATTTGACAATATCACAGAATTGCATATGCTAACATCACCTCTGATTCCATCAGAAAAGTCTTAAAGCATTCTGAAGCTATCAAGTTCATGGTGGTGAATAGAAGTTGTCAAAAATTCTAGATTGCCAAACTAAAAAGTTTCTTCTCAGAAAAAGAAACAATCTGTGAGGTGAACAGAGAGCCTACATCCTAGGAGCTAATTTTGACCCCTCACACATCAGATAGAGCACTAATCTCTAAGGTGTATAAAGAACTCAAAAAGCTAAGCACCGAAAAAACAAATAAACCAATAAACAAATGGGCCAAGGACCTGAACAGACACTTCTCAGAAGAGGATATACAATCAATCAATAAATATATGAAAAAATGCTCATCATCTCTTAGCAATCAGAGAAATGCAAATCAAAACTACTCTACAATATCATCTCATTCCAGTTAGAATGGCCGCTATTATGAAGACAGATAATAATAAGTGTTGGTGAGGATGTGGGGAAAAAGGTACACTCATACATTGCTGGTAGGAATGCAAATTGGTATAGCCAATTTGGAAAGCAGTATGGAGATTCCTTGGAAATCTGGGAGTGGAACCACAATTTGACCCAGCTATCCCTCTCCTTGGACTATACCCAAAGGACTTAAAAACAGCATACTACAGGGACACAGCCACATCAGTGTTTATAGGTGTGGAGCCAACCTAGATGCCCTTCAGTGGATGAATGGATAAAAAAAAATGTGGCATATATACACAATGGAATTTTACTCAGCAATAAAAGTGAATAAAATCATGGTATTTGCAGGTAAATGGATGGCATTGGAGAAGATAATGTTAAGTGAAATTCCCAAAAAAACAAATGCCAAATGTTTTCTCTGATATAAGGAGGCTAACTCATAGTGGGGTAGGGAGGGGAAACATGGGAGCAATAGATTCTAGGTAGGGGAGAGGGGTGGGAAAGGGAGGAGGCAGGAGATAAGCAAGGATAGTGATATGTGATGGATATCATTATCCAAAGTACATGTATGAAGACACAAATTGATGTCAACATACTTTATATACAGAGATATGAAAATTGTGGTATATATGTGTAATAAGAATTGTAATGCCAAAAAATCCCCAAAGTACATGTATAAAGACATGAATTGGCATGAACATACTTTATATACAGAGATATGAAAATTGTGGTATATATGTGTAATAAGAATTGTAATGCCAAAAAATCCCCAAAGTACATGTATAAAGACATGAATTGGCATGAACATACTTTATATACAAAGATATGAAAAATTGTGCTCTATATGTGTAATAAGAATTGTAATGCATTCCACTGTCATGTATTTTAAAAAAATAAATCAATTAAATTTTTAAAAAAGAATGGAAAAAAATTCTAGATTGCATTGAAAACTCAAATATTCTTATTAACCATAAATACTATCATTAAATTCCCAGACACAGTAAGATCATTCTGTTTACTCTTGTAAAAAGATCTGCTAAATCTACCAAGTTTGAATATTCATTATTTGCCTACTATTTTTTCAAGTAACAATGGAGCTCCACAAAAGGTGTGACTATTCAGTTCATTGATGCAGTCAATAAATGTTTACTGACTAAGAGCCAAATGTAAGAAGAGGTCATTGCAGATACATCTTTATGTTTAAGGAACATCCCAGAAATGCTTCAGTCCCTAAGCATAAGTGAAGAATATGAAGATTTTTTAAAAAAATCAAATAGAATATTTTAATGCTAAAACGTAATTATTCCAAAAAGGATTCTAGATACCCTAGCATCATACCTTCTATTCTACAAAGAAAATTAAAGCAGGTGGCATACCAAGCATAAAATAATAAAAATTATCTCAAGCAATTATTTGGCATCTCTAAGAAAGATGTGTGATTTTTAAATGTTTCTTCTTCTTTTTTTAATAGGATGATATTTTTCTCCAAAGGAAAAAAAATTAATGAAACAGAGGGAATCCCCATTTGTTATTCATATTATTTCTTAATGTGGGCCAGAGTCATGGCCTTCACCATAAGGGATAGCAGAAACTTTTATGAAAACAGCACAGCCTTTCCACTCAAAAGTTGTATGGACTGCTGTATTTCAAGGAATAAAATAGCTGGGAAGTTACTACATTTGTCGTATTTCAAGCTGAGTGTGTAAATAATAAAGGTCAAACTGAGAAAACAAGGCGGATAATTCCGTGGTGACCAGCCAAACTCTAGTTCCCATCATTTATTCATATGTTGATAGACTTCCCCAGGAAGCCTGGGAAAATAACAGAAGTAACTCAACTTTCCCCAAGAGAAAAGGCCTCATTTTTCCTTGGCAGATTCATTCCTAATCACATAGCAGGGAGCCATTATTAACATCTGGATATTCAAAAAGAGCCACTGAATTATTATAAAAACGTTTCAAATCATCAGCCTAAAACTCAAATGATCTACAATGTGTACGATGCTTTTTTCCCTCTTTAGTCAAGAAGATAAATGGAGAAATTCTTTATATTTCAACTTCCATTACACATTTGTTTTTAATCTGGGAAAATTCATGTCTGCCTACTATACCTCCATATCAAAGACTGGGATGTCAGCAATGGCTCCTGATCCTCCCACCATGAGTTTCCTCTGAGAGCACAGTTTTTTTTTTTTTTAGGAATGAGATTACTATAAAAATTAATTGATTCACAACCAGAAGAATAAGAAGTTATATTCCATTTATGTATGATGTGTCAAAATGCATTCTACTGTCATGTATATCCAATTAGAACAAATTGAAATTTTTTAAATTAATTGATTCAAAATAGCCATAAGGCACAGACCAATACGGAATTAGATTCTCTTTTAGCATAGTTATATGCTGTTCAGTTAAATAAGAATTTAGATCAAATGCCTTCCATTCTTTAACCAGCCCTTTTTTCCTTTGAACACTTTCTAAGAATCGCCATGACTTGCTACAAATAAACTCAGACATTGTAAAGCTCTTTGCCAAACCTCATCCAAGTCCTCAACATTAGGAGCTGACAGCACTTGTTAAATATAAGTTAATCCTCTGATTAAAACTTTCTAGTAGCTTCCCATTGCTTTAGGACATTATATGAATTCCCACCATGGACCATGGTCTCTGCTTGCATCCTCTTCAAGAGATCAGGCCCAGGTGGGAAAAAAATGTTCTAGGACCACCTCCACCACTCCTCATCCTGACCCCAGCAAGAATGAACAGGCTAAAACCTTTGCAAGCACTTATTTAGCCAAAGCTTATTCCAAACTTCCTACCCTACAATGAGTATCAGCTTCCCACAACCAGCATCACCTGCTTCAGCCTGATCAGCCCCTCCCCACCTCCATCACCTACTCCAGCCTCCTTTCCCACCACACTGCCCATCTCCAGGCAATCAGGACTAAGGCTGTGCTCCAGATGTTCTTCAGGCCTGTTTCTCCTAGCTCATTCCCGCTCAACCCTATGTCTTAGAAAAAGAATCTCTTCTTTGAGGACACCTCACCCATTGAGTACACAGACTGTAGGCCTCCTCTATCACAGAGCACATAACAGATAACTAGATACTGAGAGGGTCTATTCTTCAATGTCTCTATCCCCAATATTCCTATGTCCCTAAATGCAAAGCCTAGGTCTGTTTTGCTAATATAACCTTTCCAAAGTCTAAACAAGAACCTCCACATATAGGCCTTCAAAAAACATTTCTTTTACTGTTCTAGAGAGCTTTTAACAAGGCAAAGCCCATCCCGACTAAGCTTTGCATTTGGGTGAAATTCAGTGAAGTCAACATCAAGAAATGTTTCAGAGAAGAAAGAATCTTCACAGTTTATAGTTTACTGCATATAGGGAAGAGAAAAGGAAGAGGCTTCATTTTACAAGCACAAGCATCCATACTGTTACAAATACATAGTATATAGTTATCCACTAATGAGCAATGGTTGCCGCCATTTTGAAACACTACTAAGATTTATAGAATGCTCAGAACCCACTTTAATTGAACTATGAAACCACTGTGTGTACATATGGAAGTTCCCATCTATAAAGAAATTCTTGCTTTCATTTTATCATCCTGCTTTTTTCATATCAGTATCCCCCCACCAAAAAAAAGTCATGCTGTGTTCCTCCTTTGCATATTTTCCAACTCTATATTCATCCTTGGAATCCCCCAAAGAGTGATTCTAAGTGAGAGACTTCAGATCCCAGCCAACTCTTTAAAAAAAAAAAAAAAAAAAATATATATATATATATCGTCTGAGAATCAAACCCAGTGCCTCCTCCCACATGCAAGGCAAGTGTACTACCACTGAACTATTGCCCCAGCTCCCCCCACCCCCCAGCCAACTCTTAACAAGTGTCCAGCCTTGTGATTACAATGAGACTTTGCAGATTATCATAAGATAAGGACCCCAGCAAGTGAAAAAGGACATTTCCAGTGTCACATGAGTATATGCTGCTTTATAAAAGGATATGATATGGAAGACTGAGCTCCTGTTGGCTCCTACCTACTTTTCATCTTACGTTTTATGCACAGAGATTGTGTCTTTAATTCCTGGCAGCAATTTTAACAACTGTCTTTAATTTTAGCCTTTTCCAACCCCTCTGTCAAGTAATTGCTCTAGTCTTCATTCAAATGCCCTGTAAGGAGCTGTAATACTTGATTTATAATTAAATATAAAAGGATCCATAAATCCCTTTGAAATACATTCCACTGTTGTGACATGAATAAAGTCACCGCACTGTACTAATTTTGTATAATTCCAATCTTTCTATATTGTGTTCAACCACAGCTTGGAGACAGTTTTACCCAGGCTTCTTTTTGCTTACCTGGTACTGTGTCTACTTACTAAAACTAAACTTGGAAGAATTAAGACATTCCAATTGTTTGATGACAGTATTGGTTGAGGCATGAGGAATTATTTTGAGTGTCATTTTACCTGTGCTGATGTGAACTCTAAATTTTTCTAAAGTGGCCTCTCAGATTGAAACTTGCCACATGGCCAGTAATAGAAGGAAAAAGAACAAAAATTCCAAGGTGAAATGTATTAAACACAGACTTATTTTTCAACTTCTCTTTTGGCTCCGCCTCCATTAGAACTAATGCCTAATGATTCCAGGAAGTGAAAAGCAATTAAATTTCACTTGGTGTAAAGTTGAAGAAATTGTCCCATGTGAAAAGAATGTTTCTTTGCCACATTCCATAAGTGGCAATAAACAGGCAAATTCGCTGGTTTTGATATAGTAGTATGAGCCTTTGCAGGGCTCAGGTTGATTTCATTTTAAAAAGTTGAATTTATGGGACAGAGGATTGAAAGGTTTGTACTGACATGTTTAAAACCCTCTTTTAAGAAGTGGCATATTGCATCGTTCCATTTAAGTGTTCACACCACAGACTGAAACATAATCTGTTTACTGAAAAAACAACTTTTTATTGCCCTGTGAATAATTTCCCATTGAAAAAGAAAACAATGTACAGTATTTTAGTGCTTTGTGAAACATCTGGAAATTTTTTCTCAGTTGCTAAAGCTATGAAGAATTTGCATCCACATTCAAACTACTGATTTTTTTAACTTCAACACAGAACAACTTCAAACGTACTATTGGCCCAACCTAAATTTGCTCCAAAAAAGCAACAGTTTCCAAAGGCCCACCAAGGGCACTCTGAAACAGAGCAATCAACCCACTGCAAGGTGGGTCTGATTTCACAGAGAACCCCAGTAGGGATGTTTTGCCTCTTTGTCCTCACTGTTCTGAGCAGAGTGTAAAGTGGATTGTATTAGTCAGAGTTATACCAGATGCTATAACAAATAAACCCCCAAGCTCCATGACTTAGTATAGTGGATTATTTTTTATTGCTCACCTAACCAAACAACTTGAGTGTGCCAAGTGAGTCTGCAGCATCCACATGGAGATAGGACAATGCTAATTGCCACCAACTTTGTCTCTGCCATCTTTAACCTAAGCCTGGCAGCAAGGGGAACTAGTATGGAGACTAGGAGGGGTGCCCACTGGGATACTCACATCTTATTGGCTAGAACTCATTCTTGTGACCAAATAAACTGCAAGAGAGACAAGAACTATAAGCTAGTGGTCCCCAGAGGAAAAAGAAAGGGGTCTGGCAAACAATTAACCAGTCTTTAGATTCTAGGCAGCACTTTACAAGATTTTCCCCCCAAATTCCAACATGTACAGAGCTCAGTATTGACTTATCCAGCCCCTCTGGGGGACTTGATGTAAAGGTATTAGGGTATTTCTGAGGTGAGTAATGGGTCTAGCAAAGCCATTTGACTTAAACGCTCTTTTCTGATGGCAGTTTCTAAGCCTGTAGTTTTATTTATGAAAGTCATGAAGTGGCAATAATTATGGAGACTGTGAAGTAACTCATTCAAGTTCTAGAAAAAGAGTGCAAGTTTTGGAGTCAAAAATCCTTTTTGCATTTTATTCTATTTTATTGTTTTCCCAAGACCTTTATTTCTACACAGGGAACTTCATGCAAATTTAAGGCCCAGGTGCTATTTATAAAAACCTTTTTTGCACAGTTGTTTAAGTGCTGCTGTACAGACAGGACTTGGACTTTGAGGAATGCAGTGGTATAAGTCAATTGCACTCAAGAATGGGTCGACCTAGAAAGAATAACTTGAAATACAAATGACTGAGGGTCATGTGTGTCACCTGCTCCCATGCCACACCTCCCTCTTCCATCCCAGCTTATGAGAGTGGCTCTTCCCTGTGTTACAATCGGATAGTGTCCTACTCTATCACTTGATGGCAATTGACTGTTTACATGTCACCTTCCTGTATTAGGCTGTGAATTCCATGAGGAAAGAGGCCCTAGATCTTTTGTTTATCACCAGCCCATGACACAGTCTCTGGCTCCTAGTAGGTGCTGACTAAATATTTGTGGAATAGGATTGTACTAAATGCAAGTTAGAAAAGGATAAGTTCCATAAGACATCAAAAGAATCAAAAGAGCGACCAGTGCTTAAAAGAGAGACTCACACATCTGGTTCAAAGTGGGTGAGGAGGGAGGAGAGATTTCCTGACACATTTGAATGGAATGTAAAACAAGGGTGGTGTTTCACCTCACAGAATCTGTGGGATGGCGTTGCAGGCAGAGGAGCAGCCTGTGTAGATGCCCAGAGGTGGAAAACCAAGCTGTGTTTGGGGAATGGTGTGAAGGGAGGGATAGGAACCAGGGATGAAAAGGGAAGTTGTGGCCATTCTAGCAAGGGTTTTGACTCTTGGGTTGGCCAGTTTCCATTTAATTTTGTTGGCCATGGGAGCTGGCCGAGGTCTTGTTACCTAGACAATCCATCTGCCCAGTGGGTAGGGGATGGCATTTGTTGGTGAGAGGCAGAGAGGGAAGAGACCTCTTAGGAGGCATGATAACCATCCAGGTGAATGGCAGGGCCTTAAGTAAAGAAAATGATACAGGAGCTCCAGGCCCAGGGCAAAAGGAAAGCCCACAGCTCTCAACAACTGGTCAGATTTTAGGGAAACAGGAGGGAGGAATTCAAGGTCAATAACAATACCCTGTTGTCACCATTCAAAGGAAAAGGAACCTGGGCATGAAGCATTGGCTTGAAGAAATAAACAGGGCTAAGACCCTAAGTATGGGGCAGGGCCGGGCAGGGAGCTGTCAGGCAGGGGCATGAGGGGTGGTGAGGAGGACCACTGACCTAGGCCTTGTAATTATGAAATTACTCACACTGAGACTTTTGATGTCTTCTCCGAATAAGTACTAAGGTCTGAATGTCCCTCTGAATTCATGTGCTAAAATTTAATCCTACTGAGTGGTATTAGTAGTGGTGTCTTTGGGCAAGTAATTAAGTCTTGAGGACTATCGTCTCACTGGATTAGTGCTTTAAAAAAAAGGCTAGAGGGGACTAGTATAGGCCCTTCTACCTTTCTGCTCATTACCATGTGAGGATACAGTTTTTGTCCCCTCCAGAGACTATAATAACTCAACACAGCCCCTGGGTGAAATAGAGACCAGGTCTTCACCAGACACCATACCTGCTAGTGCATTGATCTCAGACTTTCCAGCCTCCAAATCCAGATAATTCCCATTCTTTATAAATTACCCAGTCTCTAGTATTTTGTTACAGTAGCATGAAAGGACTCAGCCACTAAGTTTATATATACAGCCCTTGAATTCATATTGGCATCGACAATTTGATAAATATGAACTTTGGAAATTTACCACACACTTTAAACCTCATTAGAATATTTATTCACTGTTCTAACATACATGGAAACTTTTAAAAATTAGAACACCTCCAAGCAGCCCCTTCATAGCCTGAATTTACCTCTAATTATAGCAATCTCTCCACTGAATTATAATTGCCACTTCCCTACCCATCTTCCTTCCTACCTGAAGGACAAAATGATGTTCTGTTTCATTGCAACTCCAGTAGCTGGTCTGACCTCTAACAGAGAGAAGGCAACTCAAAAATAATTAGTTTTGAGGGGACTGAGACAAAGAAGAAACTCATCTCTATGGAAGTAATAACTATAGACATCAAAGTAGACTTCGTAGAAGAAAAAAGAGTATTTTTCATTTCATAAAAGGCAACAAATCAATCTTGCAGCAATTGTGATCATACCTAACATATGGCAGGTCTCAAATGCAAACGAGGCACCATCTTTTTCGTGAAGCTTCCTGACATCCTTATGGAAGATCTGCCCAACTCCAGGATGGTGCATGGAACGAGAAGAAGGCAACTGTCAAGGGGCACACTATCCCTGTTGTTTTGAACACCTCTGATTCCACTTTTCAGCACATAAGAAATTTAGAGAAGCTCTCTAACCATCTTTTCAACTCTCCACCCCACTGGGCACCTGAGTGAACGTGCACAGAGAGAGACGAAGCCAAGATGTGGGAGATTTAAACAGATTAGAAGATGAGGGAAAAACGATTCTGACTTTTTTCTCTTCCCCCATTAAACCCTGGGCAGATTGCTTCAAGAAGAAAGAACAACACATTGCCCAATTATTATAAGAATATACTTTTGATACACCTGTTTTAGTTCTCAAAGCCGACTTTGATGACCCTAATTTTACCTACGATAGGGCATAAATTTTCACTGAGATCTTTATCTCATCCTGACACCAATTAGCACATGAGTTTCAGCAGAGGAATCAACGGCAATTTAATCCATACCTTTGAAGAAAAGGAAATGCTAATCGAAATGAAGACTGTCCCAAAATCCAATTGAACAGGTGTGCATTTCCATAATGCCTGCACAAGGCAGCAACGAAGTGGTGTTTGCCGCTTTTGCTTGTGAACTGAATTAGTAATCTTCACATGCCCTGTCCCGGTGATTGAAATAAATTACTTTGTTAAATTGCGAAGCAGGTTGACCCATCTGTTGGCCCATGAATGTTCAGATTCTCAGAGGGTTTATTATTCCAAATAATGACTGCCATATGCAGCAGTAAACAGTTCCTTTAAAACTGACTGAAGGATTTGGTGCTACTTTTGAAGGCAATTTATAAAGCTATTCGTGTTCCCTTAAAAGGATCTGCCCTTCAACTAAACTTCCAGAAAAGTTGTCTTGATCGGTTAATCCTGGCTGAGACACCCTGTTCTCTTTGGACAGGACAGAGCAAGGGAAGAACAGAAACACATGTCCAGGAGCACCCACTATGTGACAGGCAGCAGCACCTCTGCTAGCACTGCTCCAAGGAGCCTCACGACAACCGTGCCAGGTGGGTACTGTTATCCCAGAGAAGTGGAGGTCAGGGAGGTTATGTGGCTCATCTAAAGATAACTGAGACCCAAACCCAGTCCACCAGTCTCCAGGACAACTTGTGTTGTTGGAGCATCTGATGGACAAGTTTCCCCTGGGTGACATGGAGGGAATTCTGTGCACTCACAACTTAGACCCATGGGAGAATCAAAGTCAAAAGTGTTTATGCCCCTGTTCTGCTTCTGTGTGTCCCCTCTTCTCTAAAGACCAAACCCCTCTCTTCCTTTCCTGATCTCCTTTAAGGACAGGACAGGGCTTTGAACTCTCTTTGTCAAGAATCTGATAGGAATGTCTTAAAGACAAAAACCTGTGGGTCTCCTTTCGTATGTACCTTTCCTTGCTTTATATCATGCTCATTGTCAAATCCCTGGGGAGAACTCATGCTCGGCTCACACAAGGTCCAGAAACTGCTCAGGCCATGGCCCAGCCGCGATTTGTTCATGGTGTTCATGTGACTCACTGTGGTTAGGTTACAGATGTTAAATTGCTGATGGATGGCCCAAAGCCAGCACATGGTCAGCTCTTCTGGTATTCAACTGCAGTATTAATCATGTGTGGAAAGATATTTTTTCCCCTCTATGAAAAATGAAATGGCTAATATAGAGTATGGAATGAGAGCCCTGGAACAATTCCTTTTTTTAACAGGAAAAGAATAAAGCTATTAAAAGAATAGACTCCTGTGTGTGACATGATGACAGTGGGATTTCTCTGATGAGCTAAATGAATAAGCTCCCTTGCCTTTGATTTATGCTAGCTCAGAAAGCCTCTAGAAGCTTCAAAAGGCAGAGGGCACATTTGGAGACGCCAATGATGTCCACTCCCTTTGTTCAAAGGGAGTGAGTGAGAGGCTAAGACTGGGCAAAGGCAAGTGTTTGACAGGCAGAGACCTGAAGAGCTTGGCCCCTAAGTGCTCACTCACAGGTGAGAAGGGACAGCTTGGGGGCTTGCCAGAACCCTTGGTGGAGGATTGCCCTCCTTTCCACAACCTCCTGAGGCACCTCTATGCAGGTCAAAGCCAGGCTCTGCCTCTGTGGTTGGTTTCCTCTCAAGACAGGAGGAAATCAGACCTGTTCTTTGCTGTCAGCTTGAATGCTGAGGAAAGAGCTAGAAATGAGGATTGTTCTTCACCTCCACCAACAATTTAGCCAGAAAGAAACAAAGCCCACATTAAGAAACTTAGAAAAGTCTTAATATATAAAAATAAGTTTCTAACAAAGTATATTGAACATCAGAAAGGATCAATCAGGTAATGTTCATGGAGAGAAAAAAAAATTGAAAGTGAATTATGGATTCTGTTTATTTAAGTCAAGAACAACATATACATGTATCAAGATGTCACACCATTGCCCCATAAATACGTACACTTTTTATGTCTCAATTCAAATAAAAAGGCATAAAACATCAGACAAAACCCCCAAAAAAGATAAATTCAGAAATATTTTACAAAATAGCCAGCCAGTACTCTTCACAAAAGTCAGGACAAAGACTAAGGAGCTGTCACAGATCGGACAAGAGTAAGGAACGGTCACCACATGCAATGTGAGATCATAGATTAGACCTTCAATATTGGGAGCCAAAAAAAAAAAAGAAATTTGCAGATTAACTAATAGTTAACTGTTGATCTATACATTGGTTAGCAATGTTTTCTCTGTGTTAGCTTCCTAGTTTGTAGACCATCTTCCTATGGCTATGTGAGATGCTAACATTTGCAGTCATCTTTATAACACTTTTTCAACAAGTCTGAAATTATTTCAGAATGAAGTATTCCTTGAAAAGGGGCTGGTGCAGACAACTCACAGTAAAAAGCAGCAGTTCAAAGTCACTTTCCTCCATCCCAGCCCTGTTCCCCAGAAGCAACCACTCTTAACTCTCTTAGCTGTTTCTTCAAGTAATTACCCACATATGACTCAATGTTATGCTGAAAATATTGTTTTCATTTTCTTCATTTTAGACAATAACTACTGACTTCCTTGCCATTATGTATAAGAATTTAGTTCACTGTCATCAACCTCTTCTCCTCTCCCTTATTGCTTTTGTTTTGTTTTTAAACTTCCTACTTTGAAATAATTTTGGACTTTGGAAAACATTACAAAGACCTTCCAGTTCTCAATTACCCTTCACCCAACTATACCTAATGTTAATATCTTGCCTAACCATAGATGAATTATCAAAACCTGCCAAATATTGCTGTATTGTGTGCATGTACTATATGTAATAACAAATTCCACCATTATGTTCAACTACAATGCACCAATAAAAATGTGGAGAAAAAAAAAGAATTATCAAACTACAAAATTAGCATTAGTACAATACCAGTAATTAAAGTACAGATTTTATTGAGATTTCTCCAACCTCCTCCAGATGCCACGTTGCATTCAGTTTTCATCTCCACTTAGTCTCCTCTGGTCAGTGATATTCTCTGCCGTCTTTCCTTGTGTTTCATAATCTAAACATGTTTGAAAACTTCTGGTCAAAAATTTTTCAGATGTCCGCCTATGTGGATATGTCTGATGTTTTCTCTGTATCACACTGAAGTATAGATTTTAAGAAGGACCCCAGAGAGACAGGTGTCCTTTGCAACATTTCAGGGCTCTAATACCAACATGTCTTATTACTGGTGAAGCGAACCTTGATCACTTGATTAAGGTAATGTCTGTTTCTTCAAGGAAAAGTTGCTAATTTCCCCTTTTTCATTAGACACGAGTCACTAAATCCAGCCTACGCTCAAGAGGAGATGAATTAAACTTCAATTCTTGGAAGAGGAATAGCACAAGAATTGGTAGACACATGTTAAAACCACTGGAGTAATAAATAGACACTTTGGGGAAGATACTTCAAGGGGAGGCAGCTTTCCAATTTCTCTTTGAAGTTTTATCCACTATTTTTGGCAGCATTCATTACCATGAGGTTCTAACGGTGATTTTCTATTTCCCTATTCTTTCTGTATTTATTAATTGGAATTCTTCTATAAGGAAGAGTTGTTCCCTCCCACCAACCCACCCACCCACACACACACGTATTCATTTATTCAATCAGTATTTGTACTATGCAATCATAGATTCTTATTTTATTCTTTGGGTTATAATCTAGTCTATTATTACTTATTTTGCTTCTCAAATTTTCCAGCATTGACCTATGCAAACTTTCTGTGGCCTTTCGATATGTCCCAATCCTACCTTTATTTTTCCTTCTCAACACCTTTTTAACATTTTTGCACCATGAGATGCTCCAAACCCATCTTCTACTTTGCCAGTCCTCATGGTAGAATTAGTCATTTTCCCAAGAACACCTGTTATTATTGGAGAGTAGTGTTTAGAAAACACTCTGGATCTAGGTATGTCACTGCTCACTGCTTCTTGGCCCTATTAGTGGGCAGAAGCAGGTGTGTGTGTGTGTGTGTGTGTGTGTGTGTGTGTGTGTGTACACTACCCTGTATATTTACTGCTATTTCTGTTTAGCTGTACACATGTTAAAAGAAACATGACTTCATAATGATATTCATTGACTCCAATCCAGCACTGAAGAGTTCATTCTAAGCATCAGTACCTGACTTATTTGTAAGTTTTCTCTTCCATGGCAAGAAACCATGGAAGAGAAAACTTACAATTTCATTTTCTACAATTGATCATTGCCGGTAAATGGAAATAATATAATTGACTTTTTATGTTGCTCTTATATCCTGCAACTTTGCTAAATTTATTCTTCTTCTAGGAGTGCTATTATAGATTTTTTTTTTTTTTGGAAATTCTACACAGAAAATTATGTTGTCTTCAAATAGAGACAGCTTTCTTTCCTCTTTTCCAAGATATATGGCTTTCTTTCTTTTGCATCTCAATTTCACTGAATGGGAATGAGAGAGGAGATTCTTGACTTGTTCCCCATCTTTGGGAAACATTCTCTCACCATTAAGTATAATGTCAGTTATAGATTTTTCATAGATGCCCCTTGTCAGGTTGAAAAAATTCCCTTCTCATCTTAATCTGCTTAGAGTTTTTATCCTGAATGAAGACTGTGTTTGTGTTTGTCTTGTATATACAAGGCCCTGGGTTCAATCCCCAGTAACACACACACACACACACACACACACACACACACACACACACACAATGATGCTCATAGGGCCTTTGCTCTAACCTGTAAATATGGTGATCCACACCCATTCATTGATGAATGAACTTCACTTCTTCAACCAGCCAGCATTCCTGGAATGAACCCCACCTGGTCCTGATGTATTCATCTTTTTATATTATCAGATTCAATGTGCTAATATTTTGCTAAGGGATTTGTGCACCTATATTTTTAAGCAATAATAGTCTGTGGTTTTCTTGTGATGTCTCTGGCTTGGGACAAGTATAGAGGTAGAATAGAAGCTCATAGGAAAATACCACTAAAGACTTTAATCTTCCATTTCAGAGGTTGAATAAGATGAAACTCAAGCACCAGATGAACAAAGTGAAGCTGAACATAAATCGAATGATGTGAGTTAAAAAAAAAAAACATGAATTTTTAAAACACACCCCCCCATACACAATTAGTATTCAAACAAGATTCTGTTCTTTCCTGAAGAAGAAATGAAGCTGGGACAACTGACTCTAGCAAAGCCTGTGGTCCTCTTGACACTGCTCTCTATAATTAGAACAAATGTGGCCAGAGATCTTTTGGATTTCCTACTGGGTAATGTTGGCAATAATGTCAACTGCACTCTACTGAGACTCACTGATTAAATTTCACACTTTATTTTAAAAAAAGGAATGCACCCCTTCCTTATTAATATATTGACTTGTTTGGAAGTTGAGTGAATTTTAGCCACACTTTCAAAACAACCTAGGGATGAGTATACAAGATATACAATAAGATTGAGGTCTAGGCTCAATGGACTAGCAAACCAGAAATTTTGGCCTGAACACAGTGGGTGTTGATAAATATTTGTTGGCTAAATCTGTATATTAAAGTTTGTATAGTCTTGGAATGATTGTCAAGCCTCGTGCTCTGTTGAGCCAAATAAAAATGTCAATTTTTCTAAAGGAGTCTCCTCTCCTTTGACTTTCTACCCGTTCATGTCCTAGAGGAAAACTCACCTTATGAGTTTTTTGTTTGATCATACCCAGAGTGGTGTTTGTTGAATGTCCAAAGTGATATTTAATTCACATTTGTCTCAAGAGAGAGCACAACTACCATTAGTCAAGAGCAAATGAGGTTACAGCCCATACTCTCTGTTCTCAGTTTCAAGTTGAAAATAGCTTAGAGTGTGGCTCTTTCCCAAAACCATCCAGCAATCAAAAACCAGCCCACAAATCTGATGCCCTGAGCCTCAAATTATCTGTATACGAATAACAACTATTAATTTTTTTTTTGTAATTCGTGCCAGTGGTAAGTCCTTTATACATATCCTCTCACTTAATCCTTATAAACCAGCCTATGTGGTAGCTTTCAAGAACAATCACCCTGTATTTTTAGTGAGAAGACTGCATCTCAGGCCAGGAGGTGAACAGTACCTGAGATAAGAATTTCAAAAATGATACCTTGAACTGGGTACAGTGGTGCATACTTATAATTCCAGCAACTTGGGAGGCTGAGACAGGAGGACCGCAAGTTCCAAGCCAGAAGCCAGACTGAGCAACTGAGTGAAACCCTGTCTCAAAAAAAAAAAAAAAAAAAAAAAACAGGTTTGGGTTGTAGCTCAGTGGTAAAGTGCCCTTGGGTTCCATCCCTGGTACAAACAAATAAACAAATGATACCTCAAGTCTTTCTCCTGAACAAAATTTTTATCATTGAGATTAACCATGTGCCCCACTTATAAATGAATTTTTGCTAGTAATGGAGAAAAAAAAAACATCAGTTTTGAGTTACAGGAACACAGAAGGTAAGTAGGAAAGAAGGGGACTAGAAAATGACATTGCATTCCAATAGCAATCGCTGGTCTGGAACTTTAAAATACCTTATTTAATTTACAAAAAAAAAAAAAAAAAAAAAGGCCAGCTATTACTCCCATTTTACTGTGGAGAAAGCTGAGTCTTAAGGCAAAGAGGTAGAGGCAGCTTCAAGCTTTGGTCATTCTGACTCCAAAACAGAATCTCTTTCATTATATCCAGTATATTTCCTCAGAACTTTTTCAGAAATAGAGCCGGTCTAGTTTCCTATGTTATCAACTCTTTTTTTTTTTTTTTTTGGTGTGTGTGTGTGTGTGTGTGTGTGTGGTGCTGGGGATTGAACTTGTGCCTGCAAGGCAAGCCCTCTACCAACTGAGATATATTCCCAGCCCTGTTATCAACTCTTGAATGCTGAAAATTGGGTTTTCCAAATTGCTCTTTGTTAGAACAGGCACACACAATGCACATTTATTGGGAAAATAAATGTTCTCAGGAACAATAACTTAGCATTTAACTCACAAGTACCATCTGAGATGCATGAAAAGCAGTTTCTCCCCTGTGTCTACTGTAAGGTCACAGCCTAAAGAGAAACAGTTCCTCAATCCTTAGGGCTAGATAACAGCCAAAGAAGAGACCACTGGCAATAGGTTTGCAGCCTAATGTCTGGAACATACTAGATGCTCAGTAAATATTAATTGAACTAAGTATTGTGGAAGAAGAGCTACTTTTATTTAATGTTCACTCTGCCAGAAATTCTACTTATTTATGTCATAAATGCAGATACTATACTATGTTCAGTTTAAAGAAAAGCAAAGTAACCTGCCCAAATTCATACAGTTAGTATGCAGCAAAGCCAGGATCCAACCAGAACCACCTGATTTCAGAGCCCTCCGCCTGAGTTACCCCCCAGTGCTTGGTGAACTTTGCCATCCCTTTCCTTCCTCAAGGCCTACCTTCTTCCCTCCCTGGATCTTAGTATGCCCAGTCCTTGTTACAGTTTACATATGGTGTCCCCCCAAAAGCTTACATGTAAAACAATGCAAGAAGGTTCAGAAGAGAAACGATTGGGTTGGGAGAGTCTGAACACAATGAATTAATCCTCTGATAGGATTAACTGAGTGGGAACTGAAGTGGTGGGGTGTGGCTGGAGGAGGTGGGAATTGGAGTGTGGCTTTGGGGTTTATATTTTGTATCTGGAGAGTGGAGTCTCTCTCTCTCTCTCTCTCTCTCTCTCTCTCTCTCTCTCTCTCTGCTCTCTGATCATCATGTGAGCTGCTACCCTCTACCACACTCTTCAGCCATGATGTCCCACCTCACTTCAAACCCCTAGGAATTCGACCTGCTGTCTATGGATTGAGACCTCTGAAATTGCAAACACCTAAATATACTTTTCCTCCTCTACACTTATTCTGGTTGGGTCTTGTAGTCACGGAAGCACAAAAGCGGACTAAAACAGTCCTTATCATGGAAATTTCTGCCTGTGGTCACTTCTTCAGAGAGACCTTCCTTGACTCCTCCTCTCTGGCCAGTCTCTACCCCAGGATCCTGTTGAGCACCTTCAGAGCAAGAACCATCACAACATTCTGTTTATGATTTGATTGTTGTCAGGTCCCCCAATCAGAACGGATCTTTGTGAGAGCAGAAACCTTGTCTGTCTTATTGGCCACTGTGATCCACAGTCTAGTGGTGAGGCTAGCATGGTAAGTTACTTCCAAAATCCATGCCAAGTCACTGAGTGACTACTATAGCCCGGGTAGCCCTTGATGTTTTAAGAGGACAGAACTCCTCACACCAGCCTTGAGTACAGCATTTGATGCGTGACCAGAATAAAGGCCCCAAACCTAGTCAGCTAAGCTCCTGCATCAGGCTTCTCTGCCATTTCAGGTGAGAAAACTGATATACATGTGGGACAACTGAGAAACTTTTTCCATACAAAGAGGAAGGTTCAATGACTTAATATTTGTAGCATGCTTTTATTATTTTTCCAACAAAGATATTTTGCCAAATAAATATAATTTTCATCTCTCTCACATTGGAAACTTATCCACTTAGCTTCTGCAAGAACAAAATGTCAGTTGTTCCTGGTTTAAAGAATGCTTTTCTTTTGACAGCCCTCAACTTTATGTATCACACAGGACAAAATGCAAGGAAAAAATTTATTATAGAAAACCCTCTGGCCTGGGTCCAACCTTTGATGGAGAATAATAACAATGGTGCTTGGGCTTGAGTCTCCGCAGTCTCACTCCATAATGTGTCTGAATGAGCTAGATGTATGTGACATGCATCTTTCTTTGGACCCTTACAAGTGAGCTTGTTGCCAGCATAATTGTTTTATGGATCCCCAGCCAGATTGAGACCTCCCACCTCACCTCCATGTTTGTTTCCTCTGAGAGTTGGGCAGTTCTGATGACATCACCTTTCTCTCCATTCTTTCCAGCTTTGTGCTTTGGGTCTAGTGCCTTGAAACTGCTCTGAGCTCACTCACTTTGAAGTGCTGGTCTTTGTTTAGAATCCTTCTCTCACTGCCTGTGTCCAATTTATATCTTTCTTTTTTTTTTTTACTGAGGATTAAATCCAGGAGCGCTTTATCACTGAGTTATACCCCTCATCATTATTATTTTTTATTTTGAGTCAGGGTCTCGCTAAGTTGCTTAGGGCCTTGCTAAGTTGCTGAGGCTGGCCTCGAACTGTGATCCTCCTGTATCAGCTTCCTCAGTCTTTGGATTTTTTAGGTATGTGCCACTGTAGCCAGAGAGTGGCAAGTTCAAAGCAACAGTGTGCTACAGAGACAAAAGGAAGACCCCACAGGGATCAGAGAGGAGAGTTAGATAATGGCCTATGCAGGACCTGGTGGCTCCTTTGCTAGGTCTTTTCTCTCTCCCTCCCCTCTCCTTCTTTCCTCCCTTCCTCTCTTCATTCCCCATACCCCTTCCTTTCTTCCATTCTTTGTTGTCTACCCAGGGACAGAACCCCTTTCTTAAGTTTGAAGAATTTATTCTGAGTCTTTATGGGAGTCAGGATCACACCTTGCTATGACATGAAACACTGAAGACTCTTTCTCTCAGCCACCCTTGCAGCCAGGTGCAGCTGCATGATCTGCAGATGCACTGGCCTGTCTTTAAACTAAGAGCCAGAGGAAAGAAGTGTGAATCCTGGAGAACCCACTCAAGTTCATATGATGCCAGAATCATCTCAGAATAGCCTTTCGAAGGGTAATGAAGGGCTCCATTTCAGAGTAGGGTCCAGTGTCTCTAGGGAGGGTGGGTGTCATACACATGATGATCTAGAATGTTTCATGGCAGGAACAAAAAAACGGCTGTAGCCCTGATAACTGCCTGTCCTTCCCTGTGCCTGACTGCTTTCTAAGCCTATTTCTACAGCCTCCTTATTTCTATACACCCCCCCAACCCTAAGTCCTTTTAATGACTTTTCTCTGCTGCCTAAATAGTCCAGAGGTCACTTCTTTTACTTTTAACTAAGAACTTATTCTGACACAATATGGTCAAACTTGGACTTTTTCCTAAGTACAATAGGAGGCCATAGGGGATTCAACAGTATAACATTGCTGATGAAAAGGGGTGCTTGGGAGGAATTACCTTGTGATCTTAGAACTGTTGTAATTCTCCTAAACAATAGGCTTGCTGTGGGTCCTTGGGCATCCCTATTTGGGGAATGGACCGGGTTTCTTTTTATATGTGTTCTCTGCTAGAAAACAAAGCTTAAGAGTCCAACTTGTGGTCAGTCCACAGTGGAGATAGGTTACTCTGGTGTGTTCTTTTAGCCTTAGTCTTGGCCCTACTTCATTTTAACTCTTGCGTTCTGTATTTTTTTTTTAAATCTCTCTTTTAAATTTATACTGTTTTGATCTAGTTTGCTTCATATTCTTCCTGGAAAAAAAAAACTTGAGTATGTATATTATGCGACCCAATACTGTGACCACCAGCTGCATCTAGCTATCGTAATTTCAATTTGGATTAATTAAAATTAAGTTAAACTAAAAATTGCATTTCTCAGTCACACTAATCACATTTCAAGTGTTGGATGACCACCTGGAACTAGGATCCACCTCTTGAACAGCACAGATATAAAATATTTTCACCATCACAGAAAGTTCACTGAGTGCCCCTGACATACACTATAGCACAGTAAAATGTAATATTCTGTAATATAATGAATGTATTTCTTACCTCCTGCTTCTCAGCATTCATCAGTTGAAGGCTGAGATCCACTTAGGGACCAGTAGTGGCAAGTGTTATAGAAGGACATTAGCAAAAATGATATACAGGAGCTGAAAGAGGTTTACATATTGGGTGTTATAAAAAAAACTTTCCCACACCCTCAGGATAAAGTATACTTGTATGATTATGTACACTAAAAAAATAAAAATAAAAATTCTGAGAATAACCCTAAGATCCTGGAGACCTTGTCTAGGGCATTCCTGGGTATTATATGGACTTTCAAAAAAATAAAGAGCAAGGCCAGATACTGCCCCTTGGGTGTGCACTAAACAATGCCTTTTATGAAGGTAAAACAAAGCAAAAATCTCAGTAACCTCTAATATGAATATGAGGTTTATCATCTCTCTCTTTTTTTTTTAGTTATTGATGGACCTTTATGATATTTTATTTATACGTGGTGCTGAGAATCAGACCCAGTGCCACACACATGCAAGGCAAGCGCTCTACCACCAAGCTATAGCCTCAGCCCCTTATCATTTCTTTAATAAAATATGAATTGTAAGTTATAATGTGATAACTTAGTGGCAGAAACTGGTCATCACTTTTCGATGTCACCTCTTAGGAGAGAAAGCTGTGGCCTGGATACTAAAATGGAGAAGCTAGTTCATTCTTTCCCAGTGTTTGACAATAAATGTCTTCTTTATTAAGCAAAACACACACTCAAGTGTTGTTTTCTTCATTACTTCAAGGTCAGCACAAGTAGAAGCGGATTATCACCAGCAAGCAGCCGCTCTCAGACACAGGAGTTTGGATCCAACAGGAACAACCATTTTTCAGAAAGGCAGATTTTTCTTCCACCAGCAATCTTAGGGGAAGAGAAGGAAGCTCTGGGACAACCGTGGACACAGTAGCAGCCTGGTGTGCTTGCTTGTCCTCCCCTGGGGACCTATTTTCTTTACAAAACTACTGTAATTTTAATGGGCTGCCATTTGCTCATTAAAGTCATCTGGGAATTGAGTCAGCATACAGACCACAAAATAGGACGCTGTGTAATGTTTCGGATTTTGTCGTTTAATAAAACATTTTATAAGCTCAGAGCGTACCTATTAACTAATAACTGCCTTTCTCAGGGCCCAGCCGCCTGCCCTGTGGTCCTCAGTGCTCTGACTACTGCAGGTGAGTTATAGAGAGATCTTTTCCCGAGTTTCCATTTGTCTTTATTATGACATCGAAGAGCAGATGATGAACCATCAGTCACTGTGGAATCCATCCCTGGGAATTGAACCAGACTTGGCTTCTTATCATTCAACATTTTCTTGAGGGCTGCCTCCTTCAAAAGGAAGGCCCTGAGCTTCTGATCCATGGAGGAATTTATTGTCTGCAGGGGGAGAAGTGAGTATGTGTGCAAGGAGGGGGTTCTCGCTGACAGGGAGGCCCCCAAGCCCCTGTCCATGCCCTGTCTGCCTCCGACCCAAACCAGACCTACCAAATTATCCTCAAGGACAAGACGCCACATGAGATTGACAACTGCAGCCCCCAATTTTTTTTTCTGAACCCCAGCCAAATTGAGGAGGCACTTGGAAAATAGAATAATCACCACAGACAGCACACACTGTGTCCTCCCAGTGGAACAGTGAACTCTCAACAAGAAAAACAAAAGCCAACACAATCTCTGGTGCAGAGTCACACAAGGCATCTCTCAACCTAGGCCCATCCTACAAGTGATGATCCCAAAGGTAAAAATGCAGAAGACACAGTCTTTCACCATGCTCAGAAAACTTAGGAAAGGCACCACTGTGTTCTTGAAATTCATTTGTAATTTTGAGCACTGTTGACTCATTTGACCTTCAGTTCCTACCACTGTGGGAGACCGGGTTTTCAGAGTCCCAGGCTCCAAATCAGACAAGAGTGAACCTCCAGAGAGAACGAGGCCCACACTAGGAGGCGGGGGACAGCAGTGTTCCAGTGGTGGAGGGGAGGACGAGCTGGGGTGAGGGCAGCCAGGACTTGCCTGGGTAGGCAAGGGAAGCAGCTTCCCCAGGGACAGCCCTGGTGGGATTCCAGCCACTCCTCATGCCTTTCTCTAATAGCTTTTTATCATAAAGACAACCAATCTCAAGCCAGCATATTATCATATTAACTTAATATAGGTTCAGAGGACCCCACTTTTTTTTAATTACATATGACAGCGGAATGCATTACAATTCTTATTACACATATAGAGCACAATTTTTCATATCTCTGGTTGTACACACAGTATATTCACACCAATTCGTGTCTTCATACATGTGCTTTGGATAATAATGATCATCATGTTCCACCGTCATTTATAACCCCACGCCCCCTCCCTTCCCCTCCCACCCCTCTGCCCTATCTAGAGTTCGTCTATTCCTCCCATGCTCCCCCTCCCTACCCCACTATGAATCAGCCTCCTTATATCAGAAAAAATATTTGGCATCTGTTTATTTGCAGAAGGCCCCACTTTTTGAAGATTATGCTTTGAGGGAGCAACTCCAGTTTTATTTCTGATTGTGAGGTGAAAATTGGGAGGGGCCACATGGTCCCTCCCAATGGAGACTGAAGCAAAGAGAGTCCTCTCCCACTCACCAAAGGAATTGGGGGTGGGGTGGGGGGAAGGAGTGGTGGGATTGTTGCTGAAGAAAATGTACTGGCGGTGTCCAAAGCTCAGAAACTGGTGACAAATCATGAAACATCCAGCCTGTTCTTACTTGTCCTGTTCTACTATCAACTGACTCAGGGGCCACTCTGGTTACACACCATGCTCCATTTTTTTTTTTTTTGCAAGCATTTTGACTTCTGTTCCTCCCAAATGCCATATTAGCTCAGTGTGATTATTATTTCCCCATTTTAAAAATGGGGCAACTGAAGCTTAGAGGGAGTTAAACAATTTGCCAAAGTTATGATCCAATTTTTTTGGGGGGGGGGCACTGAAGATTGAACTCAGGGATACTTTACTATGGAACCACATACCTAGCCCTTTTCATTTTTTATCTTGAGATAAGTTCTCACTAAGTTGCTTAGGGTCTCGATAAGTTGCTGAGGCTGGCCTTGAATTTGTGATCCTCCTGCCTCAGTCTCCAAGTCACTGGGATTTCAGATATGTGCCACTGCACCCAGCCTGGCTTAAATTGTTTAATCAATGTATGCTTCTAGATTAAAACAGCATCACCTGGGGCATGGTAGGCTGCCAGCAGTTCTTTCCCAGTAAGAGAAGAGCCAAGAAAGGAGAAAAGAATGTTACCTGAAGCAAAGAGAGTCTTCTCCTACTGACCAAAATCCTCTGGCAGAAACCAAGTTAGATTAGATGGATAAATAAATAAATAAAGCAAGACTCATTTAGAACCCAAGACATGAGAGCTACTATAGCCCAAAAGACTTGTAGACTCGAGTTCTGCAGTCCTTGGGTGACCAGCTCCATCTCCTTGCTTTCCTCCTGCTCCTCAACAAAAACAAAACTGTAATAAATATGAAGAAATGAAAGCCTCTTGACTTTCCCCAAAGTGATAACCAAATCTCCTTCCAGAACTTGTCTTCTCTGAAAGCTCAACCCTCCCAGGGAGCATCTAAGATTCTGGACACCTTCACAATGGGCCATTGATGCTTGGGGACCCAGCCAGCCCCTGCATTCCTTGGGCGGTTTTTCTCAGGAGTCCTCCCACACTTGAGCTTTCTCTCAATTTCTCCCTCCTGGATCCTGAGCCTCAGAGATCATCAACATTCAACAGGAGGCAAATTCGAGTCCTTTGGATACTCTCAGAAGCTCACTATGACCCAGCAGCACATCAAAGCATTTGACATTTGCCCTGCACAGACCCTTCTTGCCCTTTGCAAAGAGCATCCACCCACTTTCTGTGGTGGTTAGTATTGATACTTAGTGAGCAATGACAATACGCTAGAACAATGAGAAACACAAAGGCTTCTTTACCTTCCACCCAGTGCCCAAGGTCCTGCAGATAGGAACAATAGCTGCCACTCACTGTGCCCTTACCAGGGTCCAGATCCCATGCTAACCAACTGACAGTTAATCTTCACAAGATCTGTAGTCAGTGGGAAGACACAGCTACCCCATTTTACAGATGGTAAAACTGACAGAATTTTTCCAAAGCTAGTAAGTAACAGTGAGATCAGCAGGCTTCAAAGAGCAAGCTCTGAGCTAGTGCCCCACACTGTCTCCTACTGCTTAGTGACTCCTCCTGACTGCAGAGAAAGGAATGGGCTTTGAGTGACATTGCAGGTTATCTCCCATCTTGCTTTGGTTGCACTAATAAATATTTTAAAAGGAGAGTCAACAAAATGGAAAAACACATTGTGTTTACCTGTGATCATTTCATCTTTAGGTGGACTTTGCTAACATTCTACAAAGCAAGGTTGACAAGACAGGGAAAGCCAGGAAATATTAAGGAAAATGGAGGTTTCTTCTTTCAAGACATTAATTATTTCAATAAAGTATAAATGAGGTTGGCAGCTTTTATTTTCTCCTCAATATCTATTGTCCACAAATGCTTTTAAACATTTTTTCAGGTCTAGTCAAAAATTAGAAAAAGAAAACTTTTCAATAATTATAGTCTCTATAAAGTTAAATTAGTTCACTTTAAATGCTCATTTTTTTCTTGTGCTAGGATTTCCTTTGTTTTTGAATTGTGATGCAATTTCTTCTTAAAAAGTGATGAGCCTAGAAAAGATTCATTCTAATTCTCTTTTTAATGGCCCTCACTTGATCAAGAGTTGTCCAACTCATTTTTCAATTTTACTCATTTAAGAAGCTGTTGGGATAATTGTTTCTGATTTTTGTAATATTTTCAATCATGAATATCTTTGAAAAACTAAAAATATGTTATTTTGAATGAAATAAACCTAATTTTTAGGGGAACCATATATGCATGCCTGTCCTTCTTACTATAACTTTTTTTTAAAAAAAAAAACTTTCTTCAATCTAGCCACTTCTGATTCTTTGTAGTACCTTCCATTATTAACAGGAAAGTATGGCAAAACAACACCAAGAAAGTGTTTTGGCCATGTTGAAAGATTTTAGTGGCAAGGGAACATTTAGATAATGTATTGGTAAATTGAGGGAAAGCTAACAAAAGAATATTTTAAAATTATATTTTATAAAGCCAAATTGATATAATAAGAAACCATATCTCTGTTGAGCAACCAAAGATATATATTTCTGTGTTGCAGAAGAGAAACTTAAATGTGTGTGTATACATATATATGTGTATATATGTGTGTGTGTGTGTGTGTGTGTGTGTGTATGCCTACCAAAGTTTAGACTGTATTATATAATGCTAAAAATCTGATAGTTAAAAAAAAAAAAATACGGCTAATCATCTGACTTAAGGAAGTAGCCTGACAGTCAAGGAACAAAACCTCTATTGTGAGCAGACTCTATCTCAAGAGCAGACTGCAGAAGGATCGGGGAAAATGAAGTTTAGGCTTGGCCTAATTTCACATGCTAATGAGAATCTCCAGATAAAAGCTGCTTTATAAGGATGCTAACCAGTTGGCAGATTAACATGATTCAGACCAAATAGCAGGAATTAGTCATGTTTGTCATAATACCATATGGCTAGAAAGAGACTGGCGGAGTTGGGTTTACCCTATCTTAGGGATGTTTCGGGGACAATATAGTCAGGCATCCCAGACAAATCAGAATATCACAGTTTAACAGCTTTTGCACAAGAAGATTGTGCAAGGTTCATGGGTAACCGCTTTCAATCCCTTTGATGGTGCTGCCATAGAGATGAAGATCCCCCTATGTGAACTTGGGTTTCACTTAATTTCCTCATGTGCAAAATTAGAAAACTAATGATATCTGTTTCCCAGGAATATTTGGAGAACCCAAAATATTCAAGTTTTCTTTGTAAGTTATAAACCAAATAAATGGTGGCGATTTGGACGAGGATAATGATGGTGATGCTGCTGATGATAAGGGTGATAATTAACACCCTCCATGTAGGAAGCTTTGGTCTCATCAGAAACCATAAACAGCTTCATACTTTGTTCAGAGTATGAGCAACCCAAATTGTGAGTCTTTTCCTCCAACTTTTAGCTCATTATTTCTTCTTGGAAAATTCCTCCTGCTCTCAATGACTGGGGACAAAGAGCTAGACAATATAACAGGAAAGGGAATCCTACTTGAACATGAATTATGTGTGGCTATAAGCTTTAAAAAAAATGACATCAGACAGAATTTATATTATCCACCTAATTTTCTCTTTCCCAAATTAATGTCCCCCAGCCCCAGCAGTCTGTGGAAGTGTGAGGGTTGGGCTGAGCAGGGCAGGAGGAAGGAGGGAAGGGAATGGGATTAAAGCTGTTGTCATTATTACAAAAGTCTTCCAGAAGGTGCATGTTTTCCAGGATCCAGCTAACTTTGGCAAATTGGCATATAAGGAATTGGTTCTTTCTGAAATTATATTAATTCAGCCTAAAAATATTATTGGAGGGCCCATAAGCAATTTCCATTTTTCTGTAGGTCAAAAATAATCAAACACTGGTAATTTCATGATTCGATCTAATACTTGTCTCAATTTGACCTGTAGCAGGGGGACCAAGGGCTCAGGTTTTAGTCAACAAATAGACCTGGGTTTGAATCTTACTCTGCCACTCAATAACTGCATGTCTTTGGTACATTAATAAAATAATGAGGATGAGGGTAGAAAATGAATATAATTTGCAGACCAAATCTACACTCTGAAAAAAGAAAACAAGAAAGTGTCTGTGGAAAGCAAAAAGTTTGAAGACTACTGATCTATTCCTCAAAACAGCACTTTCAACATACCATCAACTGCAGACAAGGTAGAGAAGACAGGAAAGCAAAGGAGATTTCCTCTAAAAACAAAGACTTATCAAAGAAGCCCATGTCATACATTCTGAAGCATGAGAAAAGTAACGTGGGTTTGGCCAGGAAAAGTGTGTTCGAAAAGCTACACTAACAGCAGAAAGAAGCAACCTAACTACTAAGGCCTGATACAAAGGTTAAGGATATATAGTAGCACTGCCAAGAGATTCATGTGACAGTATCACCATATTACAGTAAAGCTTCATATTTCTCCTTGAGAAAGCAGAAACATGTATTATACCACTGGATTATTTCTATGTTTAAAAGAAATCATTGAACTAAAGCTATGATGCAGATAAAAGGCAGCATATACCCATCACTGATAAGGGAGGCCAGGAAGAGAGGTTGCCATTTGCCGGTCATAGCCACGCATGAGACCTGGAAGGGTCTGCACCCTCCAGGACACACAGCCAATGCCAGAAGAGGAAGCCCAAACCAAGTTGTTTGGGCAAGAAATAGAACAGCAGCTAAAACATGGGATCCACACAAACAGGAGTTGAAGAACTGAGATATCTAAGAGCAAACGGTAGAATGGCGGACAATAAAAAAAGTGGGCCAGATGAGTTCTGAAAATAAAATCCCCTACCTGAAGTGGACTTAGCACAATATGAGCATGGATGTGCATGGACAAGCAGGTTTAAGGAGACATGAAAGGGGTGAACTTCTTTGTACTGAAAACTCATCCATGAAGGATGCTTTGTTTCTAACCAACAATAAATTCCAATTTGTTACTGGAAATGAAGATCACACAGTCTTGAGTTTAAACAATAGCCAACATTCTTTCAGACCAGTTGTTTATATGACAGTAGGAGACAAAGAAAAAGGGCACAGAAGTTGGATTCAGACAAACCTGAGTTTGGCTCAACTGTCTATTAGCTTAGATTCAAAGCACCTGCCTGAATCGGTGAACATCAGTGTCTTTATCTTTAAAACAGAATCATTAGAACCACCTCCCCAGGGTTGTGGTGAAGACTGGATGAGTCCATAGCAGGAAAGTGCCTGGTGGATATTCAATAAGCTTTGAATGGCACCTCTTCTCTATATTGAGCATTCATTTATTTATTTAGCAACTGGGATAGTTTCTAGACTTATTTTCTCTGTTGTCCTTTGGCTTCATCAGTCATTCCCTTCTACACTTGGTGGACATGGGTCCCTTCCCAATGGGGCTGCCCTATTTATTCTTCCATCACAATGTAAATCACAAGCCCCACTTTTGGACTTACTGAGCATGAGTATCTAAACCTGATTTATGGTCTTATGCCAAGAGGATCCTTCAGGTGAATGTAAACACTAGAAGGTTTTCATTGTCAGAGCGGATGGCAGCAGCTTTGAAAAACAAAAAAAATCCTCAAAAAGCAAGAGTAACCTCCCCCACACCTGCCAGAGAAGAAAAAAGACACAAAGCTGGCAGCCCTCAGCCTCCCAGTGGGAGCAGCTGCTCTGGGCCCAAGCCCCTGGCCCTCCCAGAAGGCTGCTGCATCCTTCACCCTGCAAAGGAGCCCACGATGGGTCTCGGGTCCCTGGTCTCTGGACTTATCAGGAGCAGACATCTGTGGCCATGTCTGTGGGGACCACCCAGAGGGCAGCTGTAGAACCCTGGGGCTCCCTGAAGAATGTGCAGAAAGGTCAAGGGTCATGTGCTCCAACCAGTTCACTAAAAGCATCTCAGGGAGACCCGGTGGAAAGGTCATCTGAAGATAGTGACAGGGCACAGCTTGAGGGGGGAAAGAGAGGAGGGGACAGAAGAACTTCTTTTTTTTTTTTAAGTAGCAAAAAGTACATCTGTTTCTGGCTCAGCTTCGACTTTCAAGTCTGATTTTTATTTCGATGGCATTTCCTTGGCTTTTCCAATTCATGTCTAAATCACAAAACGCCGGCCATTGTGCGCTCCTGGGCTTGCCTACGAGTGCCACGGAGCACGGCGCTGCAAATGCGTTTTCTCACTTCATTAAACATTGTTTTAAAATGGCATCCAAACGTCCGCTCTCCCCATCCCATCTGAGGAGGGGAGATTGTGTTCCTTCCCCCCACCCACCCCAGTGGGAACAGAAGGAACGGCAAAGTCACAAGCTGTGATGCTGAATATTTTTCAATTTCGCATGTCCGACTTTGAGAGCTGATTGCAGGGACAGCCTGGTCAGCCATGCCACTGCAGGGAAAGGCTCAGTCACCCTGGGGAGGGTCCCACGTAGCCCTGCAGATCTCTGATCACTAGAGCAGCCCAAACTGGCCTAAGTTCCAGGGAGCCCTTTTCACTGCACTGGTGAGGCGCTGACTCCACCTCCCACAGGCAGGCCGGGACGCGTTCTGCTGACTTAAGAGGATGCCACGTAAATTAGACCTCATGTAACCATATGGTTCAAACCTGTGGGTCATATTTTATACACAAATGACTATGACAGGCAGTATTTTTGTGCTGACAAGTTGTATTTCATCCATGTTTACTTAGAGTTCCATGCTATCATTAAAAGCCAAGCAATAGAACTTTATCCTCTTTTCATGCAAAAATTTCATTGAGCTTCCTTCTTATTAAAAGAAGAAAAATCCACCAATGTGGCTCACTTCCTCCTTAAGTCCTGTTACCCAAGTGTTTGGTGCTTGTGTGGTTTCAGATGTTTCAACGTCAAGAGTTTGAAAGGAGTTCTTGAGCCCTGGCTTCCAGATGAGTTAAGTCACTAAATTCCTTTTTTTATTTGGGTCCCCCAAAGGAGAAAGTGTATTGGTTTGCCAAACAACCCACCCTATGTGACCTCTGGATATTTGAAAGCAGAAATAAGTGACTCGACCTTCTGAGACTTTACCTCCTGTAAAGTGGTAAATAGAATCTCTTCTTCAGTGGCCTCTAACTTCCAAGGACCCTGGATCAATAAGCAAGACAGCAAACAAAGTGCTACTTGGGTCATTCTATAGCCTCTGGTCCTTCAAAGACCAACATCAGGACAACACTTTTCAAGTTTACCAGAATTCTCGTTAAATCTATAGTCTAACAAGTCTTAGAGACTCTGTGACTATATTGAGATGGCAGGAATCAAGACACTTCAGCACAAATCTTGAACACAAACTGGAAAATACATACACAAACACACAAGGAACCGATAGAGCCTATTCTGACAAAAATATCAAAATTACAGTGACACGGGCTGGGGTTGTGGCTCACAGATAGAACTCTTCACCTAGCATGTGTGAGGCTCTGGGTTCTATCCTCAGCACCACATAAAGTGAAATAAAGACATTGTGTCCACCTGTAACTAAAAAGTAAACATTAAAAAAATTATAGTGACATAGTTAACACTTGACCCTTATTGAGGTCATTTCTTTTAAATTGGGACTGCCTTGACCATTCTCGGCATGTGGTTCCTCATCTTAAACCCTACTCAGAACCTTGGGAAGTCTGGGGGAGGATCTCTGAAAGCTCAGGAAAAGCAGATCAGCAGCTCGTCTGGCCAAGAGTCCTGGGTTTGAATCCTGCCCATATATTTTCCTTTCTGGAAACAATTTCTTAATGCCTCCTAGCTCATCCCCTCTCTGCCAAAACGCTGGGAAATGCACAGTGCCTACTGCACTTATTCAGTGCTGTCACATTGCCAAAGGGCAGCTGTCCAGGAGGGGAAAGGTGTGATGGGCCCACCTCTGATTGTGCCTCCCTCCCCTGTTCCTCCCTCTTGGCACGGTCTCAGTCTCTTCCCCAGGTATTTATCTTTCAAGTCTTCGTGATAATGGCTTAGGGACTGATTCATCCCAGGTGTATTTTAATGAGAGACTGCAGAAGTTCAGAGCCTTTAAAGATTGAAGGGATAATTTTCTTTTAATGGATATGTGTCACTCTATGATTAAAGTAATATACAGTTACTATGAAAAATGAAAAATGCAGAAAAGTAAAGAGCTAGAAAATTTCCCATCATCCTCCTCCCCAAACACAAGTCCCATTAACAGTTTGACATCTTTTCTGTATGTCTTTTCCCACATCTTTGTGGAGAGCTAAAGGGAATGATTATGTTGTTGTTTTAAATTTAGGGCAGAATGCATCATGACTTTGTATCCCTGTCATTTAGTATTTTACCCATGAAGCATTTTCCACCTTATCATCAATTTCTCATAAATAATCATTTTTAATGGCTGCAAAATAAAGGACTCTATTTTTTTAAAGCATCACTTCTTTTTCTATTTCAAAAATTATTATTATAAGGGGAAAATTGCTAACTGTAATAGGTGTTGGAGAAGATCAATGCAGAAAACCAAGACTAAATATAGGTTCTCCAAAGGCAGGGATTTTGTTCCTTTTTATTCTTTGCAATAACTCTGATACTTAGACTAGTGCCCAGCCCATAGTGGGAGCCCTTTAATAAATGAGATGAAGGCTAGATGAATATGTGACTCTTGACCTGCTATAACTAACCTCCCCTGAGCCCTGGTGGGCTATGAGCTCATTCTACAGAAAGACTGACCCATAACCTGCTCTCTCTGTGTTTTTGCTTCTTCCTTTATCTGTTGCTAAGACACAGTCTGAGTAAATACATGACTCATAAAAATAGCAACAGATTTTTTTAAAAGCACCTGTTATCCACTTAGCACCCTCCCAAGCATGTTTTGAAAACTACAAGGAAATCTGAGGCTGCTTCAAAGTAGTTTCAAGAGCTCTTTGGAAATATTTTCAAGTGAGAGTTATAAAGTCATGTCTATGAGCCTCTGTTGCCCAAATATTTAAATCTTTTGGAAATTATGTAAATGGATAAGAAAGAGATGTTGTTTAATACAACATTAAATTATAAGTGATCTATTACTTTGTTTAGACAACACCTTGTATTCCCAAGAAAATGCATCAAGACTTTTGCTGTGCCCTGAAATTATGTGTGCAAAGTTCTGGCAAATGTGGTATCTATTTAGGTTCTAGGGTCTCATCACCAAGAATGAGGTCAACTCAGCAAATCAAATCAAAGACCAGAAAAACAAATTTACAGAAACCTTCAAATAGCAATTAGGAAGAGATGAAAGATTTTCTGTAATGTCCATACCTAGTAAAAACCTTATAAACAAAAATAGATTTTTGTCTAATCTCAGAGTCACCACTGAATTTGCCTTTGTATTTATACTGAGTACAATCAGTCTACCAGATCCATCTGCAGATTCAAGCAACAATGAATTGAGAATATTCAGGGGAAAAAAATGCATCTGTAATGAACATGTACAGACATTTTTCTGGTCATTACAGTGTAACAACTACTTACCTAGCACTTACATTTAAGTATTATAAGTAGTCAAGAGATGATTTCAAGTATATGGAAGAATGTGTGCAGGTTATATGCAAATAATGTGTCACTTTATATAAGAAACTTGAGCATCTGCAGGTTTTGGTATCCTGAGGGTCCGGAACTAATCCCCCTATGGATACTGAAAAATGACTGTAATTCATAGTATATTAAGTTCATGTACAGTCATGCTTCTTTTTTCTCTTCCAAAATCTAAAAGTATAATATACACTCCTGTAAATGCCCACAGACCTATTATCTGAAGAAATTTGACTTTGAAAATAATTGAAATGTAAGCAAGAAAAATATTAAAATTTCAAAACCTTCTCAGCACCACATAGCATCTGGCCCAGGCAGCCCAGTTAAGGACAGGCATGTATGGCCATGTTGTCTCTGCTCCCCCAAGGCATGGCATAGACTGGAGACCAGGGAGGAGGAGGTTCCTGAGGCCACAGAAAAGGTGAATAAGAGGTTGTGAGATGGAACCCAGACAGAAGGCAAAGGAAGTGGGAAGATTCCATGTGACAAAGAAGAGGAGCTCGAGAATGTTGGAGATTCTAAAAATTAATCTTTAATTATGTGAAAGGATGTTTATGCAAGAGCATGGTCTCTTTTTTTTCCATCTCTACTGGGGCAGGTCAAAAGAAAATGGACTTAAGCTGAAGCAGAATGGGTTTAGGTAGGACAGAAGAAGGAATTTCCTGAATGTGGAGGTTGTTAAAAACTGGAATGAGTTACTAAGGGAGTCTGTGGACACTCTTCCTCTAGGGAACCTTTAAAAATAAGATAAATTTTCATCTGTCAGGGAGGGTTTAGAAGTAATCCAACCAGAAGGTCTCTCAAAGCATTTTCCAGCCCTATAACCTGAAGGCCAAATTCCCTCCAATTTTATTTCCACAGTTAACTGGATGTGAGATGGAGGCCGGAAGCAAAATACAGGATTTCAGATACAGTGACCAGGGGCTATTGCTTTTTGTTCTTTAGCAAGATGGCACTTTTGCATAAAAGATGGAAGTTATAATCCTTCCAAGAAACCACATCAAGGAAAGAACTGGCAACTCAAAACTTAGCAAATTAACTATGGCTCAGACACCTTCACTCTCCAACTCACAAGTACAAAATGCCATCCCCTGCCCTCTGCTTGTGTGTTCCCTTAAGTCTACTGAGTGCGACTTTCTGGTTTAAAATTTTATCTTTCACAGTCATCCCAAATAGTCCGTTTGTACAGCTATTCAGTTCCTCTAGTATTTCAAAACCTAACCGAAATTATTTGGCTAAATTTCAGCCTTAGCTATTACAAGCTTGCATCTTGAAGAACTGTTTCAGGCACATTCCTTTCTTTTCATTTTCTCCTGAGTTTTGATCAGTCCAATCAGTGGATTTCATTACACCCCCAAGAATGGAATATCCTCGCTCTCTCTGTAAGTGCTGATAAGCCACTCTCCCCTAAAATCTACCAGCTTTGTTTGAGTCCCATCTTTTCCCTTTAGTTTAAATGCTTCAGGCCTCCTTTGTTTCAGGTCAAATTAGGAATTTTAAAAGGAACCCATCATCAAGCCCTCCTCCACAATCACTAGGGCCTCCTCCTCCTCATTCTTAGCCCAAATCTTTTTATTTTTCCTTTGGCTTCTCCCTCCTCCTTTTCACCCCCTCACCCCAAGGCATTTGTCAAAAATTCCCTCTGAGTTCTCCATCCCTTTTGTCTGATGGAAACTCTCTGAATTCAAACCTTAAAGAAAAGGAATTTGGTTTAAGTTAAAAAAAAATTTAAAAAGAGAGGGGGGCTGACAGGAGAGAAAGGAAGGAAAAGAGGTCCAGCCACACTGAACTCTGAGCTACGTACTAACACTTCTCCCTGACTCAAAGGAAGAAAAGTCCTTGAAAAACTCAATTTGGCTCACGTCATGGCAGGGTTTGGGCAAAAAGTGATATCTAGCCTCCTAGAGAGACATCCTGAATTTAGCCATCAGATGTAAATCATAATAATTAAATTATTCATGAGAACATCAAGTGTCTATAATTTTGCTTCCAATTGTAAACTAAGGTAGACAGATTATTGTCATCAGAATAAAAGAAAATCATTATTCTTACTTCTGTAGAAGCTTCTTAGGGAACTTCAAGTCTTGGTGGGATGGGGTAAAGAGGGGGATCTGCTTAGTCTTTACACCCTATGAGGAAAGGGAAAGAGTTGGGTTCTCTTTTTGCCCAATTTGGGAGAGCCAGGACCATAGTGACGATGTAATTTATCCAGGGTGGGCAAAGTCATCGCAAGGTTCTGCATCCATATTGTAACATCCTGCTCTCCAGGAAGCCTTACGAGGATGTGACTTGTTTGTATAGTTTAATAGGCAGTAAGCTTAAATTTTTAAATTAAAAAATTAACCATATGTGTATTTATATCCAAAAGATTAATTTGAGCTGATGAATAATCCTGCAAATAGTAAAATACATCATTAACTGTATAACACCTAGAGAAGAGCAGATCAATATGGGTCAGCCTCCTGGGCAGCAGTCGGTCCCTTCAGCCTCTCCTGTTCTGAAACCCAAGGCTCTATCCAGGTCTCCCTGGAGAGGAAATCACAGTCCCAGTTTTCTTCAGGCCACCAGAGTTTAACTTTTCTTTCTCAAAAAGAGATAAATCACAGAAGATCCTTCTCATTCCCATCAGGACACCCCAAAGAGACTGCACTGGGGCACTCTTGTAGGCTGGTTGACCCTGCTCTGGGAACTGTGGATCAATGTGTGGTCTAATTCTATCTTTGTTCCCTGAAGCATTAAGAGATTAACATGAGTATAACCTCCACTCCCCCCAACACACACACACACCAGTTCCTTACCTTCATTCATCCACCACTCTCAATAGCATATGAGAATATTTTCACATGTAATCTAAGCCTTGACCTTGAACCATTTGCCTTAAGACAACTAGCTAGTTCTGCCTCAGTCCTTCTCCTTCCCTTATTTCTAATACAGATCAACTGTAGAAACACCCCTGGACAGGAAGAATCAGCATTCACACCCCACAGAAGCATACCTGCACCTTCAGGGTGAGACTGCCAAAGCATCAGAGTGCTGTAGAGTGCCATGTCTTCCACAGAAGCTTCTGGAAATATAGCTGGTTCTAACTACAGCAGAACAAATCACACTCTGTGAATAAAAAGCTCCAAAACTTAGAAGATGAAACCTGCAGATCTCTTTGTAAATTATGTATTATCCATGCCTAGAATGCCCAGAGGGGTCATGAATTTAGAGATCTCAAAAACAACAACAACAAAAAGCCAATATCTGACACCTTATGTTCCTAAAACTCATTACAGCTCCGGGAATGAAAGCATAGGAAGGAAAAAACAACAACACACAGTGAATAAATTATTTAGGAGAGGAAACACTTTCATTATTTTTATGTGTTTTCTTGAGCTTTTCCCAATAGTTTTAAAACTGTAGAGAGAGAAGGAGTCCTATCTCCTAAATTATTTTTCAAATTCAAATGATCTTTGATCTGGGATTGAAAGGATCCTTCATGGCTTTATGAACTGGACTGAAAAAATAGAGAATCCTCCAATCTTAACCCTTTCTTCTCTTTCTAAAATGTCATTAAGAAAGGCAATAAGGAGATTTAAATTATATATCACCAGAAAAAGACTATTTTTGTTCTATTCTTTTTTAAATCAGACTTTCAAATTAATGCACACACTACTGGGGAAATGTATTATTGAAAGGTGCTGCCCTGATCTGCTGTCTAAAATCCTCCTACATGCACATCCTCACATTTTTATTCAGAGCAGGTTCCCATGGTGCTCTGCTTCCTGGTCAGGAGCACATCACCATGGTGCTGGGTGGCACGGGGCTGGTGCCTGGCACTTTTTACAGGGGCAATGGACATGGTTCTAACTCGTCAGCTGAGACATCCATGGCATGTCTTGCTCATCTCAGTCTTCACAGTGCTTCTCGATAAGGACTCAATAAAGACTGACCAGCTAAATGAACAAAGGAATGAGCCATGAGGCCTAAAGCACCAGGGGACAGGCTTGCCCCCTCACTCCCCTCCCTGCCCTCCCTATGGATCTTCCCTGAGATTCACTCCTTGTCCATTTTCCTCCCCTAAGACATTTTAGTAATCAAAGGAATGCACTGTTCCAAGAGTCCTACACATTCTGTTTCTTATTTCATCTGAGAAAGAATTTACTGAAGAGTCCTCCCCATCACATGTGGATTGAATTTCCATTCTCTTCTCCCCATTTCCACCTTTCCTTTATTTCTGTCTCCATCAGAGCAGAGCACTCAATATGCTGCAGAAATAATTTTCTGCTGAATGAGGTTCGGCCATAAGTCAAGGGCAGATTTATTAAGGCCCCTGCACAGCCTGTTCCCTGGCTTACTGTCGACATGACAGTTTAAATCTTTGATCACCCTTACATGTAACCCCTTCACTGCTGAGCAGTCTGGATCTAGACAAGCAGCCCCACCTGGCACTTGAGATGAGCTAAAAATGGTCCTCAGCTCATACAGACGGGTCATCTTCACCAAGCCCCAGGGGTGCCCAATGCATCCAGAGATATTTGAGGTATTTCAACCCCCAGCCACTACCACCCACTACCCTTTTCTTGATTCTACCAGAAAGCCACTTCACTGTCACCACTGCCACAATGGGTAGACTCTACTGCAGTTTAATACCAGAATAGCTGTTTTATGGAGTCAGTCAGGTGTTCTATAAGAGATTGTTGCTGTTGCTGTTCTGTTTGGTTTTTCTTGTTTGTTTCTGTTTTTAATTATTTTACCTTTGACAGTTTACCAAATATCTGGCACATAACCCAGTCTTTAAAAATCCTATATCAGTCCAGCAGTGAGTTAGATGGATGCTATGACCATTACTTTTACATGGACTTTAATGTTGTTATATAAGGCATTTGGGGTATTCTAGTCACTAGCGCGCACACACACACACACACACACACACACACACATTTTCCCTTTCTCCAAACAATTGTGGAAACTGTCATTAAGAATATTAAAATGTCTTCATACATGTACTTGGATAATGATGTCCATCTCATTCCACCATCATTTCTAACTCCATGCCCCTTCCCTTCCCCTCCCACCTCTCTGCCCTATCTAGAGTTCATCTATTCCTCCCATGCTCCCTCTCCCTACCCCACTATGAATCAGACTTCTTATATCAGAGAAACATCAGCTTTGGGTGTGAATATACTTTGTATACAACCAGAGACATGAAAAATTGTGCTCTGTATGTGTAATATAAATTGTAATGCATTCTGCTATCTTGTATAACAAATTAGAATTTTTAAAAAATTTTAAAAAGAATATTAAAATGTTCATGGACATTTGAAGGCTCCAAGGGAAGAATTCATCCATTCATATTAATAAAATTAAAACACCATGTGTCAGGTCACCAGCACATACCCTTGTTTCTGATCCCTTGGCCTATGTTTGCTCCATGGATTCCCTAAACAGATGATGGCCACTGCTATTCCTCCCATGTGAGCAGCACTTTGCACGTATCCAGGTTTTCTCATGTACATTAATTATCTCATTAGATTCTTAGCACAGTTCCTACAAGTAGATGTCAGTCTCACTTTACGTGAAGATCTGTCTTTAACCTAGTGAGTTGCTCAAAGTGACTCACTAACATAGGAAGAACACTAAGTTCTGCTGAGTTCCTCTTTGGAGGCACAGTCTCCCTACAAGGAACCCCTTAAGAAATCATGACAATCTGAACAACTTGTAGAGAGCACTGTTATTAAAATGCCTCTTTTTTAAAGTATAAGTACAAATTCACATGACAGGAAAAATTATTCAAATCCTTAAATGATAACTATGCTACCTTTTTAGTGCATATCCTTCCAGGTTTTTTTTTTTTCAATGAGAAGGTATTAATCCATTTCATTCACAAATATATTCACAGAATTTCCCTTGGAGGAGGAAGAATTAGGACCTGATAAAATTTAAATGGTACTGCTAATGAGAACAACTCAGCCATTACATTTCTTTATTAAATAGTAGTTTAATGATTTTTGCCTGGAATTAACCTTAAAGATGTCTCTATTTTAAATATTAATACAGAGGGCAGAACCTAGCAACCTCTTTTTGAGTGATGCAGGGAAATTTAGAGCCAAAAGATAAACTGTGGACCAGAGGACATGTAGATTAACTCTGCAAGATGTATGTAGTGGATGGGAGAAAGATTCAGTCAGAGAATTGCCCCTCACAGTTAGCACAGGGAGGAATCTATCTTCCAAATCTCCAGTCAAGGAGCCCTCACTTCCCTTTGGAAATGAAGAACAGCCTAAATTGAGAGGGAGGAGACAGGCATGGACAAAAGGGAGGACCTGGAGGAAACTGTGAAGCAAATTGAGGAAGGTTTTCCCTTTTCACCAAGAAAAGTAGAAAATCACACCCAAACAGAATGAGCATCACTACAAACTCATAGACTGCCATGTCAGCCGAGGGGTATATTCCTCTACAGTTTCAATTATTACTAGAAAAATAGAAGAATCCTGGCATCCAGCCAGAGAAGAGCATCCTCAGAGAAGAGCTAGCCACAGAAGTGCTCAGAGGACTCATACATCTTCGGTTTTTGTTTAGGTAAACACAAGTTCCTGCCCACACCCAGTGGTGGCCAGAGACACTTGAAGAGAAATAAGAATACATTTTTCTTTCAGCAGAAGATTAATTGGGCATCCACTGACTTGAGTGTTGGCGTGGTCCTCGGGGCCTCACAAACTCTGCCTGGAAGAAGCAAAGCAAAACCATTCAGAAAGCACACAAAGAGCTGAGGAGAGCGAAATCTCCCAGAACTGGCTGGATGCTGTCAGGAGACGTTACACAGTGTTAGTCAAATTCCCAGAAAGTTGGGTGTTTGCAAAAGACCTTAAATGCCTCCCACTGGGGGTGACCCATATAAGTGTACCGTGCTGCTTGTAGGGTCCCCTAGGAGTCCCGAAGAAACTGCCTAAGGCCCTGCACGCCATCCTCATACTAAAACAGGTTTATCAAAGGGGAGGAACATCTGCTGGCTGCCTTTTCTCCTGGCAAGTCTTCTATTATCGCTAACTCCTGGCAGCTGCACAAGGTCACCCACCGGCTCACTTGTGGAATATTTTCATTATCTGCTAAATAAGCTGGGGGAGCTCTTACTTGCACAGAAATATATGTGCTCCCTCCCTAATCACATCCATTCATCTCCTTCTTGGAGCATTCTATTTGGGCCCTAGCAATGACTTTAGGCAGGCATTTATCTTGGGGCATATTTGGCCAATATCTGCTAATAATGTAAACATTTTTTTTTCAATCTATATGTTTACTATCTAGTTGTAATAACTAGATATTCTCTCCCTTAGATGTTTCCATTTTTAAACATTTCAAATTAAACTTTGCAACTGAATTTGGTCACATAAATTCTTATTTATGAAAACAGGTTGCCTATAAATATGTTCAAAAAGCCACTTTCTCAACATTTCTCCCCAAATACCTTCAGCCAAGACTCTGACGGACACATTGGAACAATGAGGATAACTGACAGGTTTTGTGCTCATGGATTTTTTTTTTCCTCCTGTGTCCTAAAGTTTCTGAGCCTTTAAGAGCCGCCAGGGACAATGACTCTGGTTTAATAACTGTGAAATGCTATTGAACTAGCAATAAAAAATATTCTCCACCACCAAACAATATGATACTTACACCAGCCAGCATTGCTGCCAATCACAGGGCATTCAGGAAAAAGTGACAAGTTCCTTTAGCAACAGGAATGCCCCCTTGTAAAATGTGTGTCTACAATCAAGAGGGTTTGGCACACCCCAGAAGTGCTCTGCAGCCACATACCACAGTTTGGATTGCACCAAACTGCTGTATTTATGTTTTGCCTAGAAGAAAAACACTGCCCTTGTTTGCAGAAGATAAATTAAAACATTAGGGTTGCATGCTAGTGACCAAGGCCCTGACCACATGCATTTTTGCTGGGTAAGTCCATCATACATTAGAACACTTATTCTATAGGCCCACTAAAACGGTCCCAGAGTTCCTTATTTTGATGGACAGATTTGGCAAAACAGCAAGTTATTCCACATGAAGTTAATTTTTTTTTAAATGAAAGAAATGAGCAGGGCAAAAAGAAACTTCACCTAAAATAAACAAGAAAGGAAGAAAATGTTGTTTATGTAAAGCTGAGAAGTGTTCCTTTCTGGGGAAAAGTCAATAAGCCCCAGGGACCCTGGGCAGGAAAGCTGATCAATGCTCACGCCTGGAAAGTTAATAACTGCCTTCTCTCGATGGGTAGTTCTTTCTCTACATGAGATCGGGAGCCAGCCTGATTTAGGCAAATTGGCTCTGTTTCTAAGAACACATTATGTGGAGGAGAACCAGTGGGCAAACACCCTGAAACTGAGAATAAATCATTGCACCAGACCACAGCACCACGTCTAGAAATCTAAATCAAGAAACATGGACAGAGGGAGCATGAAAGGTCATCTGAGATGCACTTTAGTTGGGAGAACCTGGTTATGCATAGGCTAAAGTCACAGAAAATTTTTTGTTGTTCTTCTGCTAAGTGTCATTATGATTCCTTACCCTCTGCTTGGCATGGATTGGGGATGTGATATAACACGGATAAGATTTCTAAGTTGTGTCTCTTCCAGACAAAAGAGGCAAAGGAGAAAATTCTCATGCAGATGGGGTGAATCGGCACAGAAATCTAACAAAAAGGCACATTATGTGCAGGATTTTCCTTGACCCTTGACATTTTTGGGGGCATTGTGACAGTCCCAAAGGGTTTAAAGAAGAAAGAGGTTGCAAACAGAGGGGTTCTAGAAAGTATAGTGACAGAATTCTTTAGATTTTACATTATTGACATTCTTCTCAGATTGTACAAGTGGCATTTCATTGACAAAGATGAAATTTTTTAAAAACATTTATTAATTAATTATGGAATAAAGACCATACTACAGCAATAGCTCATTAGGAAATCAAGTCCCTCACTAGGCTCTGGAGTGCCTGAGAAGAGGAACCTTGTGTTCGCCATCTTTAGCTCCTCCATGGCACTCAGAATAAGGGAGAAAAGAGGTGAAAGGGGAAGAACTATGAAATGAAATTGACCAAATTATGGTATATGCATGTATGAATATATCACAAGGAAGTCCACTTTGATGTATAACTATAATGTACCAATTTAAAAATAATAAATAAATGGAAGTCCAATAGAAGAGAAGAAGGGGATTAGGGAGAAGAAGGAAGGGAAGGAAAGGGAAATACTAGGGGTAGAAATAAAATAAATTATGTAATAGACTTATATGAAGATGTCAAAATGAACCTCAAACTATTATGTTTGACTATAGTGCACTAATAAAATCATTATAAATACATGTCAACTGATAACCAGGCTTATTTTCTCAGTAATTAAAAATTTAACCATACGAAATGGCTTTTTGTTGTTGTTGTTCAAAAAATGGTCAAATAGTATCAATTGCATATGTTAAACCCATTACTTGCTAACTTTACCCATACTCTTACCTTTCTCTTCCATTCCACCAACATGGCCTAAGAGGTATATGCTCACCACTGCAGCTGGACTTAACTCCACTTACAAGTGAGGAAAGAGATGTGTACATAATTTAAGAGAATGATAACGCCAATGAGTTACTTGAATAGCTACATCCATAAACCTTGCATGTTAGGCACCTTTCCATTATAAGTGAAAGAAACCAAATATGGACAACCATAAGCAGAAAAGTAGATTTGGTAGCTCATGAACTAGGAAGCTAAGAAATAGAATATTTTCAGGAACAGGGATTTAAATAATAGAAATATATATTCTCTCTCTCTCTTTCATCTCTTTGTTCTATTTATATCTCTTCTTTTGTATGTTGGCTTCCTTCTTTCTTGTCATAGTTTCCTCCATATATAACTTGCCATCCTTAGCATCACAAATCTGTCCTAGGGCCCACACACTAGTTCCTTCATACACCACTATCCTGAGAACTCTATAACGATTTATTTATGACCCATGAACTACATCCTCATTACAAAGTTGGTATTTACGAGACTGAAAGACCAAATCACCACTTACTCGAATTTGAATGATTCCACCCTCCCGGATCCTCAGCAACTGAATTTATGTGTTTCTTGCTTTCTGTCAGGGCCAAGGGGCTACAAGGGTTAGTACATTCTTTTGCTCTGACCAACAGATTTGGTCTCCATATAAGCCAGATAGTTCTGATCTATATCATGACAGTAGACAATACTGACTGGACATGGTGGCACACATCTGTAGTCATAGCTACTTGGGATGCTGAGGCAGGAGGATTACTTGAATCCAGGAGTCTACAGCCAGCCTGGACAACACAGTGAGACCCTATCACTTAAAAATCACTATCACTGGGCTGGGGATGTGGCTCAAGCGGTAGCGTGCTCGCCTGGCATGCGTGCAGCCCAGGTTCGATCCTCAGCACCACATACCAACAAAGATGTTGTGTCTGCCGAAAACTAAAAGATAAATATTTTTTAAAAAATTCTCTCTCTCTCTCTCTCTCTCTCTCTCTCTCTCTCTCTCTCTCTCTCTCCTCTTTCACTCTCTCTTTGAAAAAAAAAATCACTATCACTTAAAAAAAACAAAAAAACCTAAAAACAATTCTGCAGCCAGGTCAGATCTGGTCAGGGTTTCAGAATACGGTGCCCTTATTTCACCAAAAAACAAAGGTAAACGTGGATATCAATGCAAATCCACCATACTATATGCAAACCTGCAAGAGACAAGAGCCCAGCAGGAAGCTGTGCTGCATTTCTAGAATGAACCACCATCAATGGCATTTCAGAATTAACTTAGGGAGGGGAAAGGGCTCAGAAAACAGTCTGTAGGTTTTCTTATATTATTACAAGATTTACCTGGAGATCTATGAATAGGAAAGACATGATTCAAATTATAGATAAGTATTTAGTAAAGATGTATGAATTAAACTGAATTAAGTTAAGATTGTCTGATCTCTCAATCCAAAGGCAAGCATGGCATGATGGGTGGACTAATCTGTCTTCCTGAAAGGCAAGTTCTAAAACTGGTAACAACTGGGAAGCAACGGGTTCAGTTTGGCTGTGATTGAAATCCAAAAGGTGTGACAGCATTCGCTGCATGAAAACACACTAAGGTGGGGAAAGGGCAGGAGTCTTGGTTTTCAAGAAGACCCCAACTGAGCAGGTAAGCTCCACCTCGTGCCCTGTCGAGGTCTCCTCTAGCCTTAAGACTGTTTTCTTAACAGAGGGCGACAATTTAATATCCTGCCCTGGCACCTAATGGTGAAGATCAAGAACAGCCTGAGCAAGACCCAAGACAAGTTCAATAAGACTGGGGTCAAACATCTTGAAAGAATCTGGCCCTCAAGAGCCCAACCCAGCACTTCAGAGACTGCCCAGCAAGAAGAACATATAGGAGTCCAGAGAAAGGGGCCTTCCTGAGCCCCTCAGAAGTCTTCAGCCACCTCTGTAGATGTCTCAACCACATTGAGATTAATTTAGCCTTGTCCCAGGGAAAACCCTTCCCCACAGAGTTGGTTACAACTGCTCACAAGTGAGCTTTCCCTGGAATACTGCATTCACTCACCAGAAATTCACCTTTGCTACCCACGAGCCATTTTGTATACCAAGAGAATGACAAGTTGGAGGTTGGTTGATAAAGAATGCTATTCCTAATTGATCGAAGCCACCTCTCACATTATTAATGCAGGCTGCATACACTGGGGCAATAAACAGCAATAATAGTAATAACACATGTGGCATTAACCATGTTCCAGGAACCATTCTAAAGGTTGTCCATACACTCACTGTTCCTTTCATTCCTGCTCATGAAGGCCGTACCATGATGATGCCATTTTACAAATGAGGACCACTCATGTTAAGTATGCCAGTATCAAACAGCATTACCAAAGTCCATACTTCAAATCACTAAAAACACTGTCCCCAACAGGGAGTTGTCTTTTAAATAAGATTACGCATATAACATGCACAAGGAATGCACTTGCACATGCTGTTATTATACCAAATAATATATAATCAACATACTATAATTAGTAATTACTAGGATTGTTATTATTACAAATAATTAGTAGTAAAAATGATTATATTTTACTAAAATCACATAGGCTCTGACCCTATTTCCATCCTGAGTTATTGAGTTAGAAATGACTTCTTCAGCTTTTTTGGTAATCTAGTTCTGAAAACTTCAGCTGAAACTCTAAAAGGTATGTTATTACCTGTCCAATTGACACTAAGTTTCTGAATATTAAAATAGTATAACTTTTTTAAAAAAGAAGTCTGAAACCTAAATCAGTCCCCAGGATAGAAATAATTTAAATATTATCAACCAGATTTGAAACATAGTTTCCAGTTGTTCCCATGTGCACAGAAAAGAAATTGTGTTGATTCTGCACCCATTCAATAATGGGCAATTCTATTACTACTGATCCAATAACAACAGAATGGCAGCCATCACCCTGAAAATCTAACTGGGCAGGTGTTCTGCAGACATTACCTAATCATGAAAGCATAGAAACCCAGGCTGGCCAGTGTTATGTCCACCCACCAACAATTCTGCGGGTCCCACTGCATTTGGTTCTGAGTAGCAGGATGTTTTGGTATAGTGAAGGCACAATCAAACCAACTCTGATTGTGCTGGCCTGTGAGGCAGGAGCTCATCTTATCCAAGCCTTCTGCCTGCTTCTCCCCACCCCATCCATAGGAAAGGACCCGAATAGACAAAAAAGCTATTTGCACCTAACAATGCTTATGTCGACTGAACTTCAGGGCTGACAAAGTTAAAGAGCAGACATTGGCCTATTTTGGTTCTCTGGTTTGCATGCATTTGCTTTTTAACCATAACAATTTTCTGAGTGTCACCTGGGGAGAATCTAGAAACTGGGGACTTTGTGTGAAGTCTCCTCCCCAGCACTAAAGTATACATTCCCATTTTAAGAATTTTGATCAGCTATGAGCTTTTGCTTGCAAGTGTTTGTGTGGCTATTAATGTTAAAAACAGAAGCCATGGCATTCATTTTAAGTTTCAGGCATTAAAAAAATATGCATATATTTCCCTTGTGAAAAGGCTCCTGTGTTCCCCAGCAGAAGGGAGATAGTCAGGCAGAAAGTGAACCAAGAAATGGCTTTGTTTTTTCAAGTGTGGCAGATCATTAATAACCAGTGAAGGATGGACCTAGGAAGCCTACAGCACATATTTCTAGAACTGAAATTCATTCATTAGTATTCCAGAAAAATATCATCCACAGGAAATTTTCTATGGGCCTAAATTCTAACCCTCAGTCCCTTGTAAATACCTTAAGGAGTTGTATACTCTAAGACAGCTCCAAGAATTTTTATTACCTTTTGAGGAAACAGAAGGTTCTCCACCCCAACATAGAAATAAGCTGTTGCGGTTTGTTTTGTCATTTAGCAGTTCAGGCTTAGCCCATTCTGATTCTCTAATCTCATATGTTGCAGCAAAAGCTGAAAATCCATTTCTTTGCAAATAGTTTAGCTTTGGTAATGTAGTATATGCCATATTTATTTTAACAATTTTTAGACCTGCTTCAGCCTGACAGTTTATCAGCTTATGCCAGAGGCCTTTCAAATTGCAGTTTAGTCTGTCTAAAATAGGCTTATCCCTGGGGACCCATAGGCATGGACAGAAGAAAACATAAAGTCTACATTTTGGCCAGAGACGGGTGGAAGGAGAGAAGGGGAGTTTTTCATGGCCTAATGGACCAGCGTCCATACACTAAGTAACATGAGTGGTCCCAGGTGCTGCAGGAAGATGCACTCCCAAAACCTAGGCCTGGGCATAGGATGAAAAGAGAAAAAGATAGGGAATAAGGTTTTGCTAACTGGGCTTACTTTGGGAATAGTGTATTGGGAGCTAGAAGGTAGGCATATCAAAGAAAAGAAAACTATCAGAGGTGGGGGCATTGCTTTTCCTTTATACAAAATCTCCTGAGGAGAGGGAAGAAAACAAGCAAGTAATAAATAACAGACCCAAGTTTATCCCAAGCTCAAACAACCCTCTGGATTGAGGGACTGCAGACCCTCCTTCCCGGCCAGACCCACGGCAGTGAGCAGACCATTTGTCCTGGGAGGTAAGTGACTTTCCTGTCTGAACGCCAGGCCTTCACTTCTGGGTTTAAAACACCCATATTGGTATTTTGTGGGTTTTTTCTAGCACCCTGATAAGAACAAGCCCTGTTTGTTTGAATATCAACTTCTCTACTTACTTTACCCTATTTCTACTCTGCCCCCATCCTTCTTCGAGTTTTTTTTTTTTTAAAGCTTTTAAAGGAAATGTCACCAAAACATAAGGAATTGGCCATTAGTATGTCTAACAGTGGACATTTTTTATGGAAAGCTCTGAATCTATAGTGAACAAAAGCAACTGTTCAGTACTCTTAAAAAAAATTGCCCAGCAATTTTAAGTAAATGGGCAAGATTAATGGATTGTCATATAATGGGAAAGGAAAGTATTAGAAGAAAATGAAATGGCTCTACAAAATTGGTTTGGAATTGGAGTCTACCTGAAGGCCCCTGCACCAGAGCATTACTGTCTGCAGTATTTTCAGCTAAGCGGCGTATTAATTTGAAAGCCATGCCTTGTATGAACACCCAGCACTTAGTGGCTGGTTTTATGTTAAAAATGCTTAGTATGAGACCTGGACTGAAAGTTTGCCCAAACATCTCATAGTTGATTGCAAACCCGAGTGCCTGGGGGCTCTGAGTCCATACCTCAAGAATGTTGGTGATTGGGGACTTTTTGGCTCCACACCTGGATTTGTCAAGGCCTCTTAGCTGCTGCTGGGAATGTGCCCCGCCTGGGGCCCACAGCTCTCCCCCATCACCCCTCTGACAGATGAAAACACAACAGGGTCTGTTGCCTGACTGACACATTCCTCTCCTGTCTGCCTCTGAAAGGACTTTATTTAACAGTCCTGGAGTCGGGCTTTTGACTGACAGATTGTGAAGGGTAAAAGTCATTCAGTTCCATTAAGCTCTGTAACTGCTCTGGAACAAAACACCTTTAAAAAAAAAGTGTGGGGGGGAGGGGAAAATAGAGCTGTGGAGAGTGGGGGCATGAGCTTTAGGGAGAAAAAAAGGGGATTCTTTTCAGGTTCAAAAACAATCCTTCTCTTTGCCTTCTGTCTATCAATTAGGGCGGCATTCCCAGAGGGAATACAGGCCTGGCCTCATTGGTGTCATTCAGCTGCCAGTCTCCTGACAGGGACACCAAAGGGCCTCATGTAGCGCTGCGGAAACTGTCTGTCAGGCCATCAGCAGCTGCTCTGACGACATCGCCTGTTTTTCTAGAACTATTATGGGATGGGGGGGGGAGTTCACCCCAACAGAGTCTAAGAGTGGTGGCTCCAAACCTCTGATCATATTTTCCTTTCACAGCCCCCGCTGTGTGTCCTCCCTCTCAGTATGAATTTCTTCACAAAAACAACCCGAGACTTCCTTGCCTGGCCATGCTACAGGGTACGAACTCCCCAGCCAAGGACACACTCTTGGGTTGTTAGAAGGGGCCTCTGCTCCTGGGAAAAATCAAGTTTTGACTGACTGAATACATTCAATGACGCTGCTTCAGAGGAGTCCAGAGAAACAGGATTTGCCACGGAAGGTGGCTCAGTCAGCCGAGAGGCCCACACAGGCCCAAAGCTGTGTGAAGGCCTCAAGTGGCCTCCTGCCAAGCCCCAGCCTTGTTTGGGTTGCTGTGGGTTTTATTCCCCACTGAGTTTTGCTTGGAGCCTGAAGAGTTCACTGGAGCCCAAAACTCTAGGCCAAACTCAGCACCAAGCAACCACTTCCCACCTCTCTGTTTTTCTGACTCTACTCCCTACCTTCCCCAAGGGCTGGGTTTGTCCCAAGTATTCTTCCACCTCCGTGATCCCACTGAAGACCCAAGACTAGGAAGGAGGGTGACATTTACCTGGGCTTTCTGGCTTGGCTACCCCTACTCCTGCCCTACCCCTACTCCCTCCTGTCCTCCACTGCCCCTACACACTCTGGATTCTGTTTGAGACTCACGAGTGATAACAACCTACAAAGATACAAGTTTGTCTTTCTGTATTATTGCTGGCTATTTGAGATTCCTGGTGCTTCCTTGGAAGATTTTTCACATTATAGGAAGCCACTTCCAAATGATAATGATGGCACTTTGTACCAAACTGAGAGTTGGAACACACAGCTGCCAAACCCCGTGGTGCCACCATTGTGTTGCAATGTTTCTGCCTCTGCTACAGTTCTTCACATGATCCACGTGAACCATACAAAACGTTTAGCCAAACCCTAGAAGAACATGTGCACAAAGCTTTCTCCATGATGCCAGGGCTGTGAAGTCTATTATTTTCTTCCTTAATTCTGAAAGTTCTGCTGTGGTCATACACTTCCTGAGCATAAATCTGTCCACAAAACAATACACTAGTTTCAGGCACCCAGATGCTGGGTCCTGGATATGTACCATCTAAATCCGAACTGTGCCGGGGGAAATTCAAAATTAACCAGATTTTTGGCACTGGAAGTTTATGAACAGAAGGGCAAGTGGACCAGATGATGATGGCAAGAGAAAGGGAGAGGGAAAGAGAAAGGGAAAAAAAAGAGAACAACCAAGTCATCTTCCTGCTGTCCAACCTCAGGAAGACACGCTCAGGACCTAGCCCTTTGCCATCTGCACCAACAGAATCTATAGCAATTATGAGAAGCACGGATAGTTCGCTAATGAATGAACATTTCCAAATTGCCTTGCAGGTCTTGGGTGGTTACTGCTGCACATGTTCATTACTGAAGCCAGAGAGGAAGCCAACCTAAGGGAGAGGGCAGACAGTCAGAGATACACACCGAGCTCTGGGGCATCACCAAAAAGAGACTGCAGTGGCCGGATCAAAAAATGTTGGGAACATTTTGCTTAGGATGGATTGCCTTCAAAACATCACATGGAGTAGCGCCAAAGGAGCAGATGCCTTAGACTTCCTGGATGCTGAATGGTGGCATGGATTCCCATCCTGGCACTCCACACCACAGTCCTGTGTCCTATAACCCCATGCCTTCCTATAGCATTATTCACAAGGACTTCAGATCTTTTGTCACATGATGCTCACATTTCTGGCCTTACCACCGACAATGGTTTTCAAAAGGCTGTCAATAGAAAGCCCAGTAGTACAAGATCAGAATATCAAGTTGTCTGTGCTGGGAAGAGAACCATCTCTGTTTGCTGCCTTCTCAAACAAAGTCTGGCTGTTTGTGCTCACCTTGGCTTCTACCTAGTTCTCTCTGGACTTGTGTTCCAACCTCTATTATATTAGGTACTGCACCTTCATGATTTTTCTTTCAGTTGTGCTAATAAAAGTTAAGTGGTCCTTTGGGCCCTCAGGGACAATAATGCTTCATTCCTTGTGTGTAATATTCATTGTGTACTACCTTAGATGATTTTTTTTCTTATTGTAGTTCCCCTTGACTGGCTACATTGTGGGTAACCTTAAGTATACCAATTACAGTTCAATTTCGACTGAATCAATAGTTGCTACTACTTAGTATTTATATATATAAGTTTAGATAATCTACTCATTCCCTGCACTGCGAATTAATTTACTCCTCTCAGGTTCTTATACACATAAAAGAACAATAAAACCCATAAAGGTCACTTTTCCATTCTTTTACTTTCATTCCCATGCAAACCATAAGGCTGGCCTGGAAAGAGACACTTGACGTAAAAATACCTAACTTCTTCACCCTCCAACACAGAAAAATTCTGAGCCAGAATATAAACACTTAACATGTCACTTTGTGCCGGTATAACATCTTTTAGTCTGTCTCCAGAAGGAAACAGGAAGTAGGGACTTAAATGACCATCATAGTCCCTGCTGAGACAAATCCTGGGAGCACAGTTGTAATGTGTTCCTCAGAATGTTGTAAATTTATAAAATATTACATATTCCCATATTCAAAAGCACATAAGATATCATTATTGTTAACATTGTCAGCACTTTCTACTAGCTACACCTTGTAGATTTCGTGATAAAGTAGAAGTAAGTTTGAAAGCTCTGGTATACAGAAAGCATCAGAACAACTAAACAGAATTGACTAAAAAAAAAATCCAATATGTCATTCTCAAATAACAAAACTACATATGAGACACATATTCCTGGCACTTCGTGGAAGTATTTTGGAGAGCTCATTTGAAAAGATGAGTGGAATTGATCTATTAAAAGTACAGAGGCAGCTGTCAGAATTCAAAACAGTAAAGAGGCTAAATTTTTCCAAGTTAAGACTTTGATCCTCAGCAATGATCTTACACTGGGGATTAAAGATACATAGACACATTAATCTTGGTTTTACTTTCCTAGACCCATGGATTGTAAATGCATGACTTTATTAGAACAATCATTATATACGAAAAGACTAGCTTCTCTAAAAGAAACTTATCTAAGAAAAAAATGAAGCTAATGGTAAAATTAACCCTTGTTGAGAATATTGAGAATGGAGTAGACTATAAATCCAAGTATTTAGGGTTTACCTATTTTTTTGTATATGACTTACAGTTTTAAAAAATGCTATGTCCTTTAACTTTCAGACACTTATTTTATTCTTAAATATGAAAGGAGAAGGAATGGGAGAAAGAAATGGAGTGAACCAAAGAAGAAATGAGAATTTAAGATGTGTAAGCTGTCACTAAAGTTAATTATGAGCATCTCTAAAATGTTATTCAATATCTGGATTAAGAAAGCCACAGAACCCAAAAGCTGAACCAGAGCACCCCAAGAGTGAGCCAACATGAGGTTTGTCAAGATGACGACATTCAACTAAAGCTTAAATTGAGCAATGGGGAGAAATTCATTCATCTCCTAACAAATTAATATCATGGTACATCCACAGCATGAAGGAACTAGTTGTCAAATTCTGCCCATATTTTTTTTTCTGTTTTCTAACTTCAATTGCCTTCTATGCATTTAGAAACTGAGCAGTTTACACTAAAATGCTGGCAAGCTCTGTGTTAGAAAAAGCAAATTCTCACAGAGCACAGTGACTTCTGCTGCCCTGGGAAAGCCTGCCTTTAGCACGAACTGAAAGCCTAATGCTGCTTGTGTGTTGAAACTTAATGTATTTCATTGAATGTCATGGTATTTTTTTATTGTAGTTTTAAAGGGAGTGGATGTTAGAATCTTTGGCAGAAGTTTACTCCAAGGTCTTAACCCTCAGTTCTCTTGCCCTTCAAACATTTGTTGCTCTATCTAGCAGTGTTGACAAGTTCACAGTGTTCCACTGCCAATTCTTACTCCTTTCTGGAACCTCCTCATTGTTCCTTGGAAATGGAAACTTTTTGAAACCTCCAAGTTTTTTCTGAGACTTGGGAGGTCACAAATCAGGAAGAATCTAGCTCATCCTGGTTTTTCACTTGTTCCATACACTTGATAGAATATTTTAAATGCCCAATTTTCCAAAGGAATTGATCAATTCCTGACCATTTCCTAGTCATCTGAGACAGGAATATAGGAAGGTAGAACACAGACAAAAGATTGACAAATGAGAACAGCGTCAACTACAAACTCGTGATGCTCAAAAGAGTTTCTTTCTGTGGCTAAGTCTCTGTCATGGTCTCCTTTCAAGCTGTAAAAACTAACATGCTTCACCTCAGTCTTGATATGATAGAATATAAGGGTGTCACTTCTCTGGGTTCCTGGTAAAAATTTTCCATGAAGGTCTGTGATTTTTTTCTCCCTGTTTCTTCCCTGCTGCAGGCCATGGGCAAATCAAAATCCAAACAGGAGACCAACCAAGAACCTAAAACCAGTTTCTCCAGCTGTTTGCCAACATGAAGCAGATTAAAATTTTTCTTCAGTTCTTTTAGATATACATTTCATCAAAGCTGAGGTTTTTCTCCTTCAAATACTTGAAACATTTGTCTCATTGGTTGTTTTTCCAGACTGTTCACTATTCACATGCTACTTTTAAATAGTTGTCATAAGACACTGTTCTCTCAGCCAGGTGCAATGGTGTATGCCTATAATCCCAACAGTTTGGGAGGCTGAGGCAGGAGGATCACAATTTCATAAGCTAGCCTCAGCAATTTAGTGAGGCCCTAAGAATTTTGTGAGACTGTGTCTCAAAAGAAAAAATAAAAAAGGGATGGAGATGTGGCTCAGTGGTTAAGTGCCCCTAGGGAGTTCAATCCCTGGTACCAAAAAAAAAAAAAAAGACATCATGTTATCAATGTAAGTTTGTGGGTTTGCCACAACTTGGGAGGTTCATGTGCAGAAGTGTTTTTCATTGATTTTTCTAGGTGATTTGCTTTCTGATACCTGACAGCAGTAATGTGATTACACAACTACAGTCTGACAATCAGTTCCTTGAAAGGGAGAAGAATCCTCCTCCCAGAAGGTCAATACAAGCCCCAATCCACCCACCCTGAATATCAACATCCACCCCCAGAAAAGACCAGAAGCAACGTACGTTTAGGTTGGGACTTATGCCATCACCAGAATTTTTTGTGAGTGTGTGTGGTAGATTCCTCTTTATTATTGGTTTTCTATAACTAGTTGAATATAACTTTAGATCTTAAAAATAACAAAAGAAAACCTCATTTTAAGCAAACACAAAGCAATGGCAAAGTGTCATATTGAAATCAATATGACACCAAAGCACAAAAAAATGTCCACATACTAATGAATATATTATAAACCTGACCTTCAGGTTTATAATATACCTCGAGGCAAATCTGAAATGTTTTATTTATCATTGTGGCATTTCCCTCTTGTGAAGAAGAGCCTATTGTCTATTAGAGCTTTTTGTTTCATCTCCATTGGTTAATAGAATCAAGAAGGTATCCCTTAGGCAAAATATTTCAAGAAATGGAGTCAACTGCTGAAAAACCCACTACATCCAGTAGCACTTATAACAACACAATGGCAAGATTATGGTCTGTAGTCTCGTTTCCAGAGGCCCTGTGTGAAGTGGAGACATATTGCTCAATTATGTGGCTCTTTTAAATTTGGTTGCTTGGCTTCAACGATTAGGATAATGATCCCAATTATTCTTTGCACGTTGTATGTGCAGACTCAAACAGATATAAAGTATTTAGTGGGAAGACAGGAAATCTGGATTTTGTGGAAATGAGTCCATGATTAAGCCTGTAATTTTGGACAAGACACATTCCCAGTGCATCTCAGTTTTCCATGATACAAACAAGGGAAGGAACAGAATTCCCATTTTATCAGAGAAAATCAAGATGATTGGACTTAAAAACCTTTTCAGAAGCTTTTAGAGAAAATGTCACTGAAAAAAAATCAAATAATGCTGTGTCAGCCCCAGTCTCCTAGAAAACAGAGCTGAAGCAGAAATTCAGTTCTAACATTTTCTTTGGAAGATGCAATCCCAGGGCAATGAAAATGAAACAGAGAGAAGGTGAGTCAGGGAAGGATGAAAAGCAACATAAAGGAATGTATTAAGATGTTGGCCACTGCCTCACAGTGGGCCTCAAAGAGAAACCGGAGTCCATACAGGGATGAAAGAATTTATCTACCCACCTCCTTTGCATCTCCTGTCTGCCATTGGTCAAAGCATGTAGCATAGAGAATTAATTTCCCCACATTTCAAGATGGCACCATCTGGCTGCCTGTGATGAAGAGTGGCCTACAGAGGGGCATTTCATCTGCGCCCGACAAGATAGGAACACCCAGAAGCTCGGGTGCTTTGACTGCATGACATCAGGCTGCAGAAGAGTTTAGGTCTTCCTAGGGGTGAAAAACACAGAAAGACCTGAGTAGAGTGGGACAAAGCTGAGGGAATCCTAGGGAGCTCATGAGATGTGTAAGAAGGCAAACACATTAGGCCAAGTGGGATTACAGGTTTGTCCTATCACTAAGTAACTAAGCATTGCAAAATACCGATCAATTCACTCAAGTGCCATGACCAAAATCAATGATATGGAAATGTCTGACTCTAACAGCAAGTCTAGAATACTTTCTCTAAACACAGGATTCAAATGGAAGGGTCAAAATGCTAAAAGCATGGATGATGTATACCTTTCCAGAAGCCACCGTGTACCCAATGGAAGAGCATGGGGAAGAGAGCATTGTACCAAGAATCAGGCCCTGCTCTTGCAATACCAAGCAATGCACCCCAATCATCATGGGGAGCCTCTATTTTGCCAGTCCTGGTACCAGAAAGTAGGGCAGGCGCACTGTTTCTCTACTGAAGAGTTCAAGCTCCAGTCAGGGAGTGCAGTGGAAATCCACCACCTGCCTCCATGCTGGGCATCATTCTTCCTCTTTGTAATAATAGTGTCACAAATATCATTTGAGGACACATTCTTCTGCAAGTCTAATCCCTGCAATGTAGGGCTGACCCCACACTGAACTCCAGAGGCCTGAACCCCAGGCCCAGCCAAGCAGAGTTGCACGGTTGTTCAGGAGGGGCTCAGAGCCCATCTAAACCAAGGCGTGCTGCCCCTCTGCCTTTGGAACCACGGAAATCTATTTGTCCTCACCAGGTAAAGTGTGCCTGAATAATGGAGCCAGCACAAGGGCAAGACAGAGGAGGAGAGAGGTTGGATCCCAGGAGCATTGTTAGAACCTCTAGATCCAGACCAACATTTAGATTTCTGAACTAATAAAGTCCTTTTTGGTTTAAAGTAATTTGGGTTAAGTTTTCTGTCACTTATAGCTTTAAAACCTCTAAACTGATACAGGGAGATAGATAGTTATGCAGGTAATCACAATTCAACGTGATCAGTCTTCAAGCAAAGAGAAAAACTGCTTTGGGAATTCTGGACGTACAGTGTTGCTTCTTTGGGTCTTTTTTTGGTAAAATGACTGGGTCTGCATAGATGACCTTTAAAGTAAGGTCCCCTCCCTGACCTTATCCCCTCATTCTATGGCTCAGGGAAGTGTTGGATCATAAGGGCTCTCTCCTGGAGTCCTGGACAGCTACACAGGGAATAAGCTTGCTCACAGCCATCTGTTTACTCGTGAAGCAGTGCAGCTTTTTCTGCCTCCTTGAAGATTCTGTCAGATTATTAACATGGAAGGTCACCAGTTGGAAAAGCAAACCCACAGCCAATTAGTGGAAGAGGAGGTGAGCCTGCCAATGGAGAATCGCCACCTGCAGCACTTGGAAAAATTACCTCATGACATTCCTGGGTCCTTAGGTAAAAATCTTTAGACTTCATCATTAAGAAAATGAATCACATATGTGTCTTCCTCTCCACTGTTATGAGCATTGGTTTGGGTGAAGCATCATAGCTGTTCTTTACAAATATGAAAAGCATTTGAATATATGAGATGGTGGGTATCATAGAAGGGGTAATAAAAGTCAAAGCTGCTGGAGTTGCCATCATTCCAGCACTGGCCCACAGTCTAGGGTTCCCTCCCTGTAGCTCTTGTAGTTAGGTTGCTATAAAAGGCACAGAATTAATCCATAAAATGGCTTGGTTTCCTTCCCTTAACATGCACAGCCTTTGGCCAAAATGGTGAATTCCCCACACTCTAGGAGTTACCTAGACCAGGGGGCTTCTTCCCCTCTCTCCAGGCTCCCCACACTTTTCAGATGCAATTGCTGCTGCTCCTCTCATCAGAGACAACTAGCTTCCGATCATCCACATATACCATCATTTCAGGGTGCTCATCCTTCTGGTCATCAGATCATGACATTGTTACCATGGTAGCTATAATCAGAACTGAGAGAGTATGTACTTCATAATGCATTCCCAATGCAGACCCAACCAATGTGATTAGCCACTTGGGGAAAAAAAAAAAAAAAAGATCAGATACAGTCTGGCCCTGACTACAAAGCTTTAAGTTGAATTCTTCAAAATTATGATGATGCAATAACCATATGCATTCAGTAAAAACTTCTTTATATTTTTATTTTTATTTTTTTCCTAGACAGTGAGATGCAGTATGATCTCACCTCTCTTGAGGTGCTGGATAGGAGCAAAGCCCTCAGCTCCCAGTCAGCCCCACAATACTGCAGGGAAACAACCAACACTTCACAGAGCACCGTGCTGCTGAGCTGTGAGGTTCAGTAGGTTCCGTGTTGGAAATGCAATCTTGACTTAGTATATTTTCAACCGACAATGGGTTTATCAGGACACAGCCCCACAGTAAGTTCTAGGAACATCTGTTCTGATTTGCACCTTGGCTTTACAGTAGGAGGGAGCACCTACTTTCAGCCCCAGCTGGAAGCCAGGTACTATATTAGTTTTTCTATATGCATCTTGTTTTGTTCTCATTATACATCTACAACATAAATACTTTGATATCACTTTTTTTTTAAGAAAAGAAATGTAAGATCAGAGACCTTAGTTAACTTGCCCAGGATTACACAGCTAACAAGCATTAGACTTCCAACCCAGGAACTACATTCTCACTCATCATGCTCCGCAGCTTCCTTAGTTTTGAAGCTTTTTCCCAGGGAAGATGCGTTTCAGTTCTACAGCTCACCCCGTTTATTAGATTTTCTTCCATAGCCCATTACTGACTCTTTTCCCTCCCTAACCTGCAAAGAGGAAATTCATCAGATAAGACGAGTTGTAACTAAGTTAACAGAGTTATTTCCAGCTCATTTCTCGAAATACACAAAAATCCTAAAGGAATAGCACTAACAGCGTGGACTCATGCTCTAAGTGTGTGCGTGTGTGTGGTATGTGTTTAGGCAAATCCAGTACATAGAATCCTCTCCCAAAAGACCTTGAGAGAAACCTGACCCCTCAGACAAAGGTGTATTGCACATCTTCTATGTGACACTGAAAGAACACTGGGTGCTCAGGGTCATCCTCACCTCATAGACACATGAGCAGGAACTCCTACTGGGGGGAAGAATAAACAGAATCTATAAAAGTTCTCTCAGCCCAGTCCTTTGACAGCACAGTAGAAGAACTAGAGGTATAGGAAAGAATTTTGAAGGAATCTACATTTGAATTAACCCTTGAGGACTGAGAAGAAATTTAACAAGTGTAGAAGGTGAAGAAAAAGTTCCAGGGAGCACTGAGGGTAAAGAAAATAAGGTGTTAAAGGGAAGGAAATAGTCCAACGTGTTTCAGAGGTAAAAGCCAATGGTGTTAGGAAGAGCTGGACAAACTGAATGAGTGGAAGTGTAGAGGACCTTCTAGAGGTGATGTTTTTTCTCTGTCCACCACCCATTCTGTCTTTAGAAAGCTGCTCCTTCACCACTGTGTGTGGACCCAGTAAAGCTGTCATCTCTGTGTCCAGGCACCCACCACAGTGGGGGAGACGTCCTGCCTTAGGAGGAAATCATCAGAGCTGTCCAGAGAAGGACACAAGACCCAAACAGGGTTGATCGGGGATTTCTTGGATTAATGTAAGGATATCAGAAGACAGAAATGGCCCTTTTCTCTGAGAGTGGAAGGATATAAATTGGGGATGTTGGCAACTAGCTTTCCCAATATCTGGAGAAAGGCTGTTTGTAAAAATGAAATCATGACAACAAAGAGCTTAGGAATGACCAGAGGACAGGGCCCTGAGACCACTGTTCAATCCTCTAGACCCACCTATGCCTGGAGCTCCAGATCCACCCCTGGTCTTCTGGGCTACATGAGTCATTAAGTTCCTTTTCTGCTTGAGCTAGTTTGACCTAAAAGTGTCCTGGCTAATACAACTATGTGTGCCATGCTAAGGAGTTTGGGTTTATTGATGTAGGGCTATGGAACAGTTGAAAGTACCCTACTCTTAAATGACTAGAGAACACAGACTTACACAGCAGACAGAAAAACTATGCAGAGGTTAAAGTTTCAGTGACCAGGGACAATAATCCACAAAACCTTCATCTGGATTATATGAATGAAAGTAGTTAAACCAATCTTAAAACCAGAATAAAATTATATACTCTGCTACCCAAAACAAGAGTCACATGAAGCAATGACATGAGTTTGAGCTGCAAATTATTCCTAACATTGTTAGCAAAATGTGGATACTAAATGTCTGACCCAACAGGGTGACAATATCTCAAGAGAAGCAGGTGACTTGTAAGGTCAAGGAACAGGGCCTGAAACAGCATCTCTGTAGCAAATGTGAAGGATCTGGTTACCTCCCTGTCTGAAACCCAAGACGTCTGAAGGAAAAGAGGTGCTGAAATATCTGCAGTTGGTAGTGACACCTGAGAACACGGGTGCTCCCACCCCCTATGTAAAAGGGCAGGGATCATGCATTTTGCTGCAAATAGCTGTGGAGCTTTTGGGCACTTCCAAAAGGGAGGCCAGCCCTAACTTCGATCTTGGAGAAAAAGAAAACCATTTTGCTTTTAGGTCCAAGCCCGTACATCAGATTACTTGTCACATTGAACATAATACAAGACTAAATCTAATTTTACCCAGAGAATCCCAACTTAAAATAATCCCTTGATAGACAAAGCATGGAGACTGTCCAGGCTCCATCTTAAATCACATGATGAACTCTTTCCATCTTTCCAAACAGAAGCTACTCAAGCTTTGGGGAAACATCAAGTGGGCACCTGATTTCTTAGCACCTCTGGATAAGAGAACATATAAGCCAGGTGACGTGCCTCCTTAGAGCTGGAAGGGTCTCCTTCTGAGGCAACCTGTTACCGTGCTGATTTAGCAGAGGAGCAGGAAGACTGAGGTTGGCACTGCCATGTCAAAGCAAAAAGAACGACACACTGTGTTTATAAGTGATGGTGTTTTAGGTTTAACAAAATAGTGTACATCCAAATCTCCTGCTCACGATGTTAAACTAAAACCCTCTGACCATTGCCAATAAACATTTTTTTTATAATTGAAAGTGTCCATGTGGCAGTGGATACAAGAGTTACAAAAACCAGAGGAAATCCCAGTGCAGCGATAGAGATAAGTGTCAATACCATTCAAGTGGCGATGTACAAAAAAAGTATGGTATATGAACCATTCACACTGAGAAATGGTATATTTCTGGTTCCTATAAAGGGTCACCAGCTCCAGATGCCCAAGTTGAGGGCAGATGGTACCAGAGGTGGTAGAGTGACCAGGATGGTGATTGCACAATGGTAATGATAAGACCTAATATTCAAATAGAACTTAAGGGTTTCAGATTTTTCTAAGCATTAAGCTGGGTTCTCAAACCCAGCTGGTATCGCCATCCCAAGCAATTGGGTGACCTACACAAGACTACACAGTTAGTGGATGGTGGAGAATGGACTAGACTCCTGAGAAATAGGATTCCTTACAACCCTTCCACTATTTCACAAAGAATGAGGGAATGATTTAAACCTAGCTATTCCTTTTTTTCAATCTTTTCAAGTTCAAAAAGTAGAACAATGTTCATGGTATGGCTACTTTTTACTAGTGTTCCAGAAAAAAGAATTAGCAAAAAAAAAGGGCAAATGCATCTTTAAACGTCTGTGTTCAAACTGCTATCTATGATAACTCAAATTTTAGTATGATATTTTGTGCCTTGGAAGCACACTTTTCTAATTATTAAAGTGATACTAAATTTGAAGACAACAAGAGGCTCAAAATTTTGGAAGCATTTACATAATCTATTACCCCCATAGTTATTAAATGCCTACATCAAGAAACAGACACACCAATAAAGGTCCTGAAGAGGCTACGGCAGAATTCTTCTCCAGTGGGAACAATTTGAAGAACAAGATAAACATCAAAATGCATTAATGCAAGATTGTAAGCACATAGGTCCCATAAAGAAGAAAAGCTGTGGATTGGGACTGTCAAGGCAGGCTTCCTGGAGAATGAAGGGTCTGATGTGCCTTAAAGGATGATTAGGATTCAAGTCAGCTGAGCAGAAGCTGGGTGGTATTCCTATGTCCAGCACACTGGGGAGGAAATAAGTAGACCTCCTCTGGAGCTTGGCATGTAGCAGGTGCCCATCAAGGGTCATGGTGGAGAAGAGGAAAGGGACTGCAGTTTCTAGGAGTGGGTCACCGAGGGGCTAAACCAGAGTCGTCAAAGATGTCTCATGAAGGATCTTGAAGACGAGTCTCACCATGTAAGTAAAAATGCCCATTGAACTATAGGCTCCTACACAGAAGAGGTAGGTCCAAACTACACAGAGATAGACAGGGATAGATAGATGTGTAGGTTTTAGTTTTCCACATAGAGTAATACATTTCAACAAGTTTTATGTGTCTGGATAAATAGATGGATGGTGGACAGACACATAGAAAGAAAGAATAGAAAAAAAGATAATAGAAGCCCAATGTACTGGCATTCAATTCTGCTCTTTTCTATTCTTCTCCCCTTTGTCCCTCCTCCCTTTCCCACAGTCTCTCACTTTATCTCAGTACATTCCAACACTGAATTTTTCAAAAAGGACTATTGCTCTGGTATGGACCACACCCACCCCCATGGACACCATAATCTGTGGATGCTCAAGTTCTTTCATAAAATGCCATAGCATTTGCATATAACCTATGCACATCCTCCTGAATGCTATAAATCATCTCTACTTATAACACCTAATACAATGTAAATGCTATGTAAATGGTTGCTATATTGTATTGTTTGGGGAATAATGATAAGGGGAAGAGTCTAAACACATTCTGTATCTATGCAATTCTTTTTCTTCTAATTGTTTCCATCTGAGGTTAGTTAATCTGTCAATGTGAACTCCCAGGCACAGAAGGCCAACTGTATATATGTAATTCCAGTAACCAAAAGATCCCAATATTGCCTTGCCTCTGATATGCAAGAGTATCAAAGATAGAATTGCCTGCTGAAACTGGTATTTATTCATTCATTTAACAAATATTCATGGGGGTCTTCCCTCACGCTAAGCACTGTGCCTGTGCTAGAGACACAGCAGCAAACAGGACATTCTTCACTCGTTTATTTTATAAATGTTTGTAGAATCCATATATATATAAAGCTCTGTGCAAAGAGCTGTGTAAATCATGGTTCTTGACTTCAAAGGATCACAGCCTAGGAAGAAGGAAAATAAACCCCTACTGGCAATATCAATATACATGAAGTCATCACCTTATAGGGAGTACATTCACAATTCCAATCTCAAATAGAGTGCTGTGTTCCACACACCCGGGAGGAACCAAGGTCTAGGGAGGAAATGAAACCTTTATAACTGTCCTGAGCATGTGGGATTAACAAGTGCTCTTGTAAAACTAAATGCCAATTACAGAGCCGCCTATTGGCCAGTTGCCTCCTCCAAGGCATTTATGTTTATTTATTTATTTGTTTATTTATTTGCTAGATTTATCACATTTTCAGGCTGTGCCATTTGGCCTCAGGGTCAAAATAAATCACTTTTAAAACTTTAACATCATTCTTAAGCATTCTGTGCCCCTGTGTGCCCCTGACAGGCTTTCTTAAGGCTTTATAGAATAGAATTAAATCCATTTTACAAATAAATACACTGAGAACAACAGAGCTTAAATGTACTACTAAAGGAAAAAGAAATACATTCCAGGAAAACCTGGAGATGGGATTGAAATGTTCTACTATGCTTTTTAGCATTGGAAAATTGCCTCCCCCAAAAATAGGGTAGATGGGATTTCACTTCTCTTCTTGGCACATGTTCCTATTTCAAAGAGATGTGTTCCATGAAGATTTGTCATTAGGTTCAGGAGGAAAGCCAAGCATCATAACAATGTGCTTCATGGAATGGAACAGAAATGCATCTTTAAGAGAGCTGGTCATGTCATCTGGAAATTCAACTGAGGCAGAGTCTCCCATCTCCAAGGCCTCAGTCTGCGACTGGGGAATAGCTATGGGTGCAGAGAGGAGAGTGACTCTCTGGGCCCAGATTTGGGATATTGTTCTACTTGCATAATCAATATTCTGATAAATTATTATTTAATATCTCATCAAATATTAATTGAACACTATATACCAAAAATAGATTATGTGCCAAGGAATATAATTCTGTGCCTAATTTTAAGGAACATTCAGGCAAATTTCAAACTACCCTCTATATAGTTAATAACAACATATTGTGTAGTTGAAAATTACTAATAGATTTCAAGTGTTCACATCACAATTAAATGTTAAATATGTGATATGATACATAAGTTCATTAGCTTGATTTAGCCATTCCATGACATATGTGTATTTCAAAATATTGTGTTGTCATCTAAGTATGTATAATTTTTATTCATCAATTTTAAAAATAATATTTTTAATTGCCATAAAATGATTTGTACAAAAAGTTGCCCTGAAAGCCTGAGGAGGGGGGCTTAGTATTAGCAGATGACTATTTCATGTCATATATCTCAGCCTAATATTCTCTCATTTTTCTTCTGTGTTCTCTGGAATCATAAGACATACTTATTCTACTACAAAGCAGCTTGCTTTTTGTACTCTTTCAAAGGAGGCTATTTATTTTGACTAAATTGATTTTCTATGGAACGACATTTTGATATTTGATCTGTAAGACATGTACATGTTTTCATTCTGGTTGTAACCTGAAATTATCATTTTGGATTAACCAACAGACTCCAAATCTCAAATGTGTTAGACAAGGAACCTTAAGCCCTATAATTTTTCACTCTATACCAAGTTATCAAAGACAAAACATGTCTTAAAAATCTGTTTCCCTACCCCCAGAATCCAGGAATAATAAATAGAAATTTGAAAAATATTTAGTAATTTAGACAAGTACCATATTCCACCATATAACCATTGCAGATTTTATGCTACTTTTCTTCATTTTGCAAAAAAAAAAAAGTGGGACACAACTATTATGTGAAGCTTCTCATAATATTATTATATGAATATAATATTATCATTTCCTTGCCACAGTTTTGCAAACATTTTTCCAGTCTAGGAAAAAAAAAAAAAAAGGTTAACACATTAGTTGTTACTGATCTGGGCATTACAGTGGAACTATTACACTTTAGAAAATTTTCCAATTTTTGCGAAATCTGAACTTGCAAAATTTAATCTTCTTTGTTGTGCACCATCCTTGGTTTCATTCTCTGACACGCCATCCTCGTGCCACCCATATAGAACGTGTTTCCCACTGGTGCTGCGGGGCTCTAAAAACATGCGAGTTAGCTTTGAAGTCTATTGACAATGCGCCTGCGCTGAGAAGTGTGAGGCGCATGCGGTGTGAGGAGGCTATGGTGCTCGTCCAGATGTCCCTGGTGAGTGGATTGCTGCTCTGTTTGCCTTTTAAGAGGCATGAGGAACAGAGTTATACCATGAGGCAATTACGAGACTAATGGTTATAAACCGATTTTTGGCCTGAAAAACCGGGTGCGACAATTGTGTGGTGGCAGCAATTGATGCAGTGAAATACAGTAGTTTCTAGATCTTGTCATAATCATCATCCCCTCTAAGAGTGCTAGTCCAAGTGTTGTATGATTTCCATTCATTTGACATTGGGAAGGTAATTCTGACTCCATCCATCATCCCAATCATACCTGTAGAAAAAAAAAAGAGTTTAAACTAGGGTGCATAACTATACTATTGGACAAGCCAGATCACCTCCAGTTTCCCACCTGCACTGACCTCCCAGGATGGTGATGAGGTTTAGAAGCAGGCTGAGTACCCCCACTGAAAAGACCCTTACCATAATTAAGCTTCTCTTCTTGTTACCAAGATTTTTACAAAGAATGTCAACAGGATTTCACAGGAGTTCTGCAGAGAACTCAGTGTGGTTTGAAGTTTCCTCTTTCTTGTAAATACCAGGTTGGCACACAAAAGGTATGACAGGGTCTGTCTCAAAGAGAGATTTTCCCTGTTTTAAAGACACTATCTCTGTTTTCTTGGTTTAAAAAAAAAAAAAACTGTCTGGCTTAAGAATATGGGAAAGAATAACTTTCTTCCCACCCATTGTTCCCAGTGTTCCCACCCTTTCCCACTGTCATGTAACTATCCTACTGAGTATAAATCTAAAAAAGTTTTCAGACTCAGGGTCCAGAGATTTTTAGGCATTAGCCCCTCTGGATGGCTGTAGCCATCAGTCATCAGGCCTCATCGGTCTGTCCTACATCAGCTTTCAATTAGCTAAAGCATCCAAAGGTACCTTATATATTGTCAAGGATGCAAGAGACTAGCAATCTATCAAGGTAGGTATGTATTTTAAATAGAATAGAAATTGAAGCTTTCTATTCAGAGTTACGAGTTTTCTAATTTTTTAAAACGAAAATGATCATAATTTTAATTTTTTAATAAATGTTAGCAACCATTCAGCTACATTGTATGCTAAGTCCAAAACTTTCCTAGGGATCTAACAACAAATTGTACTATGATTTCTGCAGAACTCTGTGCAGCTGGTGGTCCAAATAATTAAGTTAAACTGAATCTGGAGGTGCAGCTCAAGAATGGAGTACCTGGCTAGTACATTTGATTCCCAGCACCAAAAATAAATAAAGAAAGAAAGAAAAGAAAAGAAAAAGAAAGAAAGAATTTTTAGCACGTGATTCATTTACAAGTAAAAGCCTTCATAGAATTCCGAAGATAATGAGTGGGGGGGGGTGCGCGGGAAGAAAGCTTAGAAGAATATTCCCATGCCAAAAAGATAAATTTTGCCAAAGTCAAAAACTACCTACACTACAGAAAAAAAATTATAACAGTGATTGCAATGAGTTAGCTGTTATTTAGTAATAAAAAACTGTAGATATTTTCTTCCCAAACCTCACACAGAATCCTATTAACAGAATAGCAAATTCCCCATAAAGAGTGAGGAGGATCACCCACATGGTGGCCAACAAAAGATCCAATGTCAACCCCAAGACATGACCATCTAGCTATGGGATGGGTCTTCTCCAGAAGTGCTTGAAACTTGCCCCCCCCCAAAAAAAATCAAATGAGAGTTATTGATTTCTGTAAAGCTCACAAAAGTCCTTACATAAAAGAATCTTATGTAAAAGAATCTTCTTGTCTACCCTTTCCTTGATGGACTTCAAGTCTCGCATCTCACCAGTCCACCATAAATCCCTAGCTTCGCTCCCTGGTAAGTGCCCTCCATTCCCTGGACACACCAAAGCTTCAAAAGACCTGTTCCTGCAACCTGTCATGCTGATCATTTCTCTACCTCGTAGTGTCCCTTTTATCTCTCAAGATCCAGGTCTTTCTCCTCTGCAAAGCCTTCCCCACATCTCCCAGAAACAGTTGCTTCTGCCTTTGGTTGTTCAGGGCACTGATGACTTGGCTGACCATTCTCTACTGACTCTAAGATCCAGGAGGAAAGATCTGGCCTTCTCAACCTTTTATGTCTAGCTCTGTGCATATGTGGCTCGTGGCAGACCCTCAGGAATAACAGCAAACACAGAGTGCCCCAGGCACTCTCCTAAACCATTTAACATTTATGAACAAAATTAATTTTCTAACAGTCCCAAGAGAGAGCTACATTCATTATTCCTACTTTGTGAATTAAAGAACTGAGGCCCAAAAGGTTCATTAACTTGCTTAAGGTTATCTATAGATGGTAGAGCTGGAATTTGAACACAAAAAGCAGACTCCAAGGCTATGTTCTTTTTACTATGCCCTTCTCATTCCCAATAAAGACACACTGAAAACAGGAGCCACTGTAGGAGGGAAGGAGTCCACTCCTGCCAGCCCTGACCAAGAGGGTGCTTCATGATTTGGACCACATGTAGTGAAGGCCCCATGACTGAGTTAATGGCCTCAGTCCTTAACCACGGTAACTGAATTCTGCCAACAACCCTACAAGCCTGAGAGAGAACCTGTCTTTGTCAGATGAGGGTGCAACCCCAGGCAACACCATAAGTTGAGCCTGTGAGAACTGCAATAGAGCATGCAGTTAAGCCAGTCCAGACCTCTGACCCATGAAAACCATGTGACAATAAGCAAGGGTTGTTTCAACTTATTGCACAGCATTAGAAAAGGAATACAATCAGTACTGCTCATTCATCAAATGCATGCGTGTATTTCAATTGGTCTTACCTACTGACTGATAATAGACTTTCCAGATATAATACAACATGGGTTTCCCCAGTTGTTTCCTAATTCCCGCATAGGACAATTCCATTTTCCCATTCCACTGGTTATAGGCATAGCTGGAAGATAAACTGTGGCTCCCAAAATGTGGATACAGGGGATATCTGCCAATTCAGAGCAAAAGCTTGAAGAGCCCTTGAATGATTCCACTGCTTTCTTTCCCTTGCCTCCAGATCAATAACTTCCTAAACCAAGACTGCTCCTTCTACCTGATTTCCAGAATAAACTGTGATGTGGCACAGAATTACCGCCTCACCATAATGTAATGAGACAGAATGAACAAGAAGGAAATCTGTGTTCTAAACTGAGATTTGGGCATTATTTATAATTATAGAATAATTTAGGTTAAAGTGACAGCTATACCCGACTTCAACATGTAAATATGAGTCAATGACAAATAAGTGGTCATTTCCCAGCTTTATCAATCTATTTTGCTGGCATCTACAATTTCTTTGAGATGTCAGATAGAGAAAATTTTTCTGTATTCTGTTCCTCCATTCACTCCAAACTCTGCTGCTTATTTCAAGCAAAATATCTTTTATCCTTATTTCTTAATCTCTTCCAGTTACTTTCCGGTACTCACTGATTGATATCCTTTAAGCCTGGAAAAAAAAATGAAAGCATTGGGAAAAAGTTTAAAAGCCAGCTAAGAAAAACAAAAGCCTTTGTTGGCTCTCTGTTACAAGATCACTAAGAATAAGAATGAATCAGAACAATAGCTATTATTTATTGACTATTCTGTGTCCAGTGCTGAGTTAAATGTGTGATTCTCCCAACAAACCCATGAGGTAATACCCACCTTTATCTCCATTTTACAGAGGAGTTAAGGGTCAATAGCTGAACCAACATTTAACAATCCTGTTTCTTCAGGAGGAACATTATGTTAAAAGACAGCCTTGGTATTTCCACAGATGTGGGTTATCTTCAGAACTCTTTCAACAGAAGGGGTAGAAAAATTCTCATTTGATGGCTAATGGAATTAGTTCCTCTCTCTACAGCATAATGAAATTCAAAGCCATTTTATTAGTCCTCTTGGGACTTTTTTTTTAAAATCTTCTACTGTATTAGATTAGCCTCATCAAGATGGCCCTGTAATAAAATAAGGTCAGGCACTTTCAGGGTATTTCTTTGTTGCTCCTACCTATACCGGGGCACATGACCTTTGTCCAGTCTTCTGGATTTTCTTTCAAATGGTCGGGGAAGAGATCAGATAATCCCCTAAACATCAGAATCAGACTGACCCTCCATTCACCAAATGCTCTCAGTGGCTTCTGAGGACAGCACTGCTATTGCTACTTCACACGCCCTGGGTAACAGAGGTGTTTTTAAAGGAAATTACCTCTGTGATGTCCCAGTGCCACCACACACATACTCACATACTTTTAGAAACTTTTATTACTAGGTTTTGGGGGGATAACATGATACAGTAAGTAGACTAAATGTTTGTGTCTCCTCAAAATTCACATTGAAAAGTTAACCCCCCAGGTGATGGCAGAAGGAGGTGGGACCTCTGGAAGGTGTTCAGGTCATGAGGATAGAGCCACCATGAATGAGATTGGAGCCCTTATAAAAGAGAACCCAGAAAGGGTTCTCACTCTCCATCTGCCACATGAGGAAGATAGAAGTCTTCAACCTGGAAAAGGGTCCTTCCCAGAACCTGACTGTAGGCATCCTGATCTTGAACTTCCATTCTCCAGAACTGTGAGAAATAAATTTCTGTTGTTTATAAGCCACTGCATCTATGGCACTTTGCCATAGCAGCCCAAACTGAATAGGGTACGTTCCATCTCATTTACTCAACATGCAGCTTAAAACAGGAAGTAGAAGGTCCCTTCCCTTCCATGAGTGGTCTCCATGGCCTCAGGCTGGAAAAAAAACAACAGAGAAAAGCCATTCATGATTGCAAATAGGCTTTCCAAACTAACCTTCCTAGTGAGAGCTAGGGATGTGGCGAGCTCGCTGGTCATGCCTGGCACAGTGCTGAGCACTTTACATTAGGGTATTGATCATTGAAGGCTGAGTCCCAGCTAAATGTAGTGGTGAAAACATGGGCTCTAGTGCCATATTGCTTGGGTGGCATCCTAGCCCAACCACCACTAGCTGTGTGACATGGTCCCAGGAACTTACCTATCTCCCACAGTTCTGATCACTGTAAAATGGGATCAATAAAGTTATCTAACCCATAGGATCCTATGAAAGTTACATGGATATATCTAGCTAAACCTCTGAAATCAATGCTTGGCACTTGTTAAGCCCTATGGAAAGGCTTACAGCTTATCTTTCTTCCAGTGTCTATCTCTTCTCCCCTCCCCCATGTGCTCAGGTTAAGAATGATTCCAGCCTTAGCCATTCTTTTAGCTCAAGCTAAATTTCTCTCAACTTTTTTTTCATGAAAGTTCATACAAATTGTTTTCTAATAAATACAAGTACATATAAAATTGAATAGTTTCACAAAATAATATTTGCCTTTATTGTGAGCAATATGCTCTGATATTGTCTATTCCCTACTGTTCTCTCTAGTTTCCTTTCTTTTGGTTTTTCAAGCTATTCGCAACCAACTATATCTATTTCATGATTTGCCAATACAGTGGCTGCAGATGGTCTGGGGGGGAATAAAAATGCTGATGTAAGCTGACCACCACCATGAATTAAATTCTAACCACATCTGTAGGAGGTAGGTACTGTCACGAAATCAATTTGACAGATAAGAAAAGTTAGGCAAAGAAAGGTTAAGTAACTACACACAGTCACACAGCTTGCCAGAAATTGGTCCAGGAACTTATGGAGATTGTTCCTGGTTCAGCAGCAGTCAGATGACTTCCGTGGCTCCACTGAACAGGGTGAGGACAAAGAGAGTGACCCCCTGTGTGCAGCCCTGTTGACATCCATTCTATGCTACAAGCTATAAGTACCTCTGGGAAGAGCTGACATTGTAAATGGCAGAATGAAGAGCCTGACAGAATCTGCTCCTTGACATTATGGTCCACTCCTGAAGCTACTCCACTTTCAATTTCCTCTAAACAGGCTAGAAAATTCACTAACTGGCCAGTTTGCATTAGGTCTTCTGTTGCTTGCAGACAAAAATGTCCAAACTATTATGTCAGTTCCTTTATACCCCAATAGCAATTAGATCAAGGAGGTAATATCATCCCCATCTTCTAGAAATTGAAGCTCAAACAATGACCTGAGAAATCTAACTAGTAAAGAATGGAACCAGGACTCAAATCAAGGTTCCTCTGCTTCAAGACGCTACACTAAAGAGCTCACAGTGGATGATTTGTAAAATAAAAAGGACAAAATTTGGGAGCAAAGATTTGCCGTTTACTTTCAAGAGACACATCCTCTCCTGCACCCTCCTCTATCACCCAAGCACCCTGTCTGCTTGTCCTTCAATGTCCTCTCCCCCTCCCTTGATCTGATAGTTATCAATGGCCCCTTTAGGTTTTCTGCAAACACTGGGCTCTTGAGAAGACAGAGGCCATGTTGACTTGGCTCTAACACTCTATACTACATGCATCAAAGACTCGTGGAAATGCACATTACATTGATTGTCCTGCGGTCACTTTTTGTCCCCTTTGAAAATGAAGGAAGGAGACAGAATGCTGTAACATTTGATGGCACATTTTAGACAAATTGCAGCCAGCCTGGCTCTGGGCCAGGTGTGCTCTATGTGCCAACGCCCCTTCCTGTTCCTATAAGCATCTGTCAGGCAGGCAACAGGCAAGGTGACAGAAGGGAGGAGGGTGGGATCTCTGTAAGGAGAGATAAAATATTGGCACTGCTATTGAGCAGGGACCAGACCAGCTAAGTCTGACCCCTGTGAGTTTTCAGGTCTGATCTAATCCTCATCCTTAAAGCCAAACTCTCATCTACTTTGGACTGTGGCCGGGCTCTGAGTTCATTTTAAATCCCAGGACCAATGGCTTTGCCAATGTTTTATGTGTTCCCTGGGTAACCCTTGAAGGGCTGCATTCAAGACACAGATAGCTCTGACCACAGAATCCACCACTCATGACACTTTAGAGGCTGCCTTGCCCACCAGATTCACTATAAATGCTTGGACTACATCCAGGGTGCTCACGATGCTACCTACATTTTCCATCTTAGCTCATCAGTTTCTCCCTCCCTCACAGCCAGCCAGCCATCTCAGTTGTCCAACATGCCCCACACTGGGACCACGTTCATGGTCGGCTTCTGCAGGCATGTCTTTGAGATCCCATTGCCTCTTTGTGGTCACATCCATTCTGGAAGGCTAGCTCCATGACCCGCTCTCATGGGAAGACTTAGCTCCTGAGAGAAGTGCTCTCTCCCTGTTTTGAACCTTCAGGACATTTTGCTCATACAGCAGCTATCACAGTTATTTGGGGACTGGCTTCTATCAACTGATTGAGTACTCATTATTATTGATAAGACTTACTGAGATCTAACGTCATGTATTATGCTAAGAACTTCACATTTTCACAATATCCTAGAAGGGAAGTAAAAAGAGAAAATAATAGAATCCCCCCACCTTATTGGATTATTGGAATTCGATAAGGAATTAAATGGAAAAAGGACTACTTAGAAGTTCCTCAAACCAGGACTTGTTTCGAGCCTGGTGTGTTGTATGCCCAATACATATTTGTTACCATTATCACGTCATTAGCACCATCAACATATCACTGTATGGTTAAAATCTGGACTGTCCCCTAAAGGTTCATGCCTTAAAGACTTTGTCTCCAGCCTTGTGTTATTGGGAGATGATGGGATCTTTAAGAAGTAGGGCCTAGTAGAAGGTCACTAGGTCATTGGGGTGTGTCCTTGAAGGAGATTGTGGGACTCTGGCCCCTTCCTCTTTTTGCTTCCCAGCCATGAGGTGAATGGTTTTGCTCCACCATGTGTTCCCACCATCATTTGTTGCCTTGCCACAGGTCCAAATCAACAGGGCCATGGACTGAAACCTCAAAACCTGTGAGCCAAAGCAAACCTTTCTTCTTTGTAAGTTGATTAATCTCAGGCATTGTTTTACAGTGATAAAAGCTGACTAACTCAATCATCATCATCTCCATTGTGCAGATGAGAAATTTAAGTCTTAGAGTAATTCACATGTAATTTCACCACTAGAACAAAGTGAACCTGTGTTCATCACTGTCCTCTACAACTTTTTAACCTAGGCCTCTTTAGGGAAGATGTTGGATGAACACATCTTTTTACCTCTCCAGGGTTGAGCACCAAGCCTGACCCAGAGGCAGCCTATAAGTATAGGATGAAATAAATAGGTGAATGAATAATTTCAAGTTCTTGCTAGGTGTGCTTTTCATCATTCTAATAGTTTATTTTCCTGGATGAGGTAATAATTTGTACAACAAGCATAAGCTTTTCTGAGTGTCAGTTGAATATAGCTTTTCTATTCCTCAATTCTTTCCAAAGAAACTTCTTCCTTAAGCTACTAAAAATGTCTTCCTCCAAGGCAAAAATACAAACAAATCCAACTATTGTTATGATTTTAATGTGAGCAAAGGTCATGCTGATGATCCCAACTCCAAAGTCATCCTGCCTGGACCCAGGCAGCCTGGGGTGGACAGGGGCTAACTGCATTATCCACGCCCACGCTTCTCTCCTGTCCCCCCATCTTTGTAGTTTCAGTCCAGGGTGCTCAGGTTTTGTTTATGTTGCCATAAATTAAAAGGTACACTTTTAACGTATCCTGAATACATTTCACTCAGGATGACAGCACTGGAAAAGTGGTATCCCGTAACCCTCTCAAATAGCCTGGTATGAAATCGCACAGAGGAGCAAGCTTCACAGCCAGGCACTCTGATACCTGAACGGGAGCATGACCACCTGAAAGCAATGTGCCATCCCCAGCACGCTGCCCACAAGGCCAGAGGTGGCAGGGGATCACTTTCACCCACGCATGAGCTCCAGCCTATATCCTGGCGACAGTGCGCCTGTCCACCAACCGTGGAAATCGGTCACATATGCCTCCTGGTCTCAGACACAGCTGCAATTTGACCACAATATTTCAATTTGTTTCACCAACATTTTCTAAGTGACCCATGACTTGATTGAAAGTCCCAGACAGTTGCCCTATGCAGAGCCCTCACACAGAGACCTGAATCCTGAATTTCCAGGGTCCCACCCATCCAGGCTAAGCCCCTGCTATGCTGAAACTAGGTCAGATCCAGGGCTCTGGGCTACACTAGGCAAACTGCTGAGACTGAGCCTGCTTACAGAGCTATGTCCTGTATACCATGGCGATTATAGAGGTAACAGGCAGATGAGATGCACACATCCATCCCACCTATAAAGTGAAAATATTGTGCTTCTCTATACCTCATTACACTCACCTTTCACCCTCATGAAAGTCCAATGGTGCTGGTATTATTGTCTCTACAGAGAACACTGAAGCTCAGAAAGTCATGTAGCCAACTAAAAGAAAGGTCAGCACTCAAATGATAGTGAAGTGATTTGAACCAAGGTCTGTTTCATGTGTAAGGGGAAGAATGTGGGTCTGGAAGTAGTACTCAACCCTAGTCACATGAAAATCACCAGGAGATCTTCTAAAATTAGAACTTGTCCCTCTGCCCACCCCAGGTCAATTGCATCAGAATCACTGGGGAAAGAGCTCAGATGTAGGTATTGTATTAATCAGAGTTCTCCACTGAAATCTAACCAATTGGATGTGTATCAATAGAATTATTTTTAAGGACTTTGTTCACATGATTATGGTGGATGGCAAGTCCAAAATCTGCAGGGTGGCCCAGCTCACCAGCGACTCAGAGAAGAACCATGCCACAGCTCAAGTCTGAAAATCTGTCTGCTGCAGAATATCCTCCTTAGAAGAGGTCAGTCTTTTCCTGTACACAGGAAATCAACTGATTGGATAAGGTCCAACTATATTAAGGAGGACACCTGCTTTACTCAAAGTCCATTGATTGTTAAATATAATTTTAAAAACTCAGTGAATATCATTAAACTAAATATCTGGGCACTGTGGCCCAGTCAAGTTGACATGTAAAATTAGCCATTGTAGGTATTTTTCAAGATATTAGATACTTCTGCTCTGCAACCGATGTAGAGAATCACTAATCTGTGTTTCACATCCTCCTATCTGCCAGCTCTTTAGAACCAAAGACTGCTTAACCATTAACAAATTGCTCAGCACCTAGATCCGGTGCTTCATTTTTTATGGAGAGTAACAGAAGTTTAGATGTAGGTGCAGCACGAGGTGCAATTACCATTCACTAGAAGGCAGATCATGAGCAATCACGTGGTGCCCAAACCAATGTTGCAAGTCCCCCATAGTTTTTGGAGAATGGCCAATGTGTATTCTCTTTATTCTCTTCCCTGAGCTCCCTCAAATCAGCATCCCTGAGATTAGAAGGAAGGTTTAATTTTTTAAAACTTGGAAAAAGCCAGAGTGGAATGACTCATTTGCACCTGGCCTCTGGCTTGACAAGAGATAATGGAAATTTGTGTCGAGAGACAGTAAATCCAAATCTCTCCAAAATGGCAGGAAAATTTGTAGCCAGAGCCGGGCAAAGCAATTCCTATAGCAGTGAATTTAAAAACAATCTGATAGGAACTGGCTAATAGTATGCTTGCAAAATTTAGGAGCCTTCTCCTTCTCTTTGTTGGCTGAGAAAGTCTGAAAATCCAAAGCATCATACCACTGCGGCACCAAGAGGCAGTGGGCTTGTATTATTTGGTTTAGTTTTAAGTATAAAAACTTTGGTACTTTTTGTGGTCTTCTGTTTTGAAAACACTTAGTTGCTTTTTAATGTGTTTAACTCACAGTTGAGTAGTTACCTATGTAGAAGTTCAGACTAACAAAATCATTTGCAGAGGATGGGTGTGTGGGGTCAGGACCCTTGGAAAGTGTGTGTTGGTGCGGGGGGGGGGGGGATAACACAGGCAGGACCATGTAAAGATGAAGTGGGTAACATGACCACAAGCCAAAGAATGCCAAGGCTTCCAGAAGCTAGGAGGAAGGCAGGGGACGGATTCTTTCCTAGCTGCTTCAGAGGGAAAAGGGCCCTGTGAACACTTTGATTTCAGATTCCTATCCTTTAGAACTGTGGGACAACAAATGAGCTGCTCTAAGCTGCCAGTTTATGTATTTCATTATAGCATCCCTAGGAAACTAACATAGTACCTTTTTCATGTTTTAGTCCAAAGTTTCTCCTATCAAATTATATGTTGTCCTAATAAAGTGGTATTACAAATGACAACAAAACCTCAGTGGCATATACAATAAATGTTGGGTGAACTCATCACAGGATCTGGCTAATCCAGCCTGAGCTCAGCTGATCTTGGCTGGGCCTCTCCCCAAGCTACTCAGCTGCAGGTAGAACCATCAACTGTCTCTGCCAATATCAGAGGTTTGCTTGCTTACATGTCTGCCAACTGATCTAGGCCAGCCCTGATCAGATGACTAGGATGACTTTCCTTTCTTCAGTTATCTCATTTTCCAGTAGACTCTTTCAAACGTGTTCTCCTCAAGGCAGTGGCAGAAAGCAAGACCACAAACACAAATGAGCAAGTGCCTTTTCAAGCTTCTACCACCATAAGGTCCACTAACATCCAGCCATTCCCTACAAATCAATATGCCTGGTCCCCTTGGAGGACAGGATAAGACTCTAGGACAATTGCTTAGGGAGGGACATAGAATGGGGGCCTTCAAGGCAATCAATCTACCATGGTTCTGGTTATAGTTCAGAACTCTCAGAAACTGGGGCAACAAAGGACCTGGGAAAACTCCTACAATTTTTTTCTGGTCTGCTCAATAGTCTACTTTGTTTGGCTTAGCATGTCCCTCGATCACTTTGAAACTTTGTGAGGATCAACCCTAGGCTAATCCCTTAAGGGATCCGGAAATGAGTACAAGTTGAGTCCTAATATCAGAAAGCTTAGGATACTATAGACATGAACCCAAAAAGTGTCAGCCTGATTGGGAGCTTGAGAAGGGCTGGAGAAGTACCAATAAATAGTCACAGATTTGATGTTGACACTGCAGTCAGCAGAAAGGTCAATATCCATAGTGAATTTTTCAGAAATGTAAAGAGAAATGAAGAAAGAAAAAAACACATAGATAGGTTTGTTTGTTTTTCAGATTCTTTGTTTTATTTTAAAAACTATTGTTTGTCCTGGAATCATGCCTTTCTTACCTTTGAGATTAACATTAACATATTAATCATCATAAAATTAAAAGTAGAAAATAGTTCTGTGGGTTTCTTTTTAAATATCATTATTTATTCAATTAAAAGTTGTCAATTCAAAATCAGAAAGCTCAGGATACTATCCTTCTCAAGTCCCGATGTTGTTTCTTTTTTGTTTTCTTTTACCCCAGTGGTCTGGGCACCACAGCTCGACTCAGGAGAGAGCACTTCAATGGACTCTTTCCATGGAGAAGAATCATTTCAGATGGACCTTGAAGAGTGAACTAGATTCTCAAAGACAAAAACCACAGTGAAGTGGATGAAGCCTGGAGAGGACATAAGGTTGGGAGGAAGACAAGGGCATGGTACCCACAGCCAGGAGGAAGGTTTATCTGACACCCTCCAACAGCTGCAGGTGTGGACGATAGGGCTCCTGAGGAACACCATGCATGAACTTAAAGTTCATCTTCCCTTCCTTCAGTTGCCCTGATTCGGCCCAGCTGCCATTGGCTCCTGGAGAGTCTTGTTCCCAACCACACATCGAAGATTTTTCACCACTGCCTCAGGTAACATGGCATTTTCTTTCCTCTGTTCTTCTTTCACCTGCCAATAGTAGGCCTCCCTTTTCCACCTTCCACAGCAGACTCAAGTTCTCCTTCTATAGGAGAGTCCAGTTGATAGAATAAGGCCAAAGCTAATTCTTGTCCTAATACATTCTTAGATGTTGTCTATTATGACCCAACTCAGTAGACATTGAGGCATAGACAACATTATTAATTCAAATGAGCTAAAATAATAATAAAATTATTATCTTTATTATTTCTTCATTCAAAGGCACAGGTGACGAATGGAGCTCTTTATACCCAACGCAGCTAACCCAAAAGTTGGCATGCTCCTCTGTCACCCATCCCTCCATAGGCACATTCTATAAGAACCTCTGTGACATTCTCATTTCAGTGAATGCTATTGAAAAAGTAGGCCATATGTCTTAGGTGACACCTAGCCTTAATCACCCAGGTTGAAACAGGAATCAGATGGTGGGTTGTTTTCTTCTGACCTGGAAATTCAAGCTGGGTTTAGTTTGCCAGTCACCTCTATCTGTCTGAGCTTTTAATGCTTTACAGTTATTCAGACTCTAGAATACTATGGCTCAGAGTTACCACCAAGAGGCCACTTGCAAAGTCCTGTGGCAGTTAGTGGAGCCCAGAGAATTCCATTGTCTCCATTCCACATATGCTACCTCAGGGACTAAATTTCAGGACTGCACAGAGAGTAGAATGATGACATCTGCCAAAAATAACACCTCAGAACCTCTGCACAGACAAAATCAAAGGCTAATGCATTGTGAGATTTTTTAACACAATCCAGGTTAAGGTTAACATAATATTCTTTTTTTTTTTTTAAGTTACCAAAGAAAACCACTTTCACTGCAAAGACTTCCACTTGTATAGCCCCTTCCACTTCTCAGCACATTCTCACCTCATCTGATACAAACTAAGCCATGACTAATTAGGATAGCAAAGTAATATTATCCCTTCTTTACAGATGAGAAAGCCAGGAGTTAGAGGAAGCTAACTCATGTGTGCAGATTATACAGCCTGTCAATAATGAATATGAGATTAGAATTCAGGACTCATTTTTGTGGCAAAGTCTACTTGGATAAACAAAATTAACTAGTTTTATTGGCTTCTTTTTGTCTTGTTGGAGAATCTTGATTGACCAACTAAAAAATTATCTGGATCAAGGTGATTTCTACATGGAACAGTTGCCTACAGCAATCCCAGGCTGGATAGGTGGGTTCAATCCATTGTCTTGCCCAGTAAAGAGACCTGAGCTGTGCAAACAGAAAACATGCTTGTTCTAATATTTGGATATTCTTTCAAGACTGTAGACTTTCATTACCACAAGTGTCCTGACCCACATCAGAAGGGCCCAATGCTAAGGAAGAGGCTTTCTGTCAAGGTCACAATCAGGACTCTTTGGCAATGGCAAAAACTTCAGAATTCTACACAGGAGGCACTTCACCAGGGTGGAAGTCCATTGGAAGGTGTATGTGTGGTGAGCAGTTATTTTTCTTGGATTATATGTTACAGATAAAAAAGAATTCTAGATTAGCTTTCAATTGTTTTGCATTCAATTGAGAAAATTTAAGTGTATCTTAAATTCACAAGAGCATACTACAAACCCTAGCAGTGACGCCAGTAGTCATTCTAGTAGTAATACAGTAATAGGGTCATCAACGCTTCTCAGTATGCCCAGGATTCTTACTTTTAAGATAGAAGTCCCATTTGCTATGGTGTCCCAACACCTGTCCAAGGTAAACTGGGAAAAATTGGACAGGTTGGTCACTCCAAGAGGTAGAATCAACATCATCATCATCAACAACAACAACATCATCATGGCAAATGATAAATCTGATGGGATTCTGGAGTTCTTAAACCTCAAAGTCACCCCCTGTGTGTTACCACTGACTGCCTGAAGTGCCAAGGTAAGGCAGTAAAGCTTGTCCTCAATGCTATTGTCATCCCAATAGCCACGGGCCTTATCCCTATGTGTATGGGGAGGTTTTTGCTTTATTTTGTGTGGTTTGATGCTGAGGAAGGAACCAGGGCCTCACCCATGCTAGACAAGCACTCTACCACTGAGCGACACCCTCAGCCTTCTCTTGTCATTTTCTGAACTCCTGGCATCGTGCTCCTCAGATGACCAATAGACATCACCCCCACTACACAGCTTTGTTGGGTCTTGCCCCCTCTGCATGTCGGTAACTTTGGGGGCTACCCCCAGCAGGAATTTCTACTCTGGAGTCTTAGTTTTTCCCCAAGCCCCCTCCAGAAGGTCAAGGTCCCCTGCTCTCAGATACCCCTAAGCACATCTGAAACTTCTGTTTTGTCCCCATAGAAGCAAGAGGAAAAATACCCTCTACTTGTATCAGGAAAAAGAAACCACTGTGGACAGGGAAACCTGAAGGAGGGGGGCTGCAGGAATACTCTGAAGACTTGGATGGGGATAGCAAAAAGAAGGGCATTTCAAGGGAAGGACGACACAGGAACAAGGAGTCAAGAACATGGGAGAAAGTATGGAGCTTGAGAGACTAAATTCTGACGTGTCCCAAGGAGAAGGTAGGGAAGAGAGACCAAACTTTTGGTACTAGAAAAAGAAAGACCTACATGCTATTTAGTAAGCCAATGTTTCTTGTCCAGGGCTGGCTTTGCCTGCCCCGTTCCCTGCATGAAACATTTGGTGACATCCAGAAATATTTTTGATTGATTGTCACAGCTGAGAGTGAAAGTATGCTATGGTGTGAACATTTATGTCCCTCTCAAATTCACATTGAAGTCTTCACCTCTGAGATCATGGTATTGGGAAGTAAGGCTCTGAGTGGTGATTAGGTCATAAGGGTGGAACCCTAAAGAAAGGATTAGTGTCCTAATAAAAGAGACCTCTGACCTTTCACTATCTGTGAGAAGTGTGAGAAGATATCTGTGAGGAAGTAGATGCTCACCAGATACCAAATTTGCTGATGTCCTGAGGTTGAACTCCCCAGAACTGTGAGAAAGTAAATTGGAGCTGCTTGAATGTCACCCAGTCTATGGTATTTTATTATAGCAGCTACAATGGACTAAGGCAGCATGCTGAGTAGAGGCCAAGGAGGCTGCTAAACATCTCACAATGCCCTGTAGCAGGAAATGAAGGTCAGGACACCAAGATCTGGAAGCAACACTTTTTTAGTGGTGCCACCACCCAGAGGAAAATTACCAAAGTCTGAGCCCTGAGTGCAGCAGGGCTTTTACTTTTGTACATAAGAATATTTTATACATAAGGTACATCAAAGCAAGGAGTTGGTGCAATTCTTTTGGAGGGTGCATTCTACATTCCTTATATGGTTGCAAGATGGTCAACAGCCTAGGGACATTAACCTTATGCTGCACTAAGCCTGCAGGTACCTTTTAGCCACTGCAAGCCTCTATGGTTAAATGTCAGTAAACAGAGCTGCTGTGTGTCAGCGTGCAAAACCATAGTCTATCAGCTCTTAAATGGCTAAATTTTCCATTCTGTTCCACCACATCCCCAGGCAGGCTTCTTACCACAGAGCTACCCAGACTTAAGGGCACTAGTGCTGAGGTTGAGAACCCTGGCCATAGGTGGTAGGAAGCCAATGGAAGTTTTTTGAGGAGAGAAATATCAAAAGAATGTTGGTCCTGATACCCTCAGAAACCTCAGAGGAAATTGGATGGAATAAGAATATCTCACTTTATGCAATGAAAAGATTTCCCCAAAAAATGTTGTGCAATGTTTTAGAGATCCAATCCTTCTTTAAATGTCATTAGACCTACTAGACACATCCAGGACTGAATGTTATAAAGTCAAGAACTTTTCCCCAATGCCCGCACCATTTCTAGCCCAGCATCGACTCTGATGTACTCTAACAGTTGTGCTTTAGAATCTCTTAAAGTTGGATACACATGATTTCTCTGCTCCAGACATAGCAGGACAGTGCAGGCTTCCCTGCAGGAAGGGAAGGCGTAAAAGCCAGATTCCCTGGCCCCAACCACTGTGTCGTCCCGAGTAGCTCTGTATTAGATCATTGATTAGTTCCAGGATCATGGTTTCTTTTTCTCCATGATTCATCGACTCTAAATACAACTATTTCCTCACCCTGTCATTGTGTTTCCCTTAATTCAAAATTTTATTGAAATCAAAAGATGTTTTCTTTGCTCTTACATTGGGACAGGAATACGCGTCCTTTGAACGCTTTGAAAGTTCATTTCTGTTTCTCAGTGACCACTCTCAAGTTTTCAAACAGTAAAATAAAGAATTTTCTTTTCCTCCAACCTTAGTTTTCTTTTCTTTAAAAAAAAAAAAACAACAACCCTCAACACATCACCAAATGTGAGTATAATTTATGAGCTTTGGCTTTTTGCTTTTGCCAAAACTAAAAAAAGTATGTCTCTGTGTGGCCTGAACAATCCCAACTGTGAAAAAACAAAAACAGAAAAATGAATAGCTACTTCATATATAAAGGGGGATAGGAGCAGGGGTAATGTTGCATGCCTGTAATCCCAGTAGCTCAGGAGGCTGAGGCAGGAGGATCAAGAGTTCGAAGCCAGCCTCAGCAAAAACGAGGCACTAAACAACTCAATGAGACCCTGTCTCTAAATAAAATACAAAATAAGGCTGGGAATGTGGCTTAGTCATTAAGTGCCCCTGAGTTCAATCCTCAATACTCCCCCCCCCAAAAAAGAGGGTGGTGTGGGAAGAAAGATCAAAATTATTTCAAAATCCAGAAGTTTCTCTTTCAACATATTCAGATTGGCGCGCACACACACACACACACACACAAAAAAAAAAAAATAATAATAATAATAATAAATAAGTAAACATTATTATATATTAAAAAAATAAGTAAACCTAATCCTTCCTGAGAAGTTCTGGAGTAAACATTTAATGAGAATATCAGGAAGGGCTGGGCTGGGCCTGTGCAAGATGAGGGACTGTGAATTGCCCAACTTATAGCTGCCCAGATAGGCCTCAGGCGCTCCCACTGTGCCCTGTGCCTCAAGCCCTGCTCAGCTGCCGGCCCTGAGCTCAACCATGAAGCGAGGGAACTCGGTAAATCTCTAATGAGTTCCTGATCCAACTCTGATCCCACCCTTCCTTGCACATATTTCTTTGGAAAATCAAAACCCAACATCTGGAATATGGCTTTTCACTGTCACAGGATGTCTCAAATGCTGGCTGTTCTTTCTAGAGTTACATAATTCTCCTATGGAGACTTTTTCTTGCTTCAAAAGAGAGGGAGGGAGGGAAGGAGGGAGGGAGGGAGAGAGAGAGAGAGGAGGAGGAGGAAGTACCTATGATATTGAACAGGCGTAGGCACTCATCTGTGATAATGAAAAAGCAATGGCACTAAACACAGGTTCTGATAGTTCACCATGAATACTAGAGGGAATGGGGTCTGGTAGAAGGGACCATAAAAGAGCAGAAAGAAGAGTGAAGAAAAGACATAATGCGTCTTGATGTGCAAATATCGTGGCGATGATTTAAAAATCTCAGGAAAGAATTACAGAACTGGTGGTTTGAGGGGTACCTGGTTAGCTCAAACCATCCAACCCAGATAATCTCACCAACCTGCAGCCAAGGTTGGCTTGAGGTCATTACACTTGACAAAAGATGACCCTTCACCCTTCAGAGGGGCTCCTTGGAAGCACGAATGAATCCAAGGCCACTGCAGAGGCCTGTCCTCAGCAGCCAGACCCCTGGCAAGCCCACAGACACTCACTAGTCGGACTCTGGCTCCTCACCCGAGATTCCACTGGCCCTGCTGAGTGGAGGAAGCTTTGCAAGTCCCTGCCTGGCCTCCAGAGAGGCAGTGATTTTCTTGAAATGGTCCTTTGAACTGGATTTCCATTTTCCCTATTAAAGGAGAATCGGAATAAATGCCATCCAAGAATCATTTTAAGCAAGAGTTTCACTCTCTTCTTCCCCCACCCTACCCCACCCCACCCCTGGCTGCCAAAATTATTACCTTTAGCTCTTAAGCAGCCAGTACAGAAAAATCCAGGAAAAAAAAATAGATACTCTTTTAAGTTTTCAAAGATTTTAATCTCAAAAGTTATGTAGATCCTTTGCCTCACCCAGAAACAAGAGCTGAGAGCAGGTAGGTGCAGGCGTCTGTAGGTGTGGGTGCTGGTACATGTGGTGGTGGCCAGCTGTGGTGGCATTCTTCCCACTGTAGTGGATGACCCCTAAATGTTTCACACTCTTCAAGGAGACCAGAACTGGAAAGCAAATTAGATTAGATTGAGCTTCTCTGAATTATGAAGCTCTCTCTCTACTCAGAGTGCTTCAAAACAAGAAAAGTGTCTAATGTTGTCATAAAGTTTTCAAATTTAAATATTATGTGCCAGGTGCATGGAATTCATTCTAGTTAACAGATATACTCCCTACCCTCAGAAAGCCTGGGATCTAATAGGAGATCCACGTGATGAAAGACAATTCACATACAGGGCAATTACTGGGGTTTTTTTAGTGTCATGATGTGAAGTTCCAGACTCTCTGAAAGCATACATGCCAGTCACCAAAATCAGCCTTCAGAGGTCAAGCAAGGCATGAATGGGAGAAATGACATCTAAGCTGAAGTCAGAATAAGGTAGGAGTGCACAAAGAGAAGAGACAGAATATCAAGGCAAAAGTGACTTCATTTACAAAGTCCCTAATGAAAGTATATGACATTTGGATGAAATGTGAGAGATAAGAAATAAACAAATCAGAGTCCATAAATCAGGAAAAGCAAACTTTTCTGTACAAGCAGATAAATTTATGGACTATACAGTCTTTGTAGCCTCAATTCAATTCTGACACTGTAGCAATAAAAGTGCCTATAGACACATGTAAATGGATGTTTTCCAATAAAACTTTATTTGCAAAAACAGGTGGCAAGCTGATGTGACCCACAGCCTGACATTGCTAGTGCCTGAACACTCCCCGTTCTAAGTGTTATCCCCAGACCAGCAGCATCAAAATTACCTGATCACTTACAGGAAATGCAGAAAATCAGAACCTTAGTAAGTTCTAGAATCTAGAATCTGCCTTTTATGTTTCAGAACTTCCCAGCTAGACATAGATCTTTTGAATGCATTTAGACTTATCTTTTGGTCCTTGTGTTTGCATGCTTGAAAGATCCTTCTGGCTGTTCTCAATGACATCCCCCCCAGAAGTGGTCTAGCTTGTTTCCCCCTAGTTCCAGTCCTGGTAAGGAAAACAGACAATCTTGGGCAAGAGTACAAGTCGGTTTCTCTTTTCTCCCACACACCACCCTTACCCACCTCCCATTGCAAGAATGCACCTCTCTTCTCTAGAATTTATTTATGCTTTAGAAAATCCAATTAAAGCAGAGCTTAACACTCTTCTCATTTTTTAACCATATAACACATACAACGGAGTTGTGGGCCATGAATTTACACACACACACACAAACACACACACTCATGCATGTTCACAGAATAGACACATATACATACTGTGTCTTCCTCCTGGATTTGGAGGACTTAGGGATCTAGGCTGCGCCTGCGGACATTATAACCAAAAGTATGGTGAGAAGTTAGTCAGAAGATGCTGCTCGGCTGCTTTTGTCAGTTCTTGCCTTTATCTCTGATAATTGTATCTCATTCACATGTCCTTCCTGCTCAGTTTGGGTTGGCCTTTGGGGATGATTCACTCAGATTATGCTGATATGATCTAATCCTGTGAATAATCTGGCCTTGCTATCTTGCTGGTGTTAGGTTAGACAGCTATTTTATAATCCAACTTTCACTTTCCTAGCTGCACCTAGATAATGTATGGCCCCAGGAAAGACACCCTGTAGAAATTACTATAATCATTCGGTTGGGACAAAACAGAGCCTGGGCATATCCTGGTGTGGTGCACCCTGGGCCACATGTGTCTATGCCCCTTGCCAGATCACCTGTTCTGCTGCTCTGGTGAAGGTGGTGGAACCCAACCCACTTGCACACTTGCACCTGGGCACCCAAGAATACCTTCCCACATCTAGACTCCAAAGAATGCTTTATCAGTCCTCCCAGTGTGCCTGACCCATGACAGTGCTCAACATTTTTTAAATGGGATATACTCAAGGGCATAGTGGTTGGGAACTTGTACTCTTGGTCTGTCAATTTCAGAATGAATCCCAGTTCTGTTTACTTACTGTATGACCTTGAGCAGGTTGCGTATCTACCTCTATGACTCTGTTTCCACATATTCTTTAAAACAAAGTAATGATAACACCTGTCTCACAGGTTTATGGTGAGGATTCCATGAGAGAGAGCATGCTAGGGGATTAGCAGAGAGATTGGACATGTAGCACTTTGTCTTATTTTCGTTTTCCTGTTTTCTATTTGCATGTTTTATCTTCCCAAACAGAATTACAAATTGCTTAAGGCAGAGGATCTCATCCTCTTGTTTTGCTGGACATAGATCTTTTGTTTCCCAACTAGACATAGATCTTTTGAATGCATTTAGACATATCTTTTGACCTTCCCAACCCCTAAGATACTTAACATAATGCTTCATACAGAGTTAACTCCTTAGATTTTGATGGATTGACTTTATTTAAGAATATTGAATATATTGTGTATTACAAGGAGCATGAACTTGGTATAGTTACCAACTGTGCTGCTGTGACACAGGCTGAATGTAAACTCTCTTCTGTGACTACAATACTCAGAAAGCCAGCTCTCTAGCCATACTCTCCAGGTTTGAATCTGAGCTCTTCTAATTACTTGCTGTTTTAATTGGTAAAAGTGTCTTTCCTTGACTTGGTTTACTCACCTGTAAAATGGGAATAAATATGTAATTTTGGCTAAATCAGATTAAGGCCTGTGAGGTACTTAGAATAGCGCTCAGGAATATTGTCATTTATTATTGCTTGTAAATAAGTTGTTTGATATGGAATTAATAGGATAAACACAATTTGTAGAAAAGAAACGTTTGCCTTAATTAGAGGAATAAACTGTTCCATAAAAGCATAATATATTTTCTGTCATGACCAATAATCATCTGCCAAATAAGTAAATGATACAATTATTTCCCTGTGAACAGCATCCTTTATGTGGTATCAACTCTCTGCTCTTCCTTTGGAGAACCACCCCTTTACCTCCACATGGTCTGGTCCTAGAGGAACCATCTTAGCAACCACCCCAGCCCCATGCTCTTTTCTCACCTCAGCTGGGAACACATGATCAAAATGAGCCAATCACAGTCTTCCTTGATACAGACTATATGGATCCTGGGAAAAAGAGGGTTCTCTTACCCTGGGTTTGAGAACTACAAGGACCACACAAACTGAGATGCATTTGGTCACTTTGAAGTCCTTTGAAAAATGGAAGAAACTACAGATCGATGCCAAAGCACAGAGCCGAGAGATGGAGAAATGGCAAGAGAAAGACAAAAATCTAATAATGTTTTATGAGCCCCTGGATCATAGCTTGATGGCAGACCATTCAACCTGTAGACTTCCCATGTCTGTGAACCAATAAAACTCCTCTTTTAAGTTACTTTGTGTTATTTCCCTTTCATTTGCAAGTGTAGCCATGACTGAGATACTTTAATTGTATGAATCATGTGTCCAAACATTTCATTAGTTAGTATTACATTAGTTAGTTTATTTCATTAGTTCTTATTACATGAAACTAGCAAATTTTATTTTATTCTTTTAAGTCTATAATTAAGATTCTCAATGTGAATTAAGGAAGTTTAATAAAAGAAATTGTTCTATTATGTTTCAGATTTTTATTTTAAGTAGTCATAAGTTGAAGCTAAAGTAGAAAAGCAAGATTGTTTTATAAGTCAATACAATAGAAAACATACAAAATAAAAGCAAATTCAATTTTTATGCATTTATCTACAAAAAGTAAAATAATATGCATAATTATATAGTCATACAGATATTTTATATGCATGTATATACACATACATATATACTGAGAGCATGTGAAATTATTGAGTTCCTATTATATGCCAGATATTATTCCAATGGATTATGTGTGTAATTTCATTTAGTTCTTACAACAATTTCCCTTCAAGGTCAGCATTCTTATCCCTGCATCACACAAGTGAAAACAGACACACAAAGAGGTTGTATTTTGCCTAAGGTCACATTGCTGCTAGATTGACAAAGCCTGGATTTAAACCCAAGCTCTTTAGAGCCAACAACTGTGAGTTTTTTCCATTATACCACACTGGCTCTCTCAGAAACAATGGGCATTATATCCCCTTTCTTCCAGTGTCAGGAGTGAATTCAAGTGCTATTACGTAAGCCCTCCCCACATGCATTTGCCCAGATTCACAAAGTGAAAACACAAAGCCCCCTGTTAGCTAATCACAGGACTCAGCTGCTTAGAAGGCCAAGGTCTGCAGGGTAGGCCACAAGGGGAGGGATCCCAGATGGGAGACCATCAGCCTCACCCATAGGCACTTTCCTGCCCCTTGGGGATTTGCAGACCTGCTCTAAAATAGACTGGAATAGAGAGAGCCACTGTGGTAATTGGCTTTGAGAACAAATGACTCAAATGTAAGCATATGTTTAAAAATATTGGGGTGTTTTTTTATTTAGGATACTATCAGGGAAATTAGAACTCTGGACATTTTGAAGATATTAAAGAGATAATGGAATGTGGTTACTCTAAGACTATAGTCTTTACCTTTTAGAGAGTCATACTTAATTTTTTATTAAATTATTTTCAGAAGTGATACAGTAACTTGATTTGCTGTGAAATAGTCTGAGAGTACAGGAAGGTAAGTAAACAAATCTGGCCATGATAATAATTGAAACTGGTGGCAGAACACAAGGCTTTCTATGCTATCCTCTCAATCTGTATGTGTTCAATACCATCATAATAGAAGAATGAAGAATAAAATGGACTTCAAAATCATGGCTTTTAAAAACTGAAAGAGTATGACTTTTGGTGAGGGGAGATCAAGTCTCAAGGATGGGGAGAAGACTGCAGTTTTCACTGTAATACTATAGTATCATTAGCTTTTCCCATTAGGTAAACATGTTCTTTTGAAAAAAAAATTAAACATTAAAAGAAATGAGGAAAAGAAAGAGTACATGAGTCAACCAGTCCCAACCAGCTCCATGGCAGACATCAAGCTAGTCATGGGCAGGGCAATCTGATTTCCAGCCAGCCCAGAAAAGCCTCTGGAATGATCCTCAATGCAGCCCATCAGAGATGAGGCCCATCCTGGGATGATTTCTTACACAGTGTGCGCTTACCTCATGCTTTGCCTGGACCATGTCTCCCAGTGTAGACAGGCTCATATCTGCCCAGAATGCTTGTCCTTCATTACCAAAGATGCTGGGGCTCCCAGAGCCTTCGCATGGACCCTCACAGTGACATTATCTTTCCCGACTTGCCCTGTCAGCCTGAGTGGAAGCCTCCATTCCTGCAGGATTCCCTGCTGAGCTGAACAGACCAGCCCTCCTGCAGTCACCGGCAATAACATTTTCCTGTGATGGGCTTTCCTGCGAATCTCAGAAAGCTAGGAGTGCTAACTGATCCCAGTCCCCTGTAAAAGGAAAACATTGGAATTATATTTGAGTTGACTTCTGATTTCACGAGGACTTTCCCCCATTTGGATAGATGTGAAATGTCAGTCGTGTCTTCTCTGGATATGCTGGTTTACAATTCTCTGGGGATGTTTAAATGCCCCTGTGTAAACCTGAGGATATTGGGCAGGGTCTGATATAGCTAAAAACTGGTCCCCATATCTTTTGTGAAAAAACTGTGACGTTGTCCCCCAGCCTTGGACCAGTGGACCTCAACCCTCCCTATTCCCAGCCTTATCCCATTGTGAGGCTCCTCAGCCAACACAACCAGCACCCAACACAACCAGGACATTGTGCACTTGAGAGACTGGGAAACAAAGAGGGCAGGAATTAATACATGTTGATTATCTCTACAGCACAGGCCCAGTGCTAGGAGCTTCCTCTTCATTTCATTCTAACCATAAACCCTATGCATCCAGTTTTACAGATAAAAACACTAAGTTTGCCATGCATGGTGGTGAACGCCTGTAATCCCAGCTATTTGGGAGGCTGAAGCAGGAGGACTGTGAGTTCAAAGCCAGCCTCAGCAGCTTTACAAAGCCCTGAGCAACTCAGCAAGATCCTGTCTGTAAATAAAGTTCAAAATAGGGGCGGAGATATGGTTCAGTGGCCAAATACCCCTGAGTTCAATCCCCTGTACCTTAAAAAAAAAAAGAAAGAAAAACCACTAAGGTTCAAAGAGATGGTGGTTTTGCCTATGTTCTATGTGGCTAAAAGGGCCAGAGTAGAATTTAATTTTAGGGTTTTTTGAATTCATAAACCATTGCTCTTTCTCAACCTGATATTCCAAGAAGTTTCTGCTCACTTGTTAGCCAATGCTAAGCCAACAGCCAGGGACAATTACAGCACATAGACTCATCTAGGAAGTGGTCACCATATAGAAATGGGTTGTGGGATGTTTGAGCCCATACCTGTTATAGGTAGCACTGGCCTTGACACATCTTTCTCAATAACTGATAAAATATGCAAAAAAGATCAGAAAAAATCTAGATGACTAGAACAACATGTCTAATCAACATGGTCTAATTTTCATATTTAAAATGCCCTACCTAACATCTGGAAAATGCACACATAATCTTTCCAAGTACATACCAGACATTTACCAAAATAAACCACAAACTAGTCTATAAAGTAAGTCTCAATAGATTTTATATTGAAATCACAATATCTTCTTTAATCATTGAATAAGAAATCAATACCAGAAAGATAAATAGGAAGTCATCAATGTTTAGAGATTAAACTATTCATATTTAAATAACCCACAGGTCTTCAAAGAAATCTAAATTGAAATTAGAAAATGTTCTGAACAAGGGAAAATGCAACACATCAAAAACTTGTGAATGCAGCTAGAGCTGAGCTTAAAGGGACACATACAAAATTAAATGTAGATATTCAAATAAAATGAATACATTAAATAAATACAGTTTTAAAGAAAAATGATTAAAGATTAATGATACGTTTCCATCTAAGAAGCTTGGGAGAGGGGGCAGCAAGTTAAAACCAAGAAAAATCAAAGGATAACAATAATAATGATAAGCACAGGAGGCAAAAAAGCTATGAAATATAAAATAAACATGCAGTGGAAAGAAATCAACAAATCCAAACATTGATAGTTTGAAAAGATTAATAAAATTAATGAATCACAAGTAACCAATTCCCAGGATGAAAAACAAGACACCACTTCACATTCTATAGGCATTAAAAAAAGATAATAAGACAAGAGTATGAAGAAGAAACAGAAAAATTTGAATACTCTTAAATTTATCGAAATACCAAATTTGCTAGCATCTTGATCTTGGACTACTGGCCTCCAGAACTGTAAGAAAATAAATTTCTGTTGTTTAAGCCATCCATTCTGTGGTATTTGTTATGGCAGCTTAAGCAGACTAAGACAGACACTAACAAAGGTAAAATTGAGATAAAATCACAGTCAACACTAAGTATTGAGGAGGATAGGAAGCAACTGGAACTCTCATGCATTTGGGATGGGATTGTAAATATATACAACCACATTAAAAAAATTGTTTACTAGTATCTGCTAGAGCTAAACATATGCCTACCCTATGATCTAAAAATTTCCCTCCTGGGCATATTAATAGGGAGAAAAGAACCTGTGTGTTCAAAGATACCTACAAGAATATTCTTAGTACCTTAATGTGTAATAGACCCAAACTGGAAATAACCCGAATTTCTGTCAGAAACAAAATGGTTAAATAACTTGTGAACACTTAACAATGTGCATGATCCTCAAAGACATATCATAGAGCGAGAGGAACCAACCAGGAAAGAGACACAGATTATGGTATGATTTATAGAGATTTAAAAACAGGCAAATGGTCTATGGTGACAGTTTGGAATAATGGCTATCTTAGGTGGAGATGCACACTTAGGGCTTGAGTGAACCCTGGAATGCCGGACATATTGTAATCTTGATGTGAGCCATGGTTCCATGAGTGTCTTGTCTCCTCATAACAAAATTCGTTAAGTAAGTTGCACACAAGATTTGTGAACTTTATATGAACTACGAAAAGTCATATAAAGTTCATTTCTAGTCATATCTTGATGACTAGAAATCAAAATGATTAAAATTTTCTTTTAGGAATTTGTCTCCATTTTGGCTTGGAAACATTGAGAAGAATCCAGTAGATACTGGAAATGCTGTCTATCAAAACTGTTATGGACCACCTCCTGCAAAAATGAATATATCCAATGGACTCCTTCTTCCTTGAAATTTATAGCTTGTTTGTGAACACTGACTATACATTTCTAGTTCTCCACTTGACTCTATGCTGTGAAGACTGTCAGAGCTTCTGCTTCACTTTATCCAAGAAGACCAGAGAGATGGTTTTATGAATCCAAAATGCAAGACATTTCCTTACAGCAAAGAACATACTTTTACATGGCTGCTGGATTCCTGTAGTTGCTTAAGTCTCTGTGGAAATTTTGTTCTTTTCATTATTTGTTCATTTTGACCACTGTGAAAAGCAGCCATATCTCAAAATAGCAACCTTGGCTGCAGACAGAGAGGGGCAGACCTGATTATATACATGTGTCCTATGAATGTGGGGACACAAATCTGTAGAGTTCTGAATAGAATTATATATTCCTTCCTAAAAAGATACTGAAAGGTATCTTTACTTCCCTTAGGAAAAAAAATGAATGTAATAGGAATAGAACTACATCAATTTTGGTAAAAAGAAACAGATTTTCTATGAAAATATGGATTTTATATACAACTTGACATTTGAAGACAGATACTTTTATCAAAGAGGTGGTTTTAAAAAAATAGTGCTGTATGATTGTGGCTGTCAAATTGTCAACTAAAAATAGCTAAAGCAAAATAAAAGGGGCAATCAGGAAGGTAGTGGGGTGGCTCACAGAAACGGAGCTGATGTGGCCATCACAAAAAGGAGCTGAACACTTGGATACTTAATGTTCCCTTGTGGGAACATTTTTTTTTCCTTTGTGGGCCATCTACACCACAGGGAGCATGGCCAAAGACATCCCTAGCTTGCATCTTTCTGACCATCCCTATCCCCACCAGAATCCCCTTCTGATGCTCTTAGGAAAATCATTGATTCTCTTGGCTGGTGCAACTATCCTGCCCATGACTGTAGCTCATGGATCTGGGATCAGGGCAGACAAAAGCAATCTATGATCTATGCACAGCAGACGAGTTCTCAAAAAGAAGGCTGCACAGTCTAATTAACTTCAACAGCCCATTTACTCACTTCTCCAGACATCCTAAACCATACGGTCCTCTTCAATTTCTAGAAGGTGTGCTGGCTTTCCACCTTCCATCCTCTGCCTCTGAGACAGCCGTTCCCATTGGCTGTCATCACTCTCAGCCAGGCCTGGGCTGATCACAGCACAAACACGGGAAGGTTTAGAACAACTGAAAAGACTAGCAGGAGACAAGACCATGCAAAACATTTTGAAATTTTAAAACAAGTAGCTTACAGACACTTCCGATTTCTTATGTTTTGATACACTTCAACATCCTTAAATACAATACATACTTAGTCTCACAGATCTCCATACAATACATACTTAGACCCACATGCTCACCATTCCCACAAGGCAGAGCAATCACCACTGTCGGTCTTATGCAACTTGGAGAATGAAGATCCACATGGAACAACTAAGGGAAGCTGTCCTGATGAGAAACCATGATACCGGGAGCCAAGGGTAAAGGGTTCTTGTCTCAAGTAACTGGATGATTTTGAATGATTTGCTTTATTCCTCTGGGTACATTTGTTTTACTTGAAAAAAAAACAGAGGAAATTGGACTATATCAGGGAATGGCAAACTAAATTTCATCCAGCCTTTTGTTTGGGGGCTTTTGGTTTTGTTTTACTTTCTGTTACCAAGGATTAAACCTAGGGAGTCTCTACCACTGAATTACATCCCAGCCCTTTTTATATTTTATTTTGAGACAGAGTCTCACTAAGTTCCCAGGTGGCCTCGAACTTGCAAACCTCTTGCCTTCGATCCCTGAGTCTCTGGGATTACAGGCATACACTGTATCACACCTGGTCCACCATCTTGTTTTATAAAGTTTCATTGGGATAGAGCCACACCCACCCCTTTAAATATCTTTTATGGCTAATTTTCTGTGATAACAGGAGAACTAAGTGGTTGCAACAAAGACTGTATGGACTGCAAAGTCTTAAGTATTTACTCTCTGGCCCTTTATGGAAAGTTTGCCAAGCTCCGATCTAAATAAGCCATTTTTCCCTTGAACATATTTCAAGGATAAGTTGTGTTTTATCCAAATTATCCAGATAATTGCCACATCTCTGGTTTTTTCACCTATGCTTGCTGTTTAACCCAAGCCACATGGACCTGTGTCTGTACAGACAGAGACCAGCAGGAAACAAACCAGTAATTGTGCCTACCATATTACTCAAATTATCCCCAGAGCAATTGCATTACTCATAGGAATATTCCAAACACTTTTCTCACATATCCCTGTCCATTTCTCTCTGATCATAGAAACAGACAAGGCTGATTTAAGAAGTGATGTCTATTTAGCCCAAAGTGACATGGATGCATGACCATCACTGAATTCTACATGATGACATTATCTAGGGCCACACACAATTTGAATTTTCTTTCTTTTTCCTATTGAAATAACTAAATTATAGTTAAAATGCCTCATAATTTATAGTATGTGTAATATTGTAGGAAAAGGTCGCAATTGTACTAATAAAACACTATATTCACGTTTTTGTTTTTGTTTTTGTTTTTGAGTTTTCCTCTGTTAGTGCATAAAAATCTGTCCTCTGCACCTCTGAAAAATGTTCTGTGTAACATCATAATAGCATACTGGGAAGAACCAGAAAGGGTAAGCAGTAGACCTCACACACACACACACACACACACACACACACACACACACCACACAGAGATCCACACATGTGTGCACACATGCGCATTCCTGACGGAAAGAAATCCAAAAGCAGTAACCAACCCCAAAATGCCAGGAAGTAGGGTTATAAATTTAACACAAACAGCTCCAAATCTTCAAATTCCCAGTCCGTTTATCAAATTTTAAAAACGAAATGACAAGTTAAGATTATTAGTCAAAATATATAAATAAATCACCTTGCATGTTATTCCCAAGGTCTGTGAATGATTTCACAGTGGTTAGTTGTAATAAGTGACTATTCAGGAACCTGGGCTCAGCAGTGAGCCTGCTCCAGGTGAGGTTGGAAGCTGGCCAGTCCTCAGACTGCACACAAGCTACAGGCCTGCACACGGGGCCATGAGCTTCCTTTCACCAGGCAGAACTTACATCTTAGCCATTGCTTGGTCTTCGATCCCCTCCACTCAATTCCATTGTTTATAGAAAGAACTTTTTTTTTTTTAGACATTCCAAAAAGCAAAGATTAAGTCAACTCACCATAAATTCCTCCTGCTAGAAACCATCTCATGGAAAAACGTTTTTTTGAAAATACAGTTTGTCAAATGCTTTGGGTTTAATGAAATGCCAAGATCTGAGAGTCATAAATTATCTGCTGGGACAGGAGGACTTATGGAGAGTGAGGAACGTCAGAGCTCTGTGTTCAAGACGGATTGCTGGAAAATTCTCCATCTTAAAAAAATCGGTCCTGTTTTAACCTGTTTAGACTTGTGCAACAGGCTTTGTTAACAACCCTTATGTGACTGCTGCATGCCAAATGTCAACAGGAAAACAAGAAGAAAAAGTGCTTTGAGCCTATTCCCCTCAGTTGGCCCAGAGCCAGGTCTGTTCCACAGACCCCCTGCCCTGTGGCATTATTCTGTCACTGCCTCTCATAGCATTGGTGGTGTTGGAACAAAGCCAGCTGTCTTCCTTTTCAAACCAATTTGTCCAATTGCATGGATTATTGTGTTAGGTAATCTGTCACTTCTTGAAAAGACCAATTTTCAATGTCCTTTCCTTCACATGACACTTTCTGAGCATTTGGAGGCATTTTGGCAATACCATCCCATGCCTGACTCACCTCAGAATAAGCCATCCTTTCTTGTACCTTCTCGGCTAAACAACAAAAGTGTTTTCAAATGTAGAGCTGTGGAAACCTAAATTTTTTTAGATAATTCATGCAATACCTATAAACATGGAAGCTGAGCTATGCCAACAGAGGAAAGTAATCTTGATTCATGTCTAAAACTCCCCTGTGGCTCAATTATGTGAAAGTTCCTGTAGGATTCCCCTGTTTTCCAAATACTTTATGAACATAGTTAGACCTAGGAATGAGAATACTCTTTTTTAAGGAACAATTTGGGTGTGCCCTCAGAAGAAAATGCAGGCTATTTTCAAGAAAGACAACTACTATGTTGAGAACTGAGTCCTAGTCTCAGACAGTTTCTCTAATTCAAGACACACACCATGGTACTCTCCAAGACTATGTTGAAAAACAGCAAGATTTCCTAATATACGATGTATGGATCTGTTTGCAATTGCATTTCTATGCATGTAACCAAAACCTGACTAGCAGTTAAATCAAACAGGATTTATTTCTCAAACACAGCAAGGTGTCCCGAGGTGTCTGGTCCAGGCAGGTGCAGCAGTTCCACAGCAGGAGCCAGGTCCTCACCTCCTCTCTTTGCGACATCATCCTCAGGCTTCTTACCTCATGGTCACAAGATGGCGCACCCCACCCCCACCCCACTCCATCCAGACTGTCCTCTATCCAAACTGAAAGAAAGGGGGAAAGGGAGAAGTTGACACCAGATTATATCAGAAAAGCAAAGTCTTCCCCAAAAATCTTCAGCAAATTTCAACTGTTGACTCACTGGAAAAGCTGGGATATGCGTGCTATGGATGGGTGTATTGCCATCCCAATGGGAGTGGGATTCTCTCAGCAAGAATACAAGGGTTACTGGGAAGGTTTCTGGCAGGATCCACCATAGTGCATAAGAAGTCACAAATCTTTACCTAGAGAGAATCACACCAGGCTACAGTGAAAGAGGCTGTCTTCTCCAAGACTCTGGTAAGGACCAGAGGCATTTGCTCCCAAAGAGGGACAATTTTGAACTGAATTCCTAGGGGGTGAAGTCTTGAGTTAACTATCATGCTTTATGTAACGTGGGCAATTATGGGATCAAGAAGTGGTTGCTACGAATGCTAGAAGCAAGTGGCTTCAGGATTTTCTCTTACCAGATTGACTATAAAATCTAAACTACACACATAGCTATTTAAAAAAAAAAAAAAACTCCTCAAAACACTCTTCATCACTTTCCCATTAAAATTATCAGCTTGCAAAATTTTATGGAAAAAGACAACTTCCTGGTTCAATGTATCGCAAAAAGTATTCCCTGCAGAAGCAAAAGGAAAATGAGGGAGGGTATGAGGGGTTAGAAAATGTTTATAAAACGGAAGATTAAAAGGGTGATTATTCACTTTAACAAATATGTTTCCCTTAAGATGATGATTTTGAAAAGAAAGATTCCCCAATAAATGTACAAGAGCTCAATTTATATGCCTTTCTACTGGAACAAGTCTAAGTGCAACAAAATGTAACCTGATGCTTACATTTCAGAAAGGCTTCCCTCAAAGTTGGCAAAATGTTGGTAAATTGTTAAATCAGGATAAGAGATACTGCGGGGGTTCATTATTGTCTGTTTTCTTCTTTTGTTTTGGGCTTGAAATTTTATATAATAAAATATTTTAAATATTTTCCACCAGAAAACTAGAAGAAGAATTTTAGTTTTCTCTGGAAAATCATATGAAAAAGAAAGATTAGTATCCCATCTTCTGATTTATAGGGCAGAATACTTCATAAAGAACATATCCAGATAAACAGGAAAATTAGAATGGGGACTCATTAATTCATAAAACCAGTTTTCAAATTCAGCAAAGGGTTTCTGCTGTGGGGAATGAACATTTTTTCCAAGAATATTTAAAAACATAAGAATGGGTGTCTGTGGTTGGAGATGTCATTATTTGACATGGGGAAAGAATCTCATGGAAAATCTTGTCACCAGAGGGTTCCTCTCCATCTTTCAGCTAGACCATAGCACAAGAGGCTAAAAGTCCCTGGCAAATGCTGTGCTCCTCTCTACAATGTCTCTTTGGGATAATAAAAGGTAGCAGGGATTCCCCCTCTCATTCTTCTAGAACTAACTCTCCAGAGGCATGCCTTGGCTTATACCCACAGACTTTTGCAAATAAACCATACTTTGTATCTATTACTGTGCTGGAGAACATTTCTTATCTCTGCTTTATCAATGGATCCAGCATTGGATTTTAAAACATTTATGTACCTTCCAATTACTTCTCTCCACACTATCACGCTTTAGTTACGTATATATTATTGTGTGAATTCCTGAGATGAAATTATCTCCACTGTCTGCCCTGAGAGTTTCCTTTGTCTTAAAGGATTCTTTTACTTACCTTTTGTCTCCCAAAATTTCAATATGACTGTTTCCTCAAGTTCAATTATTACTTGCAAGACACAACAAATGCTTTTATATTTATTAACTTACTTATGTGTAATGCAAATCAACTTATTTTCATTTTCCAGGTTACACCCAGAAACTAGGTGTCCCTCCAAAACATGCCATAACCTACACTTACACCATTTCTAATTTCAATTTTCAAATAATAAGTGTATGGGAAACAACCAAAGAGAATGTTTTTGCAAAGTAAAACAAGTCAGTAACATTTCTAAGTGAATTACTCTCTTTGAATAGAGGGACCAAGATGATTTTTAATCGTAGCAATTTTTCTCTTGAAAGTTCTATTTGGAGCACTATAAAAACACTTCAGTTTTATAAGTATTGTTATGAGGCCAAAATCACATTGACAAATGAAAATAAAGTGTTAGCTTAAAAATAGAGCCGTGTCCATCAAGATAGTCTACAAAGCCAAACAGACCCACAGGCAGCAGCAATTTTTGTATATATTACCAAACTTGTGATGGAAAAAATGTTATATTGCTTAGTTTGGGGTAACTATTCTTGTCCCTATATGTATGAAATGTAAATAAAATACATATGTTTAGGGCCAATTCTTCCTTGTTGAAGATAAAAGCGCCAAAAATGAAAACGTTGGCAGTTCTCTGTACACCACCAGAGTGGTTTAATTTGTACCATATTTTGCCACGTCAGAGGGAATGGAGACCCCTGGGGCTTTGGGAACCTGTGATGAAGGTGATATTGGGGGAAGGGGGGTGAGCAAAATCTCACCAAAATACAGACGCTTTAGGTTGCCAGGCTGATACGGTATTGTAAATCCATAAAAACTTGTTTCAAAAACAAATTTTCACAACTATAAAGCACAATAGCTCTTAAAGCCACAGGCTTCCTGGCTTATAGTCCTGCAGTTTGAGTAAATCCTCCAGGGTCTCCAGTAAGTAGTAGCCCTGTTTAAAGGAAGTCTCCATTGTTAACAACCTATTTTTACATTTTTTAAAAAAAAAAATTACTAGATGGCCACCAAAGAGGATTTTATAGAAAATACTCTTTGTTTTAGGAATGTCCTTCTTTATTAAAAGTTTTATGAGAAAGAAAAGGAAAGATCTACAACAAGGCACGTGTAATAGGAATGAGCTGCAGAAATACCCAAGAGAAAGACTCATGCCATCTGGCGTTCATGGAAGGAGGGCTTGTCTTCACTAGGGTGAGGTTAGTACCTCAATTTCCTAGCATCAGGACACTCTTTCTGAAGAATAAGGGTTAGCTCTTGCCTTAGGCCCCAGTGAGAGCCCCGTGGAGTCAAGTTTACAAACCAGACACACACGGTCCCCGCAGAGCAGTGCTGAATTCATGCCAACATGGCATCGACGCCTCTTTGACGTACAATGACTCTGGGTACAACCTGAGCACCTTGGATTAATGTGCTTGAAAACAGGCCAAACGTATTCCCAAGAATTTCTTTAGGAAACTCTGAAGAAGGTGGGTATGGCAAGGTGAAGCTAGAATGATCTTAGGGAAACATTTCAGGGAAGCCATACCCTGACAATGCTTATAGGCAATAGGTCAGGTCATTGGTCCAATAACACAAGTCCCCAAAATTCACTAGATGTCAGAATCACAAGACTGGAAGATGCCAAAGGAAGTCACACAGCCCATCTCCAGCCTCCTCTAGCAGGATGTGAGAAGAATTGTTACCATTTTTTTTTTAACATCACCTGTCACTCATGTGGGGACTGTAGGTAAGTTAATTACTTTATTTTGTGTACATGAGTTTTTTTGTTTTGCTTCGTTTCCTTCTCATTTTTCTCCAGCCCTCTTTGCATGAGTTTTGTCAGAGGCTAGGCACCATCGGTATCAGTCTACAAAGCCAACACAGGAAGGAGCCCTTAGGAGATTTCAGAACTCAGTCCAGTTAGCTGCTTCCCCATAAAATTAATGGGCATGTGAAAGCTCACGTAAAAATGAGAGTTCAGGAGAAAGGCTATGAAACTTGGGAGTGAGGATGAAGTTCAAATCCTGCATTTGCTCATTCATAAAGTTTCAGCCACTAAATTCTCTTGTGCAATCCTGTCTTGCTTCTTCTTTATCATATCGCATCTTCATGTCTCTTTGGCTGCTACTGAAAGCATCATTGTGCTTAGAAATAGATTTCTTCGTAACTTGTAGACCGACCTACAACAGGAAGTGTTGGCTGGGTCAACCTCATTGTCTCCTGGCATGTGAACTGGCTCTAAGTCAGTAACAGAACACGGTTCAGCAGACACTGATTTACTGAAAATTAACTGCTCCATGATCCACTTACCTAAATGCCCAATTCACTTTACAAACTTACTGACTGATGAAAATCTAGTTTCTTCCAACTATTTATTGAGTTCATACAAGTTTGTGTTGGGAAGAATAGTTTTTATCCATTCTAGAAATAGGATTTCTTCAAGATTATTCCATAGTTAATTTTCCTTACAACCTAAGAAATATTCTATTAGTCCAAAGGAAAGACACAAGGCAATTTTGTCCACTTATGAATGTACTTAATATCAAGAAAATGTATTTTATTGTTAATAACAAAAATTTCATTATTTTACAAGGCAATGCTTTAGTTTATACTGATTTCTCTTGTACAACCCATATAATTTCACATTCTTTTATTAATATTCTGTCTTGTTCCAAGTTCAACTCAAGACTCTGCAACTTGGTCTCTGGGCAGCCCTGGCCAAGTTGCCTCATGTCTCTGTGCTTTATTTTCCTCAACTGGAAAAACCTACTTCATAAAGCTTCTGAAAGGACTAATGTCATTTATTAATATATGTAAAGAGCTTAAAACAACAGGTATATAGTAGGGACCAAATGAATATAAACTAGTATCATAGCTTTTTTAAAATGTTACACAAGTTGAGTTTCCTGCTATTCAAAATGCTTGGGATGACAAATGTCTCAGATTTTGAATTTGGGGGAATTTCAGAATATTTGCATATATATAATCAGATATCTCGGGAATGGGACCCAAATCTAGACACAAAAATCACTTATTTCTTTTGTATATTATACACATAGCCTGAAGGTGATTGTATATGATTTTCTTAATGGCTACTGCATTTAACTGCAACCCATCCCATGAGGTCAGATGTGAAAGTATTTCAAATTTTGGATTTTTCAGATTAGGGGTGCTTATCCTGTATAAAAGCACTTGGGCTACCTTTAGTATATTTTGAAAACCTTTCTTTGATTCACTCTGCATCTCCCACCTCTAAAAAAAATAAATCTCCTCTTCTACCACTTGTGGCTGTCAGAGCACCTTGAATGTCTCTTCTGTGTACATTTCTACATTCACCTCTCTAGACTGGCACAGAGGCCACCACCTCTCTAGACTGGCACAGAGGCCACCACCTCTCTAGACTGGCACAGAGGCCACCAACTCTTCATCTCTGTATGCCACCAGGTCTGGTACTTGGTGAGTTTTTGGCAAGCTTCTGCCAGGAAAACAAACGTACGGCACATGATTAGTGTCTGGGCTCAAGTTTGGGTTTTTACTAACTTCTATTTTGATAGCCTTTTGGTGAACTCTTGCCCTCGTTCTAGAATATGCTCTTTTCTAAGCAAGCAGTTCCCATCTTCACTTCAAATCCACACCCTTCCCTTGGAGCCAGGGAGCAATATTACACTAATAAGCCTTCTCATTCTCAGAGGTGCCTTCCTAGGATGAGGTGTAAATTAATGCCAGCCTGACCACTCCAGGTCATTAAAGTCCAGATGGTGAATTTTGCAAGAAGAGCAACTGAACCCTACTGGCCTGGCCCTGGTCCAACCCGGATAATTGCCGCCTGCCTACACAATACCCACTTCTCGTTTCAGATGCAGAAATGGTTTTCACCTCATCGTCTGACAGCGTGCAAGGCAGGCTGTGCTGGCTTTTCACCCACTGCCGTTGCATGGATGCTGAAGAGAGGCACCATTCCTCTTGGAGTCTGCAAAGTGCTCTGGAGCAAGAGGGGCAATATAAATCTAAGGGTTTCAATCATATATTTGGAAAAAAAAAAAAAAAGACTTGGTCACTTAAGTGAAAACACTTCATCTGCCACTGCGATTTTTTTTTTCTTTAAGCTACAGGAGTGTCCAAGAAGTTCATTGTACCTAAAAGGGGATTTGATTTGGACATGAATTGTTTTTGTTAGAATCATAGAATTACGGTTATCCCCTATCTAGGTAGTCCCTGGATTGGGTCCACTTTTGACATGAAAGCTCCATAAAGCAGTCGTGGATGAGTTTTTGCTGGAGCAAATCCCATTTGTTATTATTGTGGAGGGAGACTGGAGAAGGCAGCAAGAGCTTCTAATGCCTGCCCAGCAAGCAACTGCCTGCAGCAGGGAGAAACTGATTGGCAGCATGGAGGGAAGAGATTCCTCTGATTGTGAAATGTCCAGGGCCAAATTCCAAGGTCAGGAGTGTCAAGGGTTGATCTGATTGGCACAAAGGTAAACAGATGGATCTTGAGGCGCAAGCAAGGGAGGGCTGATTAGGAACAGCATTACCAGCAGACCTGCAGGGAATGACCCTTCTGCACAAGATTATCCAGAGCATGCTGGACTCACTGCAAGGGGGACAGAGTTCCTAAAGTGGTTTGAGATTATGTATTGGCTTGCCGAATGCGGAAAAAACTGTGGCTCAGAATTCTCTCCACCTCCCTTTGTGTCTTGGCCAGAGATAGAGTTTGTATGGAATGGGCTGAAGCATACTTTCTCCACCCAGAGAAACATCATGGGGCCTCAGAAGACCATGCACAGCTTAACTGCAGGACCACTGGGGGCCCCAAGTTGCCCACAAACACATTTTCTTCACCCATGGCCTTGGTTCAAACTGGACTTGGAGAAGCTTTGACTTACTCAAGCTAATACTTAGTAATAAAGCTTCCTGGGAAAGTAAGACTGCCAAAGTTTAAGTGGTGGGTTTTTATGACCAGGATTAGGGTCCATTAAGGGACGAAGATGAAAACAGCAGCTTGTTTCATTTTGATCTCTTCTCTAGGCTGAACCACCATCCTATTTCCAATTAAATTTCCACAAGAAAAATGCTGACATTTCTCCTCCAGATACAACCTTCCTGGCTCTTTTCCCAAAAACCCACCATGGTCTGGAGACACACATTCCCAGCATTGAGATTCTGTGGCTTGGTTTTCTCCAAGAGAATCAATGACCTATAGTAAATTGAGCATTCAATTTAAAAAAAAAAAATTTTTTTTTAGACGTTCAATCTGAATTGGAAAATAGAATATGAGAGTTCTGACCAGAGATCATCTTACTTTCCTTTGCATGGTGGACAATGTTGACATCAGCTACAACAGTGAAGCCACTATGACCATAAAAAGCAATCCAGCTCATGGAATGAGAATGAGCAGCCTGGGTCCTCCGTTCTCACACTAGCAAATTCCAACAATGCGAGCCACTATGAATGGCAAAGAAGAGCGCCCTCCCTTCTACACATGGTTTAGTCATTTTTGAGATCAAGATGTGTAAACATCTTAAGGGCTTTCTAGACAGATTCTAATAGATAAGAACACTGGCAGGAAGAAAATTAAACCCCTATTAAATTAAACAACTATTTAATGGGCTTGGATCTGTCCTATCCTTCAAGGGATGTCAATGTGATAAGCTCTCTTTTGTACCTTCCCTATAATAAGTCACAAAGTAGATTTGTAGCTTATGCCACAATAAGTTTAAATCTAACCAAAGAGATCTCTTCTCTATATAAGGAATACCTCAAAGGCTACTCACAATGAAATTCTAAAAAAAAAAAAAAAAAAACTAATGATAAAGTATTTTTATAAAAGATATTGAAGAACCTGATCAAAAAAGAAATCTGAGCTGGGCTCAGTGGCACACACTTGTAATCCCAGCGGCTTGGTACGCCGAGATAGGAGGCTGACAAGTTCAAAGTTAGCCTTGGCAAAAGCGAGGTGCTAAACAACTCAGTGAGACCCTGTCTCTAAATAAAATACAAAATAGGGCTGGAGATGTGACTCAGTGACCCTGAGTTAAATCCTTGGTACCAAAAGAAAGAAAGAAAGAAATCTGGGGCCCAGGATACAGCCCAGTGGTAGAGTATTTGCTGAGCATGCATAAGGACATGGCTTCAATTCCCAGCAGAAAATAAAGACATCTGTTGGGTTGTAAAAAATAATAAATTCATTTTCAAGCAAAATGAAAGGCCCAACTTTTCCCAAGAAAGTGAATGAATATTTTCAGTGAGCCATGAGATTTCAAATAAATTCAAAGTGAAGCCAAACAAAATGGAAGTTCTACCATCACTAGCTTATATGGGTCCAGTTCAGTCAATGCCTATTGGATAACACTCATCTCTTTATAAAGCCACAGAAGAAAAAGATCCTTTATGGACAACCAGACCTAATGTTTTTTACTGAAAAATTGAGGACAAATACAAACCCTGCAACAACTAAAATAGTAATCAAACTGTTTTCCTCCTCTCCCCGTCTTCCCAGGGCCCACTGCAGACTATATTTTCCCTAGATGATCACTTGGCTGTCTCTGTGCAGGAAGGAGCATGAGGCATGGTATTTCCATGGGGAAGATTTGGGGATTTAATTTTTAACCCAAGCTTTAAGGACTTGAGGATGGGGATAATGTAAGCAATGGGGTGTGCAATTCCTCCTGAGAACTTCCTTTTTCAGACAGTGTGAAGATGGGACAGAGCCAGTGCCCTAAGGTATACCACACCTGGGGGTGGATGCTATCAATATGTGAACTTGGAATTCATATTTACAGAATTACATATAAACAGATAAACTGAAAATGGCAAAGGAAAAAGAAATCACCTGTCAAGCTACCATACCCCTAAGGATAACTAAAAACTCCTGTTATTTCAGGGCAAATTCCCTGAAATATTATTAGGAGGTCTCAGTCTGCTCAGGCTACTATAACAATATGCCACAGACAGGTTGGCTTAAACAACAAAAAATTATTTTCTCACAGTTCTGGAGCCTAGGAAGTCCAAGATCAAGGTGCCAATTAGGTGAGTGTCTGGTGGGGGCTTTCTGTTTGGGTTGCAGAGATTCACTTTCTCACTGTGCCCTCACATAGTGGGGATGGGAGGACACAGCTTTAGTGTCTCTTCTAATAAGGACACTAATTCTGTAAGAACAGGGCCCCATTCTCATGGCCTCATCTCCCCTGAATTACTTCTTTAAATGCTTTATCTCCAAATTCTGTCATACAGTACATGTGAATATGAAGGGATGCAGTTCAGTCCATGAGACAGAGGTCATATTCAAAATATTTAACCACTGGACACTGCTGTTTAATTTCTACCTTAAGATGCTAGAAAAAGAAATATAAACCCAAAGGGAAAAAAATAATAGAGATCAGAGTGGAAATTAATGAAATAGGATGGAAACAAACAATAGAGAAAAATCAATAAAACCAAAGTTTTTTTATTCGAGAAGATTGAAAAAACTAATAAACCCTTCACCAAACTAATAACAAAATAGAGAAATGACACATTTTAACAATACAATGATTAAAGACATCAACATCACTTTAGATTCTATACATATTAAAAGGACAATAAGGGCTGGGGTTGGGTCTCAGTGGGAGAGTGCTTGCCTGGCATGTGTGAGACACTGCACCACATATAAATGAATAAATAAAATAGAGATCCAATGGCAACTAAAAAAAATTAAATAAATAAACAAATGGACAATAAAGGAATTTTACAAATAACCCTAATAAGTTCAATAATTTATATTAAATGAAGAGATTCTTGAAAGACACAAAGCCCAAAAAAATTAGTCAAGAAGAAAGAAATAATAGTAGCATTAAATCTACCAAAGAAATTGAATTTATAGTTTAAATTATTCCTAGAAAGAAAACTCCAGTCTCAAATGGTTGAAATGGTTATTTAGTGATAAATTCTACTAAATATTTAAGTAATAAATAATTCCAATTCTACACAAATTTGGCCAAAAACCTGAAGAGAATTCTTCCAATTCTCTAAGAGGGCTTTATTATCTTCATAATAAAACCAAAGATACTACAAGAAAAGAAAACTGCAGAAAAATATCCCTTAGGAACAGAGATACAAAAATGATAAATAAAACTTTGACATATGAAATCTAACAATGTATGTATAGATTTATGATTTATATAAAATATAAATTATATAACTACAGCGTGATCAAGTTAGGTCTATCTCAGGAATGAAAATAAAGTTGTCTTAACATTTGAAAATCAAACAGTAAAGTTTACCATATTAAAAAGTCAAGAAAAAAAATATTGTCATCTCAATAGACACAAAAAAAGCATTTGATAAAATCCAACATCCATTTTGGATTTATTTTAAAAAAAAAAAAAAAAAAAAAAGCTCTGAAATTGCCAGGCAAAGTGGCACATGCCTGTAATCCCAGAGGCTCAGGAGGCAGAGGCAGGAGAATGGTGAGTTCAAAGCCAGCCTCAGCAATTTAGGGAGGCGCTAAACTACTCAGTGAGACCTTGTCTCTAATAAAATACAAAATAGGGCTGGGGATGTGGCTTAGTGGTTGAGTGCCCCTGAGTTCAATCCCTGTACCCACCCACCCCCTAAAAAAAGCTTTAAAATCTAGGAACAGAAGGGAGTTTCCATTTCCTCAACTGAATATATGACAAGGTCGTCTTTGGAAAGCCTCAAATTAACATTGTTCTTAGTGAAGAAAGAGTGAATGTTTCCCTTCAATGATCAGGAACAAGATGAGGACATCTCCCACCTTTTCTATTCAGTATTGTCCTAGAGCTTTTAAACAATATAGGGCAAGAAAATTAAACGGAAGGCATGCAGATTAGAAAGGAAGAAGTAAATCTTCTGTTCATAGCATGAAAGTTTATTTAAAAATCAATGAAATCTTCTGGGCAAGGTGGCATACACCTGTAATCCTGGGGCTTGGGAGGCTGAGGCAGGAGGATTGTGAGTTCAAACCCAGCCTCAACAACTTAACAACTCAGTGAGACTCTGTCTCTAAATAAAATATAAGAAAGGACTGGAGGATGTTGCTCGGTGGTTAAGCACCCGGGGATTCAATCCTCCATATGGTGGGGTGGGAGCAAAATCAATGAAATCTACAAAAAAAAAAAATTACTAAAAGTAATTAATGAGCATAGCAAGGTTACAGGATAAAAGATCAACATAGAAAAATCTTTATACTAGCTTTATAATAGAATGTCTTTATACTAGTTGGAAGCTGAAATTTCAAAAACAGTACTATTTGGTGTCAAAAAATTAGAAATAGGAATAAATATGACAGAAGAATACACAATGAAAACTACAAAAATTACTGAAATTTTCAAGACATAAATAACTAGAGGGACATACCTTGTTCATGGGTATACCTCATTTATGGGTTCAATGACCCCATGTTACTAAGATATTAATTCTCCCGAGATTGATCTTTGGATTTAACACAAGCCTTGTTAAGATCTCAGCAGCGTTTTGTTGTTGTTGTTGTTTTGTTTTGTCTGTAGAAGTTGTTTGGCAAATTGGTACTAAGATTAAGTTGAAAATGAAGAGGTTCTAGAATAGTTAAAGCAATTTTGCAAAAGAATGAAATTAAAAGGTAAATGCTATCTGATTTCAATATTGATGATGAAGTTACAATCCTAGGGACATTGTGATAATGGTGTCACGTTATACAAAGAGATCAATGGGAAAGAATAGAGAGTTCAGAAATAGATCCACACACATATAGACTACTATTGTGATAGAGGTGCAAAGGCATTCAATAGGAAATTATTAGCCTTTCCAACAAATGATGCTGGAACAACTGGATAGACATGGGTGAAATAGTAATAATAATAATTAACTTTAATTCATAATTCATACCATAGATATAATTAACTCAAAGTACATTATAGTCCTAAATTAAATCTAAAATTATAAAATTTCTAGAGAAAATACAGATAACAATTATTGGAATCTCAGATTAGGCAATTTTTTTTTTTTTTTTTTTTTTGGTAGCAGAGATTGAACTCAGGGGCATCAGCCATTGAGCCACATCCCCAGTCTCACTGAGTTGTTTAGTGCCTTGCTTTGGCTGAGGCTGGCTTTGAACTCACCATCCTCCTGTCTCAGCCTCCTTAGCCGCTGGGATTACATGTATGTGACACCGGGCTGGGCCAAAGATTTCTTACACATGACAACAGAAGAATGATTCACAAAAGAAAACAATTAATCAATTGATAAATTGGATTTTATCAAAATTAAAATATTTTGTCCTTTGAAAGGCACAGCAGAATGAAAAGATGAACCACAGTCACGTAGAAAATATTTGCAAATCATATATGTGATAAAGGATTTGCCTTCAGAATATAGAAATTTCAACATTCAATACATAAAAATGACCCCAAAAAGAAATAGATTGGATACTTCATTCAAAAATAAATGTACAGTTGTCAGATAAGCAAATGAAAAGATGTTCAATACTATTAATCATTGGGGAAATAAAAATTAAACCATATGAGATATCACTATAAACCTATTTAAAGTGACTAAAATTAAAGACTGGCCATACAGCTTGGATATGGAATAAGTGAAAACGTTACACAGCGAGTGGGAAGTAAAATGGTATAAACACTTTGGAAAACTGGACTTTCTTTAAAAGTTAAACACAAAGCAACTATAGCATCTCCTAGTTGTTTTTTGTTGTTGTTATTTGGTCTGGTTTGGTTTGGTACCTGGTATTAAACTCAGGAGCATTTAACCACTGAGCCACATTCCCAGCCCTGTTTTGTATTTTCTTTGGAGATAGGATCTCACAGAGTTGCTTAGAGCCTCACTTTGCTGAGGCTGAGTTTGAACAGGCAATCCTCCTACCTCAGCCTCCCAAAACCATTGAGATTACAGGCATGCGCCACCCAGCCCCCAGTCCTTTTTTTATATTTTATTTAGAGACAGGGTCTCACTGAGTTATTGAGGGCCTCACTAAGTTGCAGAGGCTGGCTTTGAACTCACGATCCTCCTGCCAACCAAATGGGTACATATTGTGATTCCGTTTGAGACTGAATGCTTTTGTCCCCCTGCCAAATTCATATTTTGAAGCCTTAACCTCCAACATGGGGGTATTTGAAGATGGGGCCTTTGAGAGGTAATTAGGTTTAGATGAGATCATGAGAGTGGGGACCCTCTTGGAGGTATTAGTGCTTTCATAATAAGAGACACCAGGGGGCTTGCTCACTCTCCTCATGCATTAACAAAAAAAGTCACATGAGCATCCAAGCACACAGAGAGACACAGGCCTGCTGCAAGCCAAAAGCCAAGAGCCCTCCCAATGAAACCGGAATACCTGATCTTAGAGTTCCAGCCTCTGAAACTGTTAGCCATCATATGTTGTCTAAGCCACCCAATGTATAGCATTTTGTCTGCCCAAGCTAAGATAAAACCATTTATACAAAACTATATAAAAGAAACAAATCTATCTTGCCAGAAAGCAGATCAGTGATTGCCTGGGGAGGAGAGGGCAACAGGAGGGGTACAGGAGAGAGGTAACAAAAGGGTATCAGGAAACTTCGGGGATTCTGGATGATAAGAATAGTTTCACATATATACATCGAAACATATCAGGTTGAAAATAGGTGCAGTTTACCATAGAAATTATGCCTCAACAACACTGTTAAAATTTCCACAATGAAGGAGTTAATTTAGCCGTTACTGGCAACACAGTCTAGCATAGATGAAGACACCACTGTACAAGAAATAAAAACTGCTCTTTAATACATAAAGAGTGCTTTATTAATATATTTGAGATTAAGAATGCCTTGTGATGGAGAGAACAAAATGTTCTAAGACCATTAAGTTCTCTGTCATTCAAGGTTGTGTCCCCATCATTTGTCTCTTAGGGATACTGAACCACTTAAAACAAGATGATGATAACAAAATACCTGTTTATAGTTTACATACCATTTTACAAAGCTTTTGGTTTAGACCGAACATCTATCTTGGAGGTAAATAGTATTGTCTGTGTTTCACAGAGAGGAACAGATGTTCAAGGCAGGTAGGTCTGCCTGAGTCCACATAGCTCCTGTAGCAGATGTGAGGCTGCTTCCCAGTCCACCTGATTCACAATCAGCCCGTACCTCCCTGTTCTTTATTCACCCCAGGGCCACTCAGAGTCAGACATCAGCAAAACCTTGGGTGAGACTCTGTGAAATCCCCTACTCTTACCTCCCCACACAAGATAAGCTGCCTACCCCAAGTAGTTACAGAACCAGCCCAATATCAAGATTTCAAGACCACAACAACAAACAAACTTGGTGTCCTCCCTTTGAAAGGGCTGCCCCATTGCAAGAGAACATTTCAGGATTTCATATGGGTTAAAAGGACCCAACCAATATCTTTTTAAAAGTAGAGAGAGTTAAGTATCTAGTTAGGATGATGAAATCCAACGAACATTAAACAGAAGTGTTTATTGAGAACCCAAAATGGGTTGGCTCTTAAACAAAACACAAAATCAGACCTAGATGTCTATAGAAAATGCAGCTGCTCACTGACTAGTTTATGAAATAAATATAAAAACAGACTTGCACATTGTTCCAAGTAAAAATAACAGATGCAGGCCCTTTTTAGACTGAAATTCATATGCCCTATTATTAAGGGCATTAATAGAAATGTTCCCTGAATGTTTACAAGGTGTTTACTCAGTTTCTATACTGAAAATCAGGACATCTTGGTACTGAAAATATTTCATGCCCAACAGTTATACAAAACCACTATTTCTTCAGTTTATAGCCTCTCTTAATCTCTTTGTGGAAATCTCCAGACCTCAACCACATTCCTTGAAATTTTACAGGGCACAAGAGGAACAGAAATCAGCTCAAAATGAATATGTGTATTCAAAAATGCATTGAGATTTTTCCAACTTTTCATGTACCTCATACAAATTAATCTTCTTAAGGGCCCTGGTGGTCTCTGAATCACTGCTCCACTTCCCCAATTCTCAGCACCCCCATTGTATTCTCTTGATAGGAATAACTGCCAGATCATTAGGGAAGAAAAAGTTTATTGAATCCAAATCTGGGAGGGCCCCTGCAAGGTCAGGAACAGGTACCACCAGTTTTACATAATTTTCGCATCTGCACCAATTTGATTTAAGGCTGTAAGTAGAATTTATTGGTGAGCATTGCATTATAAAAAGTGGTTTATACCATATTGTCTCATATTTATTACGATTCAGTCAAAAGTGAATTGTACACATGTCATCTACAATGAGCTGATACAACGAGGGTAAGAATCCTGGTTCTTGAAAAACATATTTGCTCTCTTTTCCATTGTCTTTAACGATTTATTTAGGTGGAAGAAATATTGCCTTAAAGTTAAAACTATACCTTTTCCTGTGGCATTGATCACCAAATAGAAAATACTAGAACAACAACCAAAAAAAAAGAAGAAGAAGAAAAAGAAGGAAGTTGAACTTGATGTGTTAGAACTGTTTACACAAATTTGTAAAATACACTATTTAGGATCTCTAAGAAAAAAATAAATGTGTAGAAATGCAGGATAAACCATTATGGAGTTTCAAGCTTCTAACAAAAACAAAAGCCAAAAAGAAAAAAAAAAAAAAGTTCTTCACTCAACATTCCTTATTTGATTTTATCTCTATCAGGAGCTAGCAACCTTTGAAAAGTTGTCCCTGTGGCCTGTCCCTCAGGATGCATCTAGTATCCTTGAAGGAAATCGATACTTACTACACTCTCTCAAGCGGGATGACAACTGAAAGTAACTTAAAGGTCACTGAAAACTTTCCCAGATTCCTTTTTAGAAGGAAAATTGGACATTATTGTTTTTTTCTTTACCAATCCTGTCATTATTTCTCATAAATTTAAAACTCGCTGTTGGCGTATCTCAATAGTCCATCCTAACATTCCAAGATCAACACACTGAACACTGGTGGGAGCATCAGAACCCCTTTGAGACTAGAACCAGCTTCCCAGATTCTAGTTTATTCCTTGGTCCTATATGTGCTCTTGGTCACACTTACAATATTACTAGAATGCAGTGGAACACTAAAAACAAAATAACAAAAAAATTACTTCTTTATCAACTAATGTCATGAGAGAATTTAAGATTCCTGATAGAGGTCCCATAGGAACTGCCTTGGTCAGGATCAGGAGATTGAGTATAATTTGGCCATTTCTTCACTCAGTCTTTATGGAGGCTCATAGCTCATGGGCATACTCAATTCTTTTGCTTTGGTTTGGATTAGATTCTCTCCTTCTTACTATCACCATGTGATTCAATATCCAAATGGCCTTTTTTAATATGTGTGAATAAAATAATATCATATCTAGAATTTGCTTCAAAATATTCCATGGATTAGGGGAAATTAGGTAACTATAAACAAAAAAAGACTGGCCATGAGCTAGTAATTTTTTAATCTGATTGATGGGAAAAAAAGACTCACTATATTTTCATACGTGTTTAAAATTTCTCCTAATAAAATTTGTTTCAATATTGTCATTAAGAAGTATTACTGTGCCAGGGGAAATTTGAATTTTATTTTTTGTTGTTGTTGTTTTGTCTTTTGCTTTGGAGAATTTACATATTGCTTTCTCTAGGACAGTCAGACAAATAGTCTAGGTGGCTGTAGCAGGGCACTCCTCCTTTTCAGAGTTGGGGTACAGACACTTCGTTAGACTCTAGATGGAGACTGCTGTTGATCCATGAGTCAGAGCCTATGCTAAGCCCTATAAAAACCATTCTGTAAATTCTCTCAGGCAGAATTCCCCCCTTTGCTCATGAAAGGCTGCTTGGAGAGAATCTTGACCTTGAATCTCCTAACCTGAACTTGTAAGAGAAGGGGGAGGGGCAGGAGGAAAAGTGGCATGAGGATATGTGGCTTCCTAAGGGAACCCAGCTGAAAAGTGGGAAGCCAATCCATCAGCCTGGCAAACTATGAGTTAACTGGGGATGTTTTAATTTGAAGCACTAAAAAACGGACACCCAAGAAAATAAGAGTATCTGGCAAATACATCTTGAATTAAAATGAATCTCATTTTACTCCTTTTCTCTTTCCCAGAACACTTCCAGGGGAAAAAAAGAAAACAAAACAAAAGACCTCTTTAGTTGGAGGGTCTCCAAGGTCTTCTTGATTTTCAAAATTAATCTCTCTCTGGATCTCTTATTAGAATGTGTAGAATGCAATTATTCCAGAATAATCTGCTCTCCAGGTCTCTGAAGCCTGGGATGTCCCTTTGTTCTCACGGCAGCTCAGCCCTCTGTAGACCAGCCTCAGAAAATATGCTGGTTATTAGAAAGAAACTGGGTGCCCTGTTCAGGCTTTGTGCCTCTATATCTCAAGTGTTTTTTTCTGTAGTGTTGATACTAAAATCTACTTCATTTGCATAAACCTAGAGCCATCAGCAAGCCAGGCCCTAATAAATATTCATGCTTACGGTGTTTGATGAAAAGAATTCTCATCACCTCAAGGAGAGCTCTCCAAATTTTTCTAAATCATCCATTCCATCAGTGAAAAAAAAAAATATGAAACACATGTCCATATTTATTTACTTAAAACTATAAGCAAAACATAAATAAATATGCTTATTTGACACAATTTTCTTATTATTCTAAGTAAGTAATAATTGTGTCAAATGAGTATATTTACTTATAATAATAGGAAAATTGTGTCAAACAAGTATATAATTGTGTGCCACGTTCTCTTCCAACAACTTTGCATTTATTAATATTCATTGATCTTCACAGGAACTTGGTTAGGTGGGCAATATTATTGTTTTCATTTTGCCAATGAAGATCCTAAAGCACACAAAGAGTAATTCACTTACCCAAAGGAACACAATTAGGAAGCTGCAGAACTGGAATTCAAACTCTGGCCATCTGATTCCAACTAGCTAGTACATGAGTACATACAGAACTAACAGAGAAAGAGGAGGAGAAAGAAAGGAAAAGCAAGGTGGAGGAGGATCACCAAAGGATGAGATTTTTTTTTTTTTTTTTTTAGGTACATTAGGATGTCCACCACCTTCTTCCAGCCCCCATAATGTATCTTTTTGCACACTTCAGGGGTGCCTATCCAGCTCTATAGCAGCTTAGACACCACTAGCCTAAATGTTGCTCTTTTGGAAGCTGGTAGAAATCCATCTGGGAGGAGCTGTAGAGTCAGCAGCTTATCCCTGGTACTCAAGTGTAACCAGAGTGACCCAGAACCTTGGATGGTAAAATAAGTTTATGTTTCATAATTGGTTGTCTTGATATGAATGTTCTTACTGTCTTTTGGCTGCATCTTTGGGCACCATTATACATTGCTCCTGTTCATATTACCATTTATTCACTGAAGAGCTCTGTCCTGCATTGTCAAGAAAACAAAAAAAAAAAAAAAGGTGTTGAGTAGTCACTACAACTCTACCTCAATGACCACCCTTAATCACTTGGTGTTGGTTTTGCTGTAGCTCCTGCTGCATCTCTATCACACAAAGCACGCAATTTCCTTAGGACCTTTGCATGAGCTGTTCCCTCAACCCAGAATATGCATTCCAGAAATTCACCAGTTTACAGTCATGCTGGGTATTGTCTCCAGGAACAAGCCTCCCCTGGCCACTTCCTCCACATTTCTTAATTCTTATTGTCTTCAGGAGCTTTACCTCTACAAAATATCATAATATGCAAAGATATTTTGATAGATTATTTGATAGATTGATTTATCTTCCATAAGAAAAGGAAACTCCATAAAGATAAAAATATTCTCTAGTTTGTCCTACAGCTTGGAATTTACTCCAAACAAAACAAAAGGATTATAAAACTCCTGCTCTATTCTGCCTACTTGGAAACTGTCCATATGACTTATTCTCAGGACCTACTACTTGCAAAAGTGAGCCTGCCCACTCCCCCTGGTCCCTCAATATACATATTACCACCGATATCTGGAAAAGAGACTACCACCGCAGGGTGAAGCTAAATGACATTAGCTGATCCACTGTCATTTGGCTCTGATACCTGTCACAGTTTTTGAAAGCCAAGATCTCCCTCTGAGTGGCACTGGTTCCTCTCTGCCCTGGCTCCATTACAGATTTTCTTCTCTGAATCCATCTCAAAGAACACTGGATTAGCAAACACCCAAGGAAAGGCCAAGAACATTTCAGACATGGTAGAGGCAGATGCAGCCATGTCAGCATGGAATGCCAGACACAAGGCCAGGAAAAATGAAAAACAGCACAGTTTCAATAACCCAGAAAATTCCAGAAATCAGGTCATGCCAAAGGTGGCTTTTTAGTGAACACTAAATCAAATCATTTACTAACTGCTATTAGACCTTTGGAGGAAAAAAGTATACCCACTGTCTCCTATCTGAGGATTTGTACACATATCACTTACGTTTTCATTTAGAAGCATGAAATGAGATTTTTAAAAAATAATAACATTGACCCTAAAAGTGACTCAAGTTGCAGCTTAGAAATTTGTCTTCATGATTTTGGAGAATTTATCAACCTTAAAGAGCAAGTTTAAAAAGTTAGGAGTGATAATGTTCTATTGGGAAGAACTCTCTTTTGAGTAAAGGATTCCATCTGAAATTTGAGAAGCAGATCAAGCTCCACTTCGGGCCAAGAGGCTCTGTGCCCTATGGGCTCTTCCAAGCACAGCACAGGATACTTCAAAGAGCACTTTTCATGGGCCCACACAAATGGGTCCATATGATCACTGCTTCTGCAGTTATCTGGCAGCCAATAAAAGAAGAAACCATAGCACTCTGAGGCCTTAATTTCCATCAAAATCAGTTTTTTCTTTTTCTTTCTTTCTTTCTTTTTTTTGGGGGGGGCGGGGGCGGGGGCGGGGTGGGGGTGTGGGGGTGAGTACTAGGAATTGAACTCAGGGACACTCGGTGGACCACTGAGCCACATCCCCAGCCTTATTTTGTATTATATTTAGAGACAGGGTCTCACTGAGTTGCTGATTTTGAACTCACGATCCTCCTGCCTCAGCCTCCTGACAGAATCTTTTTTTTTTTCTTGCACACCCAATTCTTTTTGAGATTCTAGCCAATGGTGAGAACAAAAAAGAAATAGGGAAACTTTTCAGAGTGGGAATCTGAGGCTACAAATGGGACCAAGGAAACATTTTTATCAAATTTTTATCACATTTTAAGACAGAGGGAGCTCCTGCCAAGTATACATCATCTTGGATGTTAAAAACTAAATTAGTTTAAGGAGACTGGATAGCCTATGTTGTGAATGAAGATGAAATGTCTAGATGCATGGCTAAACAAAATGTGGTATATCCCATACTATGGAATATTATATAATATAAAAATGAATGGAGTACTGTTATATGTTGCAAGGTAGATGAACTGAACCTTGAAAACATTATGCTAAGCAGAAAAAGCCAGTCACAAAATCTACATGTTATATGACTCCATTCACATGGAATGTCTAGAATAGGCAGATCTATATACATAGAAAATAGATTGGTGGTCACCTGGGACTAGAGTGGATGAAAGGATGGAGAAGGGGTTGATAACTAAATAATAAGAGTTTGTTTGGGGAGTAATGAAAGTGTTTAAAATTGACTGTGGAGATGGTTGCACATATCTGTAAATTTGCCAAAAAGCCTCAAATTTAGACACTTTAAATGAATGAATTTTATAGTATGTGAACTATTTTTCAATAAAGCTATTTTTAAAAAAGCAAAGCAAGAGAAGATGAAATACTTAGTCTGCGCATGCCATCGTCAGTCCTTCAACATATCCTAGAATATTGATTCCAAACTGTGCATTGGGCAAGAAATTAACTCAGTGCACTGTAGAGAGAACTTAAAAAAAAAACTAAATAGAATAGAACATAAAATATCAGAGTACATTGCAAAGAGTAAAGGTGTATATCATTTCATGAAGCTTTAATTTTCATTTGGAATGTGGATATTGTATTGCAGGGTGCTAAAAAACTAAAACTGGTGTTTTATGAAGAGTTCCCAATCAAGAAAACTACTCTCTTCACATGTCTCACCAGCCAGTGGGAGTCTATAGCACAACCCTAGACAGCTGAAGTGTTGCCAATTACTCATCAGTATTAACAGAGTCAAAGCTGTCATCTGATTTTTCTTGAATCACCTCCAGTACCAGCACACCTGGCACAGGACATAGCAGTCCAGACTCTGCCATCAGTATTAATGATAGACAGAAATGTCTTAAACTGCCAATCATTCTGCCAGTTCCTCTTCTAGCATGTTGGGCCATCCTCCTTCCCCTGCCCAAAACTCAGGCTTGATGAAAACATGGGGCCCATGCCATCAAACTGAGGAAATAGCCTCTCAGAACTCAATTGCTCCTGGGAAGCCCCTGGTTATTATTCATATTATCATTTTATGGACTTGATAAATATCTTTTGGCTCTCCATTCTGTGCCTGAAGCTTGGGCACACATTGATGAGCAAAGACAGGCCTGGCCATTGTCCTTCCAAAGCCCACGACCTTATCACATGTCAGAATCCAGTTGTCAGAAAAGAGGCACAGGGTCAATTTCTCCACAGAACTCCCACGCACTTGCCAGCACACCTTGGGCAAGCTATCCCACCCTGTCTCAATGAGATTTCTTTGCTTAGGAACTGGGGTTCCTGGACCCCTGAGAATCATAATCTTAGACCTGCAAGATTACTATTTATTGGTGAGGAAATCCAGGACTCAAGAGGTGGTATCTTCTGCTCAGGAACACAACCATCTAGGGGTATGCCTCCCGAGGACTCCATCCTACCTTCGGCACTGCCTCACAGTGAAACTGCATCTGGTCTATTCTTTATGAGGAACTTAGAGACACCCCCCACCTCACAGGAAGGGCCTACACCCTGAACTTTTCAGAGAGATAGTGATGCAAAATATGCAAGCTGCAGCTGATATGAAAAGAACCAAAGCCATATTTGGATCTTCCCAAGGGTTTCTGACAACAAAAGACACAGGAATGAGAACAGCAGGAGTCCTGGTTACCAGGAACATTCCCCTAAAGCCTTATGTGGCTCTCTCAATAAATCTCCTTTTCCCTTTTTGAAGTTTAAGTACTCCCTTATTGCATGGCTTTCTGATAGCCAGGACCCCCTTTGGAAACAATAGCTGAGTCTCCAGCGCCTGGGCTGGTTGTTTGGTTGTTTGGCTGGCAGGCTGGTGGATGGGTGTTTTCTTTTTTTCCCCCCTCCCTCTATCCTCTTAAAAATCCAGCCAGCATTCTGGGGGCTTTGGGTTTAGCTTCCTCAAATCCCCAGCAGTTTTCCTAAAAGTCTGTCCCATTAAACATAAAATCCACAGAACACACACCAAGCTACTTTTTCTCTTCCCCTAATAAATCAGGTAAATGACCTCCTTTGTTTTTAAGACCATTTCAAGTTCACCTTTAACATTTTTCGTTAAGGTATTATTTATGTTGTGATGTAATCGAGATTTAATCTGCTTTTCAACACACCATTGTATCGCAATCGCCTTGAATTTTTCGTCCGTATTATTAAACCTGAGCAGAAAGGTAACGCTTTTCTCAGACATGACACTGATCATTTCCAGATTGTGTGTCTCCCTGGCATTTTTTACCCACCTGAGTTTTTAAGGCCTACTAAAATAAATAACAGTTTGGTCTGCAAAGGACTGAGCTCTGTTCATAAATGTATAGAGAGAGTTGTGTTTATCTCCACTTTCTAGAAACATTAGAGTCTTCTACAAATATGTGTATACACAGCAGAAACCATGTGAATTCCTGGTAAATATTTGCCTTCACGCTCCTGGGGTAAGTTGTACACACCAGATGGTTTGGTCAAAACAAAATCATACACTCATACACTCACATACACACACACACACACACACACACACACACACACACACACATTTGAGCACCATGCCTCCCTAGGGTTTGGGGGTTTTTTTCTTCCATTCTTTCTTATGACATTTTTTTCCCCTTTCATGCATGAGAAAGAATGTAGAAATACTTAGAATAATGACCAGTATGTTCTGTGTTTACTGCTGCTTTCCCTCACTAGAGATTAACTCATAAAACTTTACTCCAAATTAAACAAACTCAGGCTTTCCTTGCAGCCAGTCAAAGCTGCCACTTACACTGAAGGAAATCTTGGCTTCCATCTCTAAGAGGCTGGGTGATCACCCCTCCCCCCCCTGGAGAGATAACATGGTCTCTCCTTTCCTCTCTCTTTCCCAGCCCTTGGAGGCTGGACTCTGACCCCTGTGGCACTCCATTTGGAAGTAGGATGGAAACTATCAGGATCCCAGATAGAACCTCATTTTTAAAAGTTAACATTTCTCCTGATTACTCCGCTTATAGTTATTTAGATAACTCCACAGTCAAGGATTTTACAGAAGAAGATGGGCTAAGAAAACACCTTGACCATGGCAAAAGAACTCCCAAAACAACTGTGTCTAGAATCGATCTAGGAACTCTCTCACCATCCTGTCTTTTCAACTAGGGCTTCCCTAGGGATAATCAGATGCTGACTTTAAAATATTCAAATGAAAGAAAGTGTGTAAAACCACCCAGTTCTGAGCTTACCCGGTAGAAAGTTCTCAATGGATATTAATTCAATTGCAATCCCAGTCTCAAAACGGTAGAGAAAAGACCTTCAGAAAGAAAATAGTGTCAAGGTCATAACCTCACTAGATTTTTTTGTCTTCCTCCCTGCATGGCTTGAGTTTCACAGCCTTCAGCCCTCTGAGACAACATTTTTACCTGGAGGAAGCTTAGAAAGGACTAGAATTTTAGAGGGGTATTTAGAAAGATCATTTGATGCAAAAGTCTGCAGCTTCCTACTCTGAAAGGTCTGCTTATTTTCAAACATGTCCGCCTGGAGCCATGGGTATGTTTTTGTGTGGTCCCGGTCCTTTTTATGGATTGTTCCTGTGCCCTGGAATCCCTGGGATACTTCAGTTACAGAAATTACCATGTGTTGGGTCCTTTTTGGTTGACAAGACTGCTTTCCTTTCTCTCTGAGCTGAGCTGTTTGTTTACATAGGAAATGTAGTCTCTCCTAACATTCAGCCTGCTTCAATGTCCACTTGGTGCCATAAAAAATAAGAGGTTAAAAAAATTAAGAAGGAAGGCCACAGAAGGAAAAAGAAAATATACCTTTAGGTTCTAACCAAGAATTCAGTTCAGAACCAACTTAGGAGATCAGAGGCTGTCTTTCTTTTCGCTGATGAGACAATGCTGGGCTTGTTCTCACTGCCAGAAGGACTACCCCAGTTTGGATCAGTGGGTCACCATGTGCAAAGTGTTTTTACTGTTTCAACTCTGTGCTTTCTTAAATGTTATCTTTTCCAGGGAAAATTAGATAACCCTGTGTCCCCAGACTATATCCTATTTGTTTGAATAGGAAATGCTAATATTTTTCTACATGTTCTATATCAGTGTCGGTAAAAACTCAGTTTGGTGATTAAGACTCACCCCTTGAGGCTCTGGCAATCTCCCTGGCTATCTCCCCCAGGAGTCAGAGGTTCGTGGTGATTCTTGAACAATCATCTCCATAGCTATGTGAATTACATGTATTATTTAGCAAGAGGGGAAATTGGACTTACCTTTTCTGCGTTTAATTAATTTATCTTAAACAGATCATTTTGTGAGGGGTTTTCTTCTTTCTTTCTCTTGTTTTTACCTCCATCTTCTATGCTACTTCTGCCTTGCATCCTTCTCACTACCAAATCAACTCCCCAGACTTTCACTCCCTCTACTTAAAGATGGTATTTAATCTTTAAGCCCATCCCAAGGATTTCTGACCCGCTCATGTGTTTCTACGTTCCCATTGATCAAAGCCAATGCCTGTTATATCATATGTCACCCCTGCCCATGACTAGGGGTTTCCCCTTCCCTAAGCCCCCCCAATTCTGTTCAGGTCCCTAGATCTAACATCCTGGGAAGCAGGGACCACGGGAGAAACACATTATAATAACACTGCATATTTTCCATGTGAACAAGCTTTCCATTAACACCACCCACCAAGTCCTCCATGAGCAGCACTGTCCCATCCAAAACTGTTAAGAGGAAAAAGTCTCATTTCTCTAACTTTTCTTCAAACACATATTTAGGTCTCCAATGCCATCTTGATTCCTCTTATGAAAACCTAATCTTAGAAAATCTCTCATCAGGAGTTTATTCCTTACACATATGGGACAAATAGAGAATAAACAAATTAGGTCAAGACCTGATGCTAGGTTTTCTGGTTCATGGACTAGCAGGCTAGCTCCTGGACTCCAATCCTGTGATTCAGAGTCCCCAAATACTTCCATAAAATTCCTAATTACTCCATGCCGTGGACCTTTGAAATTGCCTGAGAAGAGTTGAAATTTTGCATAATAAATCTGCAAATGGCAATGATCTCATTTAGTTTAAAATCGGAAGTGAGCAGAATGCTCTACATTACATGATATCATACAATTAAACCACTTAAATGATGTCTATGAAAACAATGTAGAAACATGGGAAGTGTTTTAACACAATAGTAAATACAAAGAACTAGATACAAACTGTCCTGAAGTTATATATACAAATATGTAAAGAAAAATAGCCAAATAGTTATACCAAAGGAAAAGACTATAAAGAATTATGCCAAAATACCATAGTAGCTGCTTTAGGGTGTTGGATTATGCGTAATTCTTTTCTGCTCTATATTTTATAAGAGTATCTTCATAATTAATTACATTTATAAATTTTTTAAATTAATATATAATAATTAAAAAATTGAAACCTAGTTTGGATAGAACCCATCTGCTTGCTTTATCATTTTTAACCATACAGACCCTCTCTGCTAATTTAAAACCATAATTTCCCAGAAAATGAAAACGACTATAGTTTTCTGATTTATTTGTATCTTACTAATATTGCACTAGAGTTTTGCATAAATCTATTTAAACTACCTTATGAGACCAGTATAATCCTAACATCACTAAATAAAAATTTGTCAAAGCCTCCTGGGTGAGACCCCTTTCCTTTGGTTTAGATCTAAGCTAAGCACAGAGGCGAAAATGAGGTTACTACCATTTTAGGCCATAATAGCCCTGCAAAATGTCTCTAGACTCAGCTACCCAGCTTGGAATGAGCAGACCTTAGTTATTCTCCAGAGAAAATGTAAGCCTAAAACTTTTACTAATGAGTATGTATTTACATCCACAGCAAGGAAGGCATTGCAAGGGAAGACAAGAATAAAATCAGACAATTCAGTGCTTTTCTGTGGTTCTCCCTTGGACAATCTCTTTAAAAACAGGAATTCTTTTGACTTTTGACTTCTGCAAGCCCCTATTTTGGCTCAGTCTTCTCTCATCTCATATCCATCATCACACAATAAGCCCAAATGAGTGAAAACATGGATCTCACTCCAAGAAAGTGTTTGTGAAAATTGAAATGAAAAGATTGAGGTCCGTGTGGACTCCAATTGCCCTCCTCCCCAACCCCAAATACCATCATAGATTTCCCACATCACTGCAGTCAGCTTAGCATAAACATTTAGTAAAACTGTGTCAGTCTCCATTAATAAACATGGTTCCAACTTACAAATTCAATCACATTATGAAATCTAATACATCAAATAGCAAAACCATAACACAGAAAGTTCATGTAATTAGAATATTAAACAGCTGTCACTCAATTGTTCAGTCCCACCACAGTAAGCAGCCTCGTTGAAATGAAAAGGGCCAGGATTCTGCTGCTGGTTCTATGACTTGTCCACTTAAGCCTCTCACATCATCCAACCCCCAACACACCAAGGTAGTTCTAGCAGGGAAAGTTGGCCCCAAGGAATCCGGAAAAAAACTCAACCACTCAAATTTCAAACCAGAACTTTAACCATTTGCCCATTCCCCATTTTACTCTCCAGATGCTGTACCTCCTCTCAACTGAAGGTCAGACTTGAATACTGCAGAGTTGGATGGGGGGCCTTCCAAACCCGGAGTGGCTCATACACCCATGTTCATAGCAGCATCATTCACGAAAGCCAAAAGGTGTTCATTGACAGATGAATGGATCAACAAAACATGATATAAACAGATAACGGAATATTATTCAGTCACAAAAAGAATGACGTTCTGAGTTATTTGGATCTTACTAATATGGCACTGGAATTTTGCATAAATCTATTTAACTCTAATTTAAACCACCTTTTGAGAAAAAGACAAGACTAATCTTACTAAATTATAATTTGCCGAACCTTTCTGGTTGAGACTCAGTTTATTTCAGATCTAAGTACAGTACACAGGCACAAATTATATGGCCACCCTTTTAGGTGTGGGAGCATGGCTGAACCATGAGACATTATGCTAAGAGATAGAAACAAGACATAAAAGGACAAATATTGTGTGATACCCTTTATATGAGATACCTAGAATAGGCAAATTCACAGAGAAAGAAAATAGAATAGGAGCTGGGGAGGATTGACTTTTGATTGATGTGTACAGAATTTGGGATGAAAACTCAGTTCTGGAACTGAGAGTGTTGATTGTATGACGTTGTAAATGTACTACATACTACCTCATTGTACATTTTAAAATGGTTTAAAATGGCTAATTTTATGTATTTGACAATTAAAAAATTAGAACAAGAAGGCTTGAAAGATCACACCTTTAAGATTTAAAAAAAAAAAATCAACACAACTTAATCCCTACCAGATGGCTCATTTTTGCCCTTCAGCAACACTTCTCTCATTTTTAGAGTCTTCATCAATAGAATGTCTTCCATACTCCACGTGGAATCTCTTGTTTTTCAGGTGAGAATCCTGAAGAGTACAAGACTAAAGACTAATAAGACTAATAATAAATTGCCCAAGGTATGCGCTTGAATGAGGGGCCCTTGTCTCCACCCGTCTTTTTAGCCCAATGACCTATATCACATAACTTCAAGGTTCTGAGTCACTTACCTTGTTCTATAAAGAGAGAATATGTGTTCCTAATTTTTTTTTTGTTTTTATATTTTCCACATAGCCAAAGCCCACAGAATGAAGGTATCCTGCCATGCATATACCACACGCTCAGTAAGCAAGTTTTCATCATCCTTAAAAACAACATATTATTCACATATTTGATTCCAACAAAGACAATAATTACACAGAAAGAGACATAAAAACAACCAGATGGAGAGTGTTGATTTTGTAACTGGAAGAAATGCACAATGAATGATAATTCCATAGCAACAGAGGAAAATTAAAAAAAAAAAAAAAAAGAAGGTTGGAGTCAGGGATGATTCCTAAGGAGATTGCTGATGATCCACAGGATCAGAAAGCCTGTGAATTTAAGGATTATTTTCCAAATCTGATTTTCACAGTTCTTTAGGGATGACAAAGTGTTAGCTAATAAAAGGGCGCTGGATTCACTGATATGGGAAGGTTTAAAGGTCTGGTTCTCACTTGCTGGAACATGAGTGTCAGAACTGAGTAAGCTCATGTACCCAGATTTTCAAAGGAATGTCTTTTCTGAGGTCAGCTCTCACACCTCAAGTTGGACCAGAGCAGCATTTCCCAAAGTGGTCTCCAGGGAACACGGGTCCTAAAAGAACATACCTCAAGAAAGTGTTCTGTGGTCTATTAATCTGGGAAATTCTACTAAATAAAATCTCCCACTTGAAGATTTACTTTGCACTTGAGTATTTCAGCATTTCCCTTTCCTAAAAAAGTCCTAGCCTCCCCTCGCCTTTGTGATGCTTTCATGCAGGAGGGGTATACACTCCCATTGGGAAGGATGGCCAGGTGATTTGCCCTAGCCAAGGGTCTGTGAACAAATACAAATACACCACATCCAAGCAGAAAGCTTTAAATGTGCTTGAAGAGTTTGTGCCAACTTCTGTTCCAACCCTCTACCATGAAAAGAGTGTCCCAAAAGAGGCTGTTTCTTCAGCATAGGTCCTGGGATGACAAGAAATGTGGAGCCCAGCAGAGCCCCAATCAAGCCAAAGCAGACCTACAGATCTAAAAGCAAGGGGTAATGTAAGAGAGGCTCTCAGCTTGAAGAATAACAAATCACCTGCCATTCTTCTGCAAGCTACTAGAGGTTGAAACTCATACAACTAAGGGGAAAGTTTGACAAAAGAACGGATGGTGAGAACTTCATATATATCATTGTGAAGCTACAATTAAAACAAGCCTGGGAACATAGATAAGTGTGTAAATGTTATAGTTCTGATACAGTAAGTGAGTTAATGTTGTTGGGGGCCAAGGTTCTAACCATTAAAAAAAAAAGAAATACAAAAATGGAATGGGAAAACAAAAGATTATGGGGTTAAATTGGAATTGGAAGTGCACCAACCTAAACACATTGATGTCATTAAATTTTTTCTGGTTTTTTTTTTTTCTGAGGCTGGTCTCCAACTTGCAATCATCCACTTCAACGTCATGAATAGCTGGGATTACAGGCATGCAGGATCACACCTAGCCTAATTTTTTTTTTAATTCTAAGAGCAATTACACTCTAGCTAAGCACACTCAGCACCCCAGTTTTGGTTTCTAAGTACCATTCCCAACTAAAGGAGCCAGCACTCCTTGGAGATATGGCTGACTCCAAGGCTAGGGCTGGGAAAGTAAAGATGAGAGTGGACCAGTATATTGTGTAACAAAGTTCTCACAAAAATTACAATGATATGTCTGAAAGCATAAGAACTAACGTCAAAGGGTTCCCACTGGCAAAATTTGGGGCTATTTGAACATCAGAATAAATATATTAAAATCCATTGAATAAAATAGAAATTTATAAGTAATGGATAAAAGAAAGAGAGAGAAAAGGATGAAAAGAGAAACCCCTTTCCTCAAAGTAGAATACAGACTGATTTACATGAAAGAAGTGGATGCACTCTGGATTAAGCCTCCAGTCATCCCCTTTGTCCAGGTCGCAATCCAATGTGCACTGGCCCTGGACAGCAGAAAGAAGCACCCTTATGGACTAGAAGCATCCAAAAATTATGGACTTCTCAAGAGAACTTTCCACAGTAAGAGGAGCCAAGAGAAATGAATAAATATAGAAAGAAATAAAAGTAGAGCAATGAAGTAACCAGAGGTAACAAAATAAGATAAGACCCAGTGGCTGGAACATTGAGTCTCAGAGGCACTGGCAGCAGAGAAGGGAACTGAAAACAAAGAGGCAGACGGCCACCCTGCAGTTCTGTAGCCCTCGGAGCATCCAGCAAGGGCATCAATTATGCAGAATGAGCAGCCTCTGCTTTCCCTTCTGAAGTATCACAAACTTATTGCTCTTGGAGCTCTTTTTTAAATTTTTTTTCGTATATGCCACATTTACATTAATGCATTCTTTGTTAACTTTTTTATTTGTTCTTTTCAGTTATACATGAAATAGAAAGTATTTTGACATTCATACATGAGTATAACTTCCCATTCTTGTGGTTGCACGTGATGTGGAGTTACACTGGTGGTGTATTCATATATGAACATGGGAAAGTTATGTCTGATTCATTCTACTGTCATTCCTGTTCCCATCCCACATCCCTTCCCTTCATTCCCCTGTCTCTATCCAATGAACTTCTATTCTCCCCTGACCCTATTGTGTGTTAGCATCTATGTATCAGAGAGAAAATTTGGCTTTTGGTTTTTGGGGATTGGCTTACTTCACCTAGCAATGATAGTCTCCAGTTCCATCCATTTACCTGCAAATGCCATAATTTCATTCTTCTTTATGACTGAGTGATATTCCACTGTGTATGTATAGATATATAGAGATATATCACATTTTCTTTATCCACTCATCTATTGAAGGGCACCTACGTTGGTTGAAGCTCTTTTCTATCACTCCTGAATGTATGCTCAGAATCTTTCTCAACATAAAAACCTACTGGTTTTTCCATCCAAGGCAAAGGACATCTTCATGTATGTAAAAGTTTGAAGTTGAGAATAGAACGTGGTAGAAAACAAGGAAGGTGACCTCTAGTGCCAGGTTTCGATTCAGCACCCATGTCGAGGACAGACCTAAACTAGGGCCATTTATAGCAAAAGAGTATAGAACATTTTAGAGTTGTCATCCAAACAGCTATGAAAATTTTGATCATTATAGTAATCTGATATTTTAAAGGTTAATTCCTTCCCACCTTAAAGAATTCTGTATCTAAGCAGTCCAGAAAACTTGAACTTAACTATGGAATACTAGAACAAGCATGCTTGACTGTGCCACTGATGATTTTTAAAGTCCAATCTAAATCAAATACCAATCAAAAGCTTATGTTCAATCAAATGCCAATCAAAAACTTATGTCCAATTTTATACTTCCATTTAAAACACAGCAGTTTAGAGTATGTGAGTTCCAACAGAAATAAAACTTCACCAGTTTTCCCATGATCCCTAAAGTCACAAGAGTCTGGAACTGTTAGCTGTGAACCCTCATATCTTGGGAAATAAAATGAGAATGAAGCAGAAGGGTGTTGAAGTTTTCATAATAATTCAAAGTTATACCACCATTTCTCTTAAGCCCAGCATTCTAGGCTTCAAAGCCCACACTAACTTGCAAGACTTCTTTAAGATTATGAAATCTCCCACTAAAAGCTCAACTTGGTCCCTTAGTATGACAGTTGTAATTGGTCCTCATATATTATTCTAGAGCAGTGATCAGCCAACTTTTTCCATCAAGGTAGAAAATAGAAAATATGGATATCTTCTGCCTAACAGAAGATATCTTCAACTTTGTAAGCAATGCAGTCTCTATCAAAACGACTCAACTCCATATAGACAGAAAGCAGTCATCAACAGTATATAATGAATGAAGAAAATTGGAATGGCTGAATATCAGTGAAATTTATTTAAACAGCAGGTATGGAGTTGGATTTGGGCCATGGTCACAGTTTGCTGAGCCCTGGTCACAGTTTGCTGAACAGAGTGCAGATGACTTGTGAAGTGGCTTTTCAGACACAGCTGCCAACTTTCACCTCACCCCATTTCGGTTTCAAGACCTTTCCTCCTGTTGGTTCCTAACACAACTTTGTTTTAAAATCTAAGGGCATGTCTGTGTGCTTACAAAGCCTCACTGCCTCCTGATTTCTTATTTACAAAGTGTTCTGGGGACTGTGGGGATTTAGCTTACCAGCAACCTCTCAGCACAAGCAGAGCCTGGAGGCTTCACTGAAAAGTCTCCTAATGCACAATTAAAATGTCATCGCTGGACATGCTCTTATGCACCCTTTACTTGAGTTTGCTGGAAAAGTTCATGTGTGCCTTTTCATTCCTCACCCTGCGTTATGATGGCTTCAGGCCTTTAGCATGGGCCATATTTAAATTGTCAAGAGATGTCAACAAGTTATGAAGGACAGCCTCACACTGGCAGCAATTACTCGAGGGCAATGATCAATGGGAGTCTTTTGTTAGCATTGCAGGATCACCATTGACTCAGGAAGTAAGTAGCCCAGTAGTTTATAGCAAAGCTGAAATGGACAAGCAGTTTCACCCTAGCTGCTCAAAAGCCACAAACCTACACTCGACCCATTAATTATTCCTGCCCCAAAGACAAAGGTTGTTACCATCTCTCGTCTGCAGTCTGCCCAGTAGAGGGGTGGCCGGGTCTGTTTACGGCGCCAGGAAATGCAGCCTTCTGACATTCCAGGAAAGCGTGATTGCCTGATTCCACTGGGAGGCCTTCTGTAAACAGGTACAGACCACATGACCGCCATTTGGAGATGGAGGGCTTTGAAACCTTGGTCATGTTTTCCAACTCCAGAGACTGTATTCATCTGACACAATAACCTGATGAGTACTCCAGTGTAGAAGAGAATACAGCTCCTCTGGCCCCCTCCATCCTCAGGCCCTTGTGGACTGGCTCTTCGGCTTTGCATTTTTAACTTTTACACTTTCTCGCTGTGAGATTTCCCCAGGCCTTGTATAAAAGAATCTAGATTTGGAAGTGGAAAGTAAAGTCTGCTCTGATCATCCTCTAATTTCCACTTAAAAATTATATGCACCTACAGATATTCTTTCAAGGAAAATGAATCAAAATCCCACACCACTAATATTACCTTTTCTGGATTTGCCTACACTGTGTGCCTAGTGAATGAATGTCACCTCCCCTAAGGAGCCCTGCCCTATGTGAAAGCTAGTAGCAATCTCTCTCCTGTCCCCTGACCTTCCATAGAAACTGTCCTGCCCTCCCCAGCTCTCTACATTCAGCCCCAGCCCCTCCACCTCATCCCACTGTGAGAGTGGGATTCAGATCCCATCCATCCGAAGTCTCTACAGTGCACATGACTGTGCAGCAAATGATGTAGGGACTCATGAATGAAGAAAACTGCTGATACTAGTGCTTGAGGCGTCCCCTCCAGTTAAGAACCCAAAAGCTCTCCATTCTTTTATAACAAGAATGATTCAAACAAAAATCAATGTCAGGGGGTCTGGGGTTATGGCTCAGTGTTAGAGCTCTTGCTTTGCATGCATGAGCCCCTGGGTTCAATCCTCAGCACCACATAAAAATAAATGAAATAAAATAAAGGTTAAAAAATAAAAAAGAATGCTTTAAAAAAAATCAATGTCATACTCTTCTATGAGGTTCATGAAGACCAGTAGAGAAAAGGAAGATTTGATGAACTAAATTCCAGAGAGAAACTCTTAACACAAATAGAAAAACAGAGAGCCATTTGGACAAAGATCTTGAATCCTCCTCTTGTTGGTACACAATTGCCTCATACATGGGGAAGAGCACTGGGCTCTCGAGTCAGCTAGAAGATACAAGAGGAGCCAAAGTGACTTGACTAAACAAGGATTCCTCTGTCTCCTTGGCAGCTCCAGCAGAGGCCTCTGGCACACCGGGTCAGTTTCTCAACCCCTAGAACATTCTTCTCAGAGAATTCCCGTCAATTCCATAGGATGGAAAGCTGGCATGCAGCTCCAGATGAGAATAGATAATGATGGATGAGTCCAAACTCCAGCAAGACTCGCCTTGAGGAAGTTTGCTTCTGAGCACTGACACTTTCCCTGAGGTCAGTGAGTAGCACTGTTCCCCAGGGACCCCCAAGAAATGGACAGAACAACCAGCCAGGGGAATGTTTCCCATTTAACACTTGGCTTTGTGGTGAGGTAATTATGTCCTAAGGTAAGAAAGGAGGGCCATTTCCAGACATAAAATGATACCATTTAACTTCCTCCAGCATTTAATTTAATTTTTAGATGAAATGTCTGTCTACTGGGACCATGTGTAGTTTGGTATTCTGTAGCTTTTGCAGTTATTGGTTTTTGTTTCTATGTGAAAAATCATGCAGATCATCAGAAGGGTGGTTTTAACCATGTAGCCATATCTGCAGAGTCTGAAGATTTATGAAAGGAGAGTTTGTGGCAAATAGATTCCTGAGGCTGCTGGACTGCAAGAAGCTCCTTTGCGATGTTGTACTTGGTCACTGGGTTTGGTATAACCTGAATGGAGAGAAACTACTTCTGACTTAGTATGGCCTATAAAAAAATTACCCTCCTCCCGCTCAGTCTGCAAACCAATCAAATGGAAATAGCAACATTTACTGATGGTCACATGAAAAGCTGCAGTTTACAGTTGAAATTTTAATCTTATAATTATGAAAGAAACTAAATGATAAAAAGGCATTATTATAATAATAATAGCCAGATCACCAAAGAATTCAAGATGTAGGAAAACAGGTTCTGTTTATGTACAGAAGAGATGACTATGAGTTATAGGCTTTGTTCAGGGGAAAAAAAAAAAGGAGAAAGAAAAAAAAACTTTTTTAACTAATAGAAGGTAGAAGAAAAACAGCAGTGACATAAAACCTTGGCAGGGTCTTCCTGCTTCATGGGGACTCTAAGAATTCCCCCAGACTGGTCAGCCTCACAAATCACATGTATTCATCTTCCTTTTCTGACAGAGAGAGTTTGGCTGTAAAAAAATTTATTCCCCAACAGGTCTATCAAAGACAGTGCTTCTTATCTTGTTTGGTTCAATTTTTTGCACAATCTGGTTTTTAAAAATTAACTTACGGTTCTTACATTCGCTTAAAATCCACATAAGCACATCATAATAACAACAACAATTATAATAATAACATCAAATATTGACAGAGAACTTCAGGACAAACATTGTGTTAATTGCTTTATATGTATTTTTTCTCAATTAATCCTTATATTATCCCAAAATGGCAGGTATTATTTTGCCTATTTACAAATGCCTAAAAAAGTTTGGAGAGGTTGAGTAACATAGCCACCCATGTAAAATTTCACCTACAATTATATAGGTGAAATATAGAGGTTCCTGGACCTAGTTGAGACCACCCAAGGACCACTATGCATGCATTCCTGTCCTTTGCAAATAGGATAGTGCATACAAAAATCTTCAAGATGTTCTAAGTTCAGAGTCATTCTAAAATATCAAAAAGCAATACACATATGTATGCATCTATGCACACACATGTACATGTGTTTGTGTGATGTATGCATGTTCACCATGTCCACGGAGCAGTCGTTTTGGTTTTTGGTGTAGCTTTCTGAAGTTGCTAAAGACTGATAAACTGCATCATCTCTGCCCAGCTCTCCTACCTGAGGAGATACTAACATGTGTTTACCCCCCACACACTCTCATCAAATGAAACCTACATGCCAGTAGCCATGAGCTTCTGCATTGACCTTGGGGAGGTGTCATACCAACCAACAGACATTGTTCCTCAACTGACATTGGTAATGAATAACATATTACCATGGGCCTTGAAACCCCTCTCAGACCCATTACTGATGACCTTCCCTGTCACTGAGCTGATCTCCAGCTGGTGTTTAATCATAGGCCCAGAGTGACATCAGAGGTCTGGCACTGGGCTTTGCAGAAGGGCCTGGGGGAGGGGTGGCTGAGGTTGAATGGCACTGAAGAATCTGGAAAGCAGCAGCCCAGAGTCCCCACAGCCTTTTCGCAGCCTGCATCCAGGTGAGATGGCACTGATCCAGGCAGCAACCCATGCTGCAGAGACTCCTCCACTGACCCTAAGCCATCCAGATCACACAGGTTTACTGAAGAGACCATCAGCATCTCATCAGTCTTCCAAAGGGCAGTCAACCCAAAGAAGTCAGTGTCCCTTCAGGCTTCCAGGGAGTCTGCTGAATGGCATATCAGCTTTAGAAAAAGGGGCAATAAGAGGCTGGGGATGAAACTCAGTGGTAGAGCACTTGCCTGGCATGCTCAAAGCCCTAGGTTCAATCCTCAACATGAAGAAAGAGGAGAAGGAGAGAAATAGGATGCTGACTGTCACACTGTGTGACTGCCTTTTCTCTCTCAACAATGGACTTTGAAGTTCAGGTGGCAAACCAAGACCCCCTCCTCCCATTTTAAGAAATGACCCAAAAGTTACCCAGTCCCTGATTGTAGGAAACTGGTAGCTGAAGCCCTGAAATGATGGCTCTTCCAGAGAACCCAGAGCCTCATTCTGTGTCATACCCACGTGCTGATTCTCTACCCAAATGTAGTGACCTGATACTTGGCCAAGGGGAAAAAGTAGAAGTAAATTCAAATTTAAAATATCAGAGAGCAGCCACATCTCAGAGTTTCTGTAAACTCCAGTGCATGAAAGGGATTCACAGTAACCCACCATTTCATCTAGCACAAAAATAAAATATTTATGTAGAGATAAAAGGCTTTTTTGCAAACTACTATCCTGGAGTTATTTACCATTATCCAACTTTCCAAACTCAACGGTTGTTGATTTGTTTATTTGTTACAGAACCAGACGCATATGACTGATGAGAGCAATCCGAGGGTAGTGGGGTACAAAGGGAATTCAAAAATAAATCGAGCTAAAGAGCAAAACATGCCTCAAAAAAAAAGCCCAGGGTTCAGGCACACCTTCAAAACGTGTTATTCTATGCTATTCATGCCACTTGCCTTATTTATATAAAACAATTTTTGTTTTCTTTTCCAGAAAGAATGCTGCCAATCGCCAGAGGCAGACATGTTTATCAAGATGTGTATCTTGAAGTCTGACATAAAATCTGTGGCCTTTGGTACAGCTGAAAAACACTCTGTCAACACCATGGAGAGAGCAAGCCCATGGTGCTGGCCTCCACCCAAGGAGTGCAGGGGAATGGACAAAAATTTGACTCGAGGCCAAAAATTACAAGATGAGGGAAAGTCAAACTCGAGGCGAACCAACCTTTTCCATCGAGTCTGTTTAATATCTCGTGTAAGCATCCAAACCACAAATCGGTCAGTGCTTAGGTGAAAAGACAAGTTTTTCTCCCTCTTGGAAAGCTACGTTGCTTAAGCTCCTATGAATACATCGATTATATCAGACCTGAGAGTGTCTGTCAGTGCAATGTTAAAAGGTCTACTATGTTACAGACTGCCACGTCAGAAACAAAATACCCTTCAAACTTCCTGCCCTGATTTGCTTGGGCCAAAGAGAGATGGAGAGAAAAAAAAAAAAAGTGTAAATGCTACAGGATTGGGAAAGAGAAGAGCCACCCGTTTGAAGGAAGCTTGTATTCACAGTGACCAACCCAATAAAAATCCCTCCAACACTTGTGTGCCTTCAAATTCTTCAATAACAGCGAGGAAAATAACGGCTCTTTGGTGACAGAAAGGGTCAGGCCACAAAGAAGGTTGTCAAAGAGCCCCTTCTCTCACCAGGCTGATGAAGCAGGGGGTTTGGGAGGCCAACTTGGTAAGAGAAGAAGCCTGAACACCCTCTCTCTCTTTCCTTCTGGATTCCTGGGTAAGAAATGTACGTGGTCCAGACATAGTGGTGAATCAGGACTCCATAAAGAGGGGAAATCACAGGCCTGGGGAACAATTCCATTCAAGTTGTGCAGCGTCCAATGGGCTCCATTGCTGCCCAGAGATCATGAGTCAATTGTAGTTACCCTCTGCCTTCACCCTGTCATCTTCATTCATCACCTGCTCTTTCCAGAGTCCCTCTGCCCCTGACTCTTCTATAGTATCTGTCCCCAGTCTCTGCCACCCTCAGTTGCTTACATTGGCCAATCAGCCTGAAATGGGAGAGTCTGAATCCTTCATGCTATGTGCATAGCCAACATTCCACAAGATTTATGTCACTGAAGCCTGTGAAAATGACAAATGGTGAGAATGAGGGCCAAAAGGGGAAGCAAAAATAAATCCAACTATGATTTAACCAAGGGTAGCCCAGTACCTGTATCTAGAGTGTGCTGTGACATCTTAGGTTCCATGGATTTAACAAGACAAATAAAATGCTACATGAGATCCTTTGCAACGTTCTTTTTTTTATTTTTCAATTCAAAAATCTCTTTAGAAAATTTTACTTTAATTCATAAGTCACAATCTAAAAGTGTCAACGTGGTAACTAAACATCTGCTTTGATTGGGTGGAAGACTGCTTCGGGAGAAGGGAGATTTTTCTTCTCAGACACCTTCTCTAAAAAGCAAGCATAGGTATAGAAGGGGTTCTGTTTGCCAGGGAGACAACAGGAACAGAAGGACAACCCCAATGTGAGGGATAAGTTTGGCCTCACTGTAAGGTGACTTTTCCATAAGGTATCATTTGGTTTTGTGCACCATTTATTGAAGTTGTGGTCACTCCTACCCTAACAAACTCACCAAACTTCTGCAAACTCTTGCTGATCCCTGTATGGAATACCATCCAGATATTAAAAATTATTCTTAGGAATAATTAGCCACACAGATATGTTTGTGATATAATATTGAGTGAATAAAGTAAGATATACAAGGGCATTTGCAGTATAATCACAACTATGAAAAGTGACCTACACATAGAACAGCAATACCCAACACTTTGGTAATTATCTGTAGGTGATGGGATTAGAGGTGATTTTTATTATTTTCTAAGCTTTATCTTAAGTGTTCTATAACAAGTACAGATTTTTTTTCTATCATTGTAAACACATACTATTAAAATCCAAAAGCCATCAGTACCCACTTCTTTTAAACACCAGATTTTCCTTTGCCCATGGCATGTGGCCCAGGACTGTCCTTTTCAGAGTTAAAATGGTACTGCTAAAAATATGTTTGTTTTATAATGTGTTTTCCTCAGTCTGTCCTCTAATACCTAAAATTTCTGTTGACCTTAGTGGGAATGTATGGGGTAATCTATAATCAGCTTTGTACATATACCCAGACTATTTAGACTGGTAGTATCTAGAACTCTGTTACCCAGTATGGCAGCAAGTGACCACTGTGGCTGCTGAGCATTTGCAGTGTGGCTAGTCCAAACTGTGATGTTCTGGGAATATAAAATATACACCAGATATTAGAGACAAGGAAGAAAAGAGATTGTAAAATATCTCATTAATAATTTTGTTGGTTACACATGAAAGTGATATTTTAGAACTACTGCAATAAATTTTAAAATGTTAAAATAACTTCATCTATTTCTTTTTACTTTTTCAAAAATGTGGCCTATAGAAAATATAAAATAACCTATGTAGCAGGTACTATATTTCTATGGAACTGACATGCTCTAGGAAAAATAAAATCTCAGAATGTTGATTTAATTATTCTTCTTCCATCTTTGATAAAAAATAGAATATCCAAATACACAGAGATTTCTTGCCCAGGCCATATCTATGGGCCCCTAATCAAATGCATTCTCCTATCCCCGTTCCATGTTATATTTTCAGTGGTCAGATAATTGCAGTTCTTTCCAAACATGGATGCACCCAGGCCAATTCAAGGCCTGCACTAAAGGTCATCTTGCCTTTCTTCAGACTGACAGGCCCCACATATCTCAGAATTCTCTAACTCCCCAACATCTGCCTCTGTTCTCATGGATTTTCTCTCACATCTGTGTAACATTTCATTCAAAGGACACAGTCCCCATCTGGGACAGCTCAAATAGTCTCAGCTCCCAAAAGGCCACACCAAAGGGGCTTCCTCTATGTGTCTATAGACTGCCTCTCAAAGTGCCCCTGGTGCAAGGAGCATTACTGCTCTTGAGAAGGGCAGAGAGAATGCAAAAGGAGGGATTGATTATACCTGCCAGAAATGCCAAACTAAACTCTGAGAGGCAGATGCTCCAAAAAATGACTCAGGTCCACACCATGTTTTTCAGGGACAAAGTTTTCATAGGAGGTAGAAAGACACATATTTGGCTCTCTGGCCAAAGTCTACTCCATTTTTGGTGGCCAGGCCACCCCACAGCAAACTGTGCAGGGCTTCCTTTTTCTCCCTGCTCAGAGCTACCTTCTCTCTCTGCAGTAGCCATTAGAATAAATAAAATTCCTATAATCAACACGAGGGCTATGGACATATTTTTGCAATGCAGTGGGAGTTGAGGGTGGTTTTTAAAAAGACCAGAGAAGCCACTGACTCTGCAACTACTATGACAAATTTCATGAGGCTAACCAGAGTTTATCATTCCTAATTATTCCCTCAAAGATGAGCAATACATAGACCTGTTCTAACAGTTTTCATCCTTTAATAATCTTCCACACAGTTCTCTTTGCTCAACCCCAGCAGAGTTAATCAAAATGTCCTCATAAAAATTAAGTCTGTTTCATCACAGAGGAGAAACTTAATTCAAGTTTTTCTTTAGGGATGAGAATCCAAAATCCTGACTCTGTGTATCATTCTACTGAGCTGTCTGCATTTTTCTCTCTCAAAATATTTTTGGCATGGTTTACAAATTAAAACATTAAAGGAAATGAAATCATAACCATAAAAAAAGTAAATATCATCATGTGTTTGATTATTTTGAATCTTTAGTATAAAGGTAGAATTTAGAAAGCAAAACCTACACTTTAGTACTGTAAACTATACCCCACCCAAATCACTGCTACTTTAAAGGGTGTTATAAAGAGTGATGTCAAACTATTTAATTGACATGATTTGGAGGGAGGCTGGTCACACACAAGGAAGAATCAAATTCGAAGGAGAATTTGGTTAATTTTAAAATGTCACCTGGGTAATTACAGTCTTTTTACATCCCTGCCTGAGGCAAAGAAGTAAAAATACCAAACTCTCTTACAAATTTTCCAGTACTGTATAGATACTGTTAGGACATGCACACGTGCACACAAACACATACAGTGAAACCAGATTTTGGAGCTCAGCTATTGCTTGCCAAGGTTCACCCCAGAGCAAATATTTATTGCGGAGTTACAAAGTTTTCCTAAAGGAGAACCGAAATGGAAGCGTTTACATACTCTGCAAGTACTTTATGTATGCAGGGGCCACAAGAAAGATATAGTTTAATAAAAACATTTATGGATTTTGAAAGCAAACACAATCCAAGAGTCTTGCACATGTGGGAAAAGATGATATTTCAGCCTAACACATTTTCTCTTGAAGATCCTTTGGCTGTTTGCAGTGAACAAGGCCCCATTTCCTCTGGGGCCCTGCTAATCCGTACTGTAAAACATACACAGGAAACAAATGAAAGACCAATCTGATGCTGCCCTCAGAGACAGGGGCAGGGATGAGGCTCTTCTCTTTTATACACATGCAGAAACTTCCCAGAGTGAATCAGGTTTGCTGCTCAATGACTGAGAAACTTGGTTTTCTAACCTTCTCCACCTCCTCCCCTACCATGCTACTCTCTAAGGATCTCTTTTCCTCCTCTCTCTCTCTCTCTCTCTCTCTCTCTCTCTCTCTCTCTCTCTCTCTCTCCCTCCCTCCCTCCCTCCCTCTCCCTACTCTTCCCGCCCCTCCTTTCCCCTCTCTTCCCCCCTCTGCATTCTCTATTCCAAAGTGAACCCATAAATTACAAAACTAGGATACACTAGTGTGCCTTCCACTATTTCAATACATTTTGGCTTTTGCATCTTCTGCTTTCTCCCACCGCCTGGAAGCTCATTAAGTGTGCATAGCCTCAGAGGCAAAGTTTTGCATTTGAAGTTAACATTTTGTACATTTGCTCCAGTTCACCACCACTGGGTCTTGGGCATGTGTCACCTTGCTCTTCATTAGTGCTTTTGTGCATTTTTTCTTCCCCATGTACGCCGGACTGCATCTATCTACCTCAACGCTGAGATCAAATGGGACTCGTGAAAGGAATCACTCTGCGCCATTTATGAATCACACATAAACTAGAAAAAGGAATCAACGCCTAGTTTGAAAAAGTTTGGAAAGGCCTTGTGGAGCCTTGCTGCTGTCTCCTTGGGCTGTATCGCCCCCTGGTGGCTTCTCCAAAACCAACACCTCCGGAGGTCAGCTCCTCAAGGGTTTAGGCGTCCTGGCTTGGGGGACTGCTCTCTGCAAAGCGCTGGAGCTTATTGGGGGGGTAGGGAGGGAGAAGATTGAAGGAACATGGATAAAACGTAGAAGGAAAGGGAATTTCGAGAAACTCTTCCAAGCAAAACGGGTTCAGGCTTCTCCAAACAAAAGAACATGATAGTTGGGCAAATAATGCAAGCCCCTCTTTTTACATACTAAGGCCCGGAGAGATGGTGTGACCTGCCCAGGAAATCTGGTTACTCATGACTAATCTCGCACCCATTCCTGGGATGATAGAGTTTTGGGGGGTCAACGCTGCCGGAAGATTGAAGCGTTGGCCTTCTGCTGTTGGAAGAGGCAATGAAGTGATCAAAAGAGGGAGCGAATGCCACGGCCTCAACCCCGCGCGGTCTCCTGGCCACCTCGGCCTGTCGTGGGAACGCACCGCGCCCCCCGGGACCCCACAGCAGCCCGACCCGACTTCCCAGGCCCCGGACAGGCGGGCGAGACACAAAGCAGGCCCCGCGGGCGGCGCTCTGAGCTCCGGGAGGGCGGCGGTGGGCTTGATTGATGGATTCACGGTGTTTAACCCGCTTCGCCTCGCCGGGGGCGGCTGATCCAGCTGCAGCACCCGGCCGGGGGTGGCCGCGGCCGGGCCCGCGCCCCCTGCGTCTCCCGCGCCCCCACCCGGCTCCGGAGAGGGCAGGCTGATTTACAGCCGCGCCTGCCGGACTCTTGCGAAATCACTTGGGCAGGGGAAACCCACTCCCAGGGCTCCGGCCGGAAGAGGCCCGGCCAGGGGAGAGCAGCGGGGGCGTCGAGCCTCCACATCCCGCGCCCACTGGGCCTCAGGGCCAGGCCACGCTCGCCCGCAAGACCGCCACGGAGCTTCCCGCCTTCTACTGCTCCTTCACCGCGGGCTGAGGCCTCCAGAGAGCTGCAGGCTGCCGCGTCCCTCCCCGGGGAGAGCTGTCCTGCACGCCCGCTGCCCAGCTCCCCAGCGCCCCGATCCACCGCGTTAGGGGCGCGGAATCCACATCTTAAGGGACCTTCTTCGGGAAGATGCAAAAGAAATTCAGACACAAAGATTAGGGAAGGCAGCTGCTAGCTTCTGGTGTAAACCTGAAGAGACAGCCCCCCAGGCCCCATCTCCATCTGTTTAAACACGTTTTGCTCCCTTTTCTGCAGCGCAGAAAGCAAACATTAAAAGAGAGCGATTGTGCTTAGATACTTTACGTTTTCTTAAAAAAAAAAAAAATCCCTAAGTTCCCGGCCTTTCTTCATCACCCTTTGTCCTACCTAAAGGAAATAAACTCCCTAAATTCTTGCTCTACTTTTAGCTTCTATGTGGATGTTCTCTGAGCATATGTTGCTTCGGGAGGCGAAAAGAAAACGTGCACATAGTGAAACAAAATAAGAAACACATAGCTTCAACTTGAACTAAGAACTCCGATTTGAAAATTCTAAACTAAAAAATAATGTTATTTTATTTGCTTGGTAAATGAGAAGGCAGGTTGAGTATTCCCACAGCTTGTGAAGTTGATCACTAGAAACGGGAAGCTGGTGAATATGTGCACATTCTTTATAGTATTCTACAAATACTAGAGATACCATGCCAATCTAAAAATGCCAGTCACGGTTAGGACATCAGGGAGAAGCATGAGTTGGTCGGCACCCTAATTATTAGTTTCTGGCTAAACAAAAGTCAACAGAGCACAAAGCGACGAACCCAGTGAATCATCTTTCCTTTTTGTAAGATGAGGGCTTAAATGTTATATTCTTGAAAGACTTTTAAAAGCAATAAATATACCCACTTAAGATCCATTTTTAAAAGCTGGGCTTATGAAATTCATAATTATAAGGTAAAGTAATCAAAAGTGAGTGTACAATTATTTTGCTTGTATAAATGAATAAAGAAACCTGAATTTCCAAGTAAGACAGACGCCAACCTGTAAAAAGTATATGTAAAACTTTTCACTTCAATTGAATACTTTTTTCTTTCTTCTCCCCTCAGCAAATATAATTACCCCTTAGTCTAGCCTTGAAGAAGGGGCAACAAGAACCCCTCTCTTCTTCATATGACTATACAGAAAAACGAATATACTCATAAAAAGGAAGGGAGATGAGATCAATAGTATCCCGAAGTTTGGTCCCTAAGTCCCCCATTGGAGTTAATTTAAAAAAAAAAAAAAGGCACTACTAAAGTGACTTGTGCCTAGAAGTCTTGCCTCTCTGTAATCGGGATCCCAAATGAACCTCTAAAACAACGCATGCTACTGCAACAACTTCATCCGAAGAAAACAGCTACGCAACTTGGCCAGGCTGGATCCCCAGGAAGTACGCTGTATGGGAAATTAAGCTTCCCCTTCAATTTCATTTAAATTCCTAAGTAGCCTACAAGCCCTGCAAATGACTGCCTCAGAAACTCAGCCTCATTTTACCTTACGTTTGCTTTAAGGAAATTTTTTTCCAAACACTTTCACTGGAAGAGTATTTTACTCGCAAACTTTCCTGGGCAAAATCTCAAGAGGAAATTTCACATTAAAGCAACAACCAACAAAGTTATTTTGTAATATGTAGCTTCTTAATAGTACAAGTATGTTTTTACTTCACTTAGTTATAAAATATAAAAGTGTTTGATTTTCAATTTTTCTAAATTACTTGCAGGGTAAAGAGTGGGAGGTGGGAAGTGAAGAGGTAGAGATCCTTATGCCATCTGGCGGTGCCATGTGGAACTTCGCTGAAGAAGCTAAATTTACTAACCGTCTGTGTGCCTAGATTGATTTTCTCTCGGGAAAACCTCTGTAAATCTAGTCCTTTTGAAACCAAGGAGGAAAATAGCCTTCATTAGCGAAGATTCATTTGAAGACAGATTCCCTGTGTTGGCGGGAAATAGGAAATCCTATGTCCTGGAAGTACACAGAATTTTGATGAACCATCATTCATGTGCAAAGCATAACTTTGGGTTTTTTATTGTAATTTATGTTTTGGTGACAAAGAAATTTAAGAAAGGCTAATGCGAGTTATAGAGTTGAACTTTTTTACAATTTATTCAGACTTTTCAGACGTCTCTGCAATGTCCACCACTGAGCACGTGGGGGCGTACGCAAGTCTATCCGACTTCTGGTAATATGACTCCTTCCATTATTTGCATGAATTGTTTTGATTGGATGTTAGGTCTTTAAAACGTCAATTTTACGTCAAATGGCTGTCAACCAATCAGCAACCTACTGTGGCATGATTGGTTTCTACTAGAAATGTCAATCATCCTAAATTTGCATACTAGTCCTTCTACAGCCAGGAGCCTATCAGTCGGCTGTGGCTGCTGAAAGAGAAAGAATCGGACGGAGAAGAATTAAAAATCACTTTTTTCTAGCAAAGCGAAAGGAAATTATTATTTTGCTCATAGTATTAAAATCAATTTAAGTGTATTTTTACCAAATAAAACACATTCAATTAAACAAATACAAGAAACCATCAGCCTTGCTTACTAATTTTATGTAATGTATTCTGCTTAAAATATTGATAAGTAGTCAAAAGAATAATAGAATGCAAACAGAATAAAAGTGCTAATAAATTCACAACATAAATGATCACTGGGAAACCAAAGTGAACATGTGGCTTCTAAATAAATTATGTGATGGTATAGAAATGTTTTCAATATTTAGGCAAGCCTAAAGTTCTGCTTTATAAGAAAAAAAAAAAAACCAAGAGCGGAATTGAAAAGAACATTATTTTGCCTTTAACAATCGAATACTTCCATCACTCTGCTCTTTTTATTTATTTACCGCCACTCACAAAAATACTTGTTTATACATTTCTCATCTTACACACTCACATAAAATGAAAAAGAAGAAAATATCAGGGCCTGTGAAGAAGTAATTGCCACTTTTAAATTTCAGAATTCGTAAGACCGAAGCTTTGATTTATCCGCTACAAAATTCTTCTAGGGATACTGCAATTTAAAATATCAGGAGAGCTGTAAAATGTTTATTATCTTTCTAAAACACGTGCAAGTACAATTCTCTCCACTCTTCCTGCTTGTCTCCAAATCGCCCCCGAAACCAGAATTTGGATGCAACAGGGTAATGAAACAACGTTGCAACTCTCCACTTAGCCAGCCCTCGGCTCTGAAGAATTTTGTACTAGGCGTTAACAAGCATTGACATAAACTGGAGTTGCTTCTACGGTATTAACCGGATTAGGAAACTATCCTCTAACTTTTCACGCAATAGCAAAAAAGATTTTTCCCTCGGAATTTTATTTATCTTTGTATATATATTTTTAACCTTTTTCTTTTTTTTTCCTTTCTTTCTTTCTTTTTTTTTTTTTTTTTTTTTTTTTTTGCTTTTTCCCAATTTTCTTCTTTTTCCTTTTTTTGTCTTCCCCCCACCACCCCTTCCAGTTAGGATTATTACAATATTCCGGGTGTTTTCGTCCCTGGTCTGCGTTTTTACAGGTCACTAAGATAGATGTACCTGAGACTACTACTACGGGGAATCGCACAGGACTAGGGTGGTGCTCAGAGAAGGTGGAAGAGAAGTGTGTGTTGCATAGCAAAACAGGGTTGTGATACCAAAGCGGATTTAGTTTGTGCTTTACAAAGACTGCATAAACAACACAGCACTAAAATTAAATCCCTTCCTCAGGATATAAAGTACAGACTCCCTATTCAGAAACAGTAACGCACGCCTTCTACTTCTCTTTACTCCCTCCCCAATTAGCCTACTGCTGGAGACCCTCTCAGTAGCGGGTAAGAGAGCGGTCTGCACCACCAGCCTTCTGACTCAGCAGGAAAATGTTGCATAGAGGACTGCACCTCACTCATCTGGCAGAAGCAACCTCAATGCGAGCTCTCACCGCCATCACCCCACCACCACCACATAAAATACACTCTCTTTCACCCGTTCTCACTAGCTCGCGCCACATCTCCCCTTGTCAATCACAAAAGCACAACATATGGCGCATGCGCGCTGGTGATCACCAGCCTTCACCGACCCCACGCCTTTTCCGTACGTCACCCCGTTCGACGGACCAATAAGAGGGAAGATTCGGGGGCGGGCCACTGGGAAGCAGCCAATGAGAGAGCAGTTGGAAGCCGAGGCTAAGGAGAGTAAATCCTTCCGTGGTCCGCATTCAGACGCCCCCGCGATGATTTATGCATCCCTTTTATTATTTGTAACACTTTGGGAAGTTATTAAAAGGAAGATCTACTGCTTCCTCTTGGGGGGGGGGCGGGGGGTGTAACTGGATGGCAATATTTGTCACTGGCCCATATAAGGGAAGAGCAGTGCGAGGTGGAAGGCAGTTGGATGCTGGATTTGTTTGTATGGGTACTGGTTTTTATTACAAGACAGATTATCCTTTTCATTACAAGCTGTAGACAGGGCCAACTTCGAAGGTCCTCGTGGCCGAATGATCTTCGATCACTCAGGGAGCTTGAAACCTGATGCCTTCTGACTTTCATGTCTGTATTCTTGGCTCTAGGAATAGCAGCCCGAGAAGATGTTGCAACCTAGGGTTGCTAGAGAAAGAAATACGCAGACTCCCATCACTCTCCACCCCCCGCCTTAACATGGAGTAAACCTCGGCCTTTTTCCGCTTGGATACTCATTAAGAGTTAGTTGACTTTGTAGCGGATGCAATAAAACTTGGATGATTTCAGGCCCCCAAACAATCCGGGTTTCTGTTTTTCTCTTGGCCCCAACCACACCCCCAAGGAAATTGCCTTTTCAGCAGGCGCCTGCGGGAAAGAACCGCAGGAGACAGATGCCCCTGGGAGGACTGCAGTTTGGGAAGGGGGAGCCGTCTGGGGTATGGAAATAAAGGAATCAAGGTAAGAATGTAGGAGTGGCCCAGGAGGACTTTCGTGTTTGGATTTAAATTTTCGGACTAACTAGAAGGAAAATTAACAAACCCTCAGTACCTGGAGGATACACTGAAAGGTTAGCGTCCATTCACAGAGCGGCTGCCCACCTCAATCCTGCTCTGCTGGAGAGGGCCAATCTCGCAGGACTGAACAAGTGGGATATTGGACTGAAAGTAGGAAAGCGCCAAAGGAAAGTACGAATACAAATTTGCTACCCCACTTCATCTCCAAACCTAAATTACACTTTCAAACATAAAACACGATTACAAGCAAACAAGGATGTTAGGAATAAGTTGCCTCTGTTCTTAGGTCACAGTCAAGAGCTCATTTGCCCTGCGCGCAGTGGTGCATGCTTGTAATCCCAGCAATTCAAGAGGCTTGAGGCAGGGGAATCACAAGTTCGAGGCCAGCCTAAGCAATTTAGCGAGACCCTGTCTCAAAATGTTTTTTAAAAACTGGGGATATGCCTCAGTGGTAAGGCACCTCTTGGTTCAATCCCCAGATTAAAAAAAAAAAAACCTAAGTCGCTGGTATCCACATATTTTTTATTTGGGATTAAGAAAAGTAATGCAAGATAACTGCGGCATCGGCATCGGGACTGGGTGGGGAGATACTAAAGAGGAGGAGTCAGGTAGAAGAAATCAAGAACCGTTTGATCACGGACTGAGTTGAAGGAAAACAAAACCGTGAACTTCAAAGCTCGGTCCTAATTCCCCTCAGGTTAATTTCTGCTTCCTAAAAAGTTGATAATGGTCATTAATCACTCGTCCCGCCTCCGCCCGTTGTGCTGAGTTCCAGAGGGTTTTCTCCACGCCGCCTGCCCTAGGGACGCGGGGTGATTCTTCAGCACACGCCGTCTGTACCTTCTATGGAAGGGAAGGCCCCCCGGACGGTGGGCCCATGGAGGCACGAGAATCTGCGGACAGCAAGAAATTGGAATCTGGGAGAGATGCTGCAAAAAGTGCAGGCCTGCACGTGGAAGAAACCGGAGGCATATGCTGTTTCCATTCCGCCTGACCCTAAAATAAAAAGAAAGGAAGGCCTTCAAGTGTGTCTGGTGTGCTGTTTGAAGAAGGTTACAGTGTGTTTAGAGATTTGCAAAGCTCTACCGAGCAGTAAAGATTTAAAAGGCCTGCCTAAGTTTTGTCAAATGACTTCCGGTTGCAGAATCCCCCCTTTAAACCAAGGCGGCCCCTGCGGCCTCTGATCTAGGCTTGGTCAGGGCCTGGCACTCAGCACTGGACTGCAAGGAAGAGACTGGGCTAGGCCAGGAGCTCCGAGAGGAGGGTAGAGGCGGGCCCGCGACCCGAAAAAGGTCCGCCTCCAGTCCCGAGAGAACCCCCTTTAGGGCTGTAGCGGTGTGGTGGTAAAAGTGAAGTCGTGTCCTTTCTACTGGCTTTTCTGCGCGGAAACCGCCGGGCGTGGACCAAGTGCATTGAAATTGACTGATAGATTGCGGGAAAGGTCTCCTGAATCCAGGTTGACCCTCCCTAGATGAAAGCCGTTTTATTTTGGAGGAGACCAGGGAGTGAATTGGCTGGGGATTCAAGCAGGAGGGTCTTCATCGTAAGTGCCCACGTTCCCACTAGCAATAATAAATAAACAATAAAACTTTGAAATAAAACAAAAATTGTCAAAACTCTGGAACAGTGATTATTGCTATCAGGGACGATTAGATGACTGCACCTAAAAGTATACTTAGGTTTCCCAGATTCTTTTTTTCCAGAGGGCCATAGACTTGAGATTTCCAGTAATGACTGTCTGAACCTCAGCACTCCCCAGAGCTGCGCCACAGATCGCTCCCTGGGCGCGACTCAGAACCCACTACGCCCCGCTTTGGTTTACAAGGAATTTGTAGCGTGGGCCCACCAGGTTGAAATAAATAACTGAGGGAGGCTGTTGACGAAGAAAAATAAAAGAAGGGGGCAAAGAAGAAATGTAAAGAAGGACATCTGTTGTTGGACCTCAGGTCCCTCTAGGCACGACACCTGCACTACACTGGAAGATTGGGGAGAGGATGTTGTTAATTTCCCCGGGTATTAGACACAAAGAAGTATATATGAAAAAGATAAAGCCTGGTAGAATTCCTTACACTAGATGAATAATTACTTAGATTAACACATGTAAATGTTCTTTTGCACACGGAAAAGATATAGACTTAATCTGTCTATAATGTACACAAGGACCATACTTCCACTTTGAAAAACAAAATCTTTCTAATTTGATCAATGATCAAGTAATTTTAACCCTTTAAATATTTTATGATCAACGAGTTATAACAGGGCTAAATTCCAAGATATGAAAAATTGGGAATTAAATTATTGTCCCCTAGAAGGGAAAAGTAATCCCCTTCCCAAAATAAAATAATGCCATTGATATAGAGAACACAGAAGACCTCAAGAGATAAATTAAGTAGAAAAAAAGAAAAGAAGAAAAAGTACAGGAAGACTAGTGTTGCACAAAGGCATAAGATCAGGCACAAATAAAATGAAATTTAAGGATACATTGAAAGAAGACAATTAGGATTGATCCGAGGGACCTCCTTCATCATCAGTAAAGTAATCATATCTGCCCCAGATATCAGACCCCCCTGCAGTTGGCTCCACGGATTTTAACTTCATTTCTTAACTAAATCAGTTCCAGGAAGAGCGCCTGCAGCCCTGCGGTGCAAGGCTGGTTTAGCCTATTCGGTTACGCTCTGAAGAGAAGCTAGGAGAACCGAACCCAAAATTTAGCGACCCTATGTCCCAACCCACAGGGAGATGGTAACAGGAGCATAGTTTCCTCTCTTATCAATTCCAGCCAGCCTTACGTGTCCAAGTGAAAGCAAATTATTCTCCACAGCCTCTAAATTAAAATGACTTGCTAATAACCACTGCTTACTCTTTCCGGGGCCCTGGCCAGTCTAAACCCGTGGTATTTACATTCCTAGAGGCCCCGCTGAGAAACTCGAGGACAGTATACTGAGATACACGAGGCTACTCTGTAGCCCACAGTGCCGCGAGCCCTGCACCCGTCTCCGTAGGCCCTGGGCGGGGAAATAACTTTCAAGACTTTATTTCCTATCCCCTTTGTGGAAACTTGGGGACATTCATCGAGTCTGCAATGCGTTTAATCTATGCTGTACTACAGAGATTTCTAAGCGAATAGGAACCCATTATTTACATCGGTTCCTTGCGCAGATATTTATTATCTGTAGGAATATTTAAGGCTCCATACTGGGCCGGCCACCTTTGACAGGCGCCGTCACCTCACACTCCCGGGTAATGGACCACACTGTGGCTGCATTTAATTTATTGGGGGTGAGAAGCTTACTGCAGGAGGTTTCCAAAGCGGGCCTTTGCCACGAAGAAAGGCCCTGGCCCAACCTGGTAGGTGCTTAGATTTTATTTTAGCTTCGGAATAAGCAGAACCAAACACAACTTGAAATATGAAAAAAAAAAAAAAACATTTCCTTAAGGTGTGAGTTCTTAATTTATATCCACTGAGGCTTGGGAGCCTGAGGGACTGGCTTTGATGGTCGAGAACTCCCTGAAATGGAATGTTAAATTTGAGGTACCAGTTGTGTTGATTAAAAAAAAAAATTAAATTTTGGAAACAATGGCCACCATCTGCAGATGAAGAGAAAAATCATTAAAAAGTCATAGCTAAAAATTACCACAAGACTAGGAAGTTTGCATGGAGCCTGAATAGAGGAAATCTGAGAAGCCATGTAATTATCAGCGAACTACTCATGATTTTTCGCTTGCATTAAAGCAATAGATCAAAACAAGCAATACTGAAATCCTTTAATAGCCATGTTATTGTGATAAATTCAACAGAGCTCAGGGACCCTGCAACCGGCTACCTGGTGTTAATATTAATGAGTTTTAAAGCCAGAATATTTCAATGACTCCATTTTTCCCTCTAAACTTCAAGGCAATCTAAGCTCTCAATATTGTCATTACCACCGCCGACAGAGGGAACCCGATCCGACGTGGTTCTGAAACAAAATGGGATATTAACCGTGTTTGTTTTCACTTTGATCCATAGGAAATAGGTCCTGCGCCCTGTGACCCATTAAACTAATAAGATTATACACATCAGCAGAGCGGAGGTTCTAATTGTTTCCACCTGTCCCCTATCTTTGCATTTTAAAAATTGATGAAAACAAAACTCGAGTTATAAAAGAAAATATATTGAGAGTGAAATAGTTACAAAGCTGAACTTCTCTGACCGCACGTGCCAATTACTAAGGAAAAATAGGTGTACATGTTGTGGCTCTTTTGGAGGAAGAAAAAAAGCAGGAAACATAATCATTTAATTGATCCGGGGGTGCTCCTCTATTTCCTAAAATTAACACTTGCTTGAGAAAACCACCCAATCAGAAGCGTTTCCGGCAGACACCCTACACTTCCCCCGCCTCTTCATAAATATTTAAAGAGTTAGATTTCTTGATCTGTCATTTAAATATCCAAGAAAAAGTGCCACACAAGCTCATCTTTCATTGGGTTGCTCACACCGAGGTGGAGCAAAAGGGAGGAGGTGCGTTTGCCCAGCGCTCTCATTTGCTTACATTGCCCTCTATGCGTCATCGCACTGCTAAGCCAATCCCTGAAGCTCACTTTGACACATTCCCCGCCCTTTTGGGGGGCGCAGCTAGCCTTAGCCAATAGTTTGGCTATATGCAAATAAAAGAACGCGGCCGTCCCTCGCTCCTCCCAGTTCCCGCCTCCTCCAGGGGCGTGAATAACCAAACCGAGTGGGAGAGGCGGACTGCGGGCGGGGTGGAGGGAGGGAACGAGGAAGAGGCGGAGGGAGTCGTAACGCGTGGGTGGGTTTGCCTACGCTATCCCTCACCCCCCCTCCTTACTCCACCTCCCGCGGAGAGGGATGCCGTTTGGTCATTGGCTGAATTGATAAAGACGGGGCGTGTTCTTGTTTTGCATAAAAGTAGGCAGGCATTCAGAGTCCGCGCTGAAACTCGAGAAAGAGTGTCCAGCCCCTCTTCCAGGAGGGTATGGGTGGGTCTTGGGTGGGTCTTGGGTGGGTCCAGACCGATCGCCCGACTTTTCGCCGAGATCTTGAGGGAAACAAACGCTTTCCTGAAAAGATTGGTTTCAGTTCACCTTCTAGAGGGAATTATATATTCCTAAATGTATCTTTTCGTTTATTTCTACTGGTCGTTCAGGGTTTTATCATGAGATACGTAGAGATTCCCGATATATTCTCCCCAAATTAATTTCCTTCTAATCTGTAAAGTCCACTTTACACAAAGCCCAATACTCCGACTGGTGAAATACTTTTTTTGTAATCAATTTCTCCTTTACTGGAATTTTTTCTTTACTGTGAATTGCCTGTTTCCCTAATTTTCCACTAGCTGAGCTGTGTGTAAAAACCGAGAAAAGAATGGAAAATTCTTTCGGGCTAAGCGTTCTTGAATTGCTTGTGAATGATGCAAGTGTTAAAAATTGTTTCCAACGGTAAAAAGCCCCAGGGATAATCAGTCGACGTTTTTTAAATACTCGAATTATTCTTGTGATTTATTTGGTTCTTTTTCCTTACAAAAATTTTCCTTCTGTTTCATGTCAAACTGAACATAGATTTACAGTTTCGGATATTATGGAATAAGCTGTCAGGTGGCAAATAATTGGAAAATAAAAAGATGCACACGGAATCCAGAAACCTGAGTTTTAAAATACCAATTTTGTGTACATAGTAAGATTTCTACAGCTTTCAGAAAAGTAATTATGATTGCATGTTTGTTCCAAACTAAAATGTGGGAGTGTTTGTTCCTCAATTTATATTACCTTTTAAAATCTGAGTAGTCAACAAGTTCCTTTGATTGAAAAAAAAAAAAGGCGGAGGGGTGGTGTAAAAAAAAAAAAGGTTGATTTCTTTCGGCAGGCTTGCTACACACTATTTAAATGGTATTTAAAATTCATAATGAAAGTAATATAGAACAACACATACACACATACACCAAAAGGTCTTTATCTCCCGCTTGGAAACTAAAAATAAAAATAAAAATAACGCCTTTCTGGCTGCAATTCCTGACCCTCTGGTGCCAAAATGAATGGGTTTCCAAATGATTTCTGCATTACTAAAAACCCGAGTGTACTCTGGAAGGAGAATAAAAAGAGTTCAAGGAAAGTTAAGACCAAAGGGACAAGAAAAGATTTCTTGTCAAGTCAATATGTTCTTTTTTTTTCCTTCAAAACATTTTCTTATACTTAACAAAAGTAGGAAAAATTGCTTGCTATCTTTTTGTATTTATAACAGTGTGTTGATTATATTTAACTCATTTAATTTTGTAGTTCTTAAAATGGCTTAGCCCATTACCTTATACCTGCCTCGTGAAATTCTATCCAGAAATATTACTACATTGCTAACAAGTGACTAAATGTTTAAAATATCAGTTAAACCTCTGATATTCCAAGTAATTAAAATAATGTACATCTATCTTTAATCCAAGAAAGTTATGTCAGTTAATAATTGGTGAAAATTGTTATTTGAAATTGAACTCTCAGTATAATAGAATAATAAAACATTAGCACTTTATACACCTGATTCTTAGTAATTATAGTTAATTTTACAACCTCGTGACAAAAAAAATTTATTTTCATGTTAATCAATTTTAGGAGTTAGCTCTTGTAGGAGTGTTTATGCTGTTTTAATAAGCTTTGGGATAGTGAATAAAATACTATTTTTAGAAATCTAAATGGAAATTAATTTAATCCAAACCATCACATTGTTGTTTTTATTTTTTCATTTTTCTTTAATGAATAAAGCTTTTCTAGTTATGAAGTAATATATGTTCCTGAAAAAGACCTGAGAAATATCAAAAGGTGTAAGAAGAGAAAAACCCAAAAGATATATTTTCACAATTAAGAATTAAATCTAATATTCTCTATATTTCATTCCTACCTTATCTGTGTGTTAGTAGTGGAGTTATTCTTTTATTTTTTTTTGTCACAAAATCCAGAGTGGGTTTTATATTAAGAATTCACTTTTTTTCAAAGTTCAGATTTATTTTTACTCTTATTTTCTGCTTGAAATATAATTTGATTTTGTAAAAATTCAATTTTATTAAAATTACATTTTAACTTTATTTTATCATAAAGAAATACATGTTCATAAAATAACCATGTGAAATCACCAAAAAAGTAGAAATCAAATATAATAATATTCTGCCCATAAAGAATTCTGAATGTTTCTTGGGATATTTTTAAATATATATTTTTTAATTTTTAAAATATATTTTTAAATGCTATATTTTTAATGCCAGTATAATTAATGAGACCTTCTTTAGGTTAAAAATACTCAAATTTAATTTACCATTATCCATATTTTAGATTGATTAGACAAAATTTGTACTTTAATATTCTAATCTAGCAGAGATTGATTTGAGAGTTTGTTTCACGTGTAGCTTATCTTCTACAACATATGCCAGCAATTCCAATATTGTTCACATAAACATCTTCCCCAAACTTGACCACATCCTCTTTTCCTATACTTCTTATTCCTCTTAAGATGAATTTGTTGATTGTTCTTTTTTCAAATCCTTCAAGAATGCATAATCACCGACCGAAAACCAGCACATTAAAGACATTAGTCTGTTTTCAAATTGCAAGAATTTTCCTTTAGCCCAATTATGTTTTACTAATGGCATCTGCTTCTAATCTATTTGCACTTTTAGGAATACTGATTTTTATTAATAGCACCTGAAAATACCAGCAAGCCACAAAGAACACGTAATTAAGAATATCATCAAGCAAGTATTTAACAAAATGCATGATTAGCTATGTTTGTGGCCTCTAAATTGAGCAAAAGTATATATCTCATCATTCTGTTTTACAATCTCTAATGCTATTTACTTTTTCCCCATCTTGACATTATGGTTTTAGTAACAAAGCAAATAAATCCTGTTTATCATTAAATAATACACTCTTTATAATATATCTCACATCTTGTAAATTTCTGAGCCAAATTATTTCATTGTGGTGGTAGAAGGTTGGTGGCTTCCTTTAACTTATGTTAATAACTAAGTCCAACATTTTTAAACAGGGATTCAAATGATAGAATTGAATTTTATTCTAAATATATAAACTAAATATCCAACTGTGAGAGAGTCTAAATCTGTATTCCATATTATTTTGTTTGATTCTGTGAAATGGGTAATTTTATTAATTTTCCCTTATGGTTTTATAAGAAAAATTCATGAAAATTTGATATGGTTCATAAAAGAGTAGCAATTTGGGTCACTATTTTTATCCATGCAAGTATCCAAGAATTAAATAAGAATATACATTGGCAACTCTCTGAATAAGAATGGATGGACCAATTATATGCTCACAGCGGGAAGGTGCTTGATCATATACATTTTAAAGACTGCATTTGCCTTTGTGAACAAATATCATCTACATGAGAGGAAATTAAGAACACCATGGGGGTGTTTGTTTTGTTTATTTCAGGTTTCTTTCATCATGAGTATTTTAAAAAATTAAACAGCATGAGTTCACTATATATATATATATATATATATATATATATATAAAACATAGTTATATAAATTGTTTCCTTGCCTCCCCATGGAAACAAGAAGAATTTTGTGCCCACAGTGCCATAATTAATGAAAACAAACTTGAAAAAATGAATGGCTTTACTAAGTTGCCACATTTAACGATCCTGTATTCTGTAGCTGTTTCTAAAAGGTGGCAAATAGTCACAGACTCCTTTAACTTTCATGAGTATAAGAAAATGTAATTTATATAAAATAAAAACGAAATAGTGCCAGAATATCAGCTTTCCATGCAAAGGTAAAAATTTACCTGAAGAGAGAAAAAAGTAGATAGTTTGGCTCCAAAATGTAAAATGAACAAGTTTATTTTTTTTTCTTTAAGCTTAGATTATATCGAAAATCTCAATTTTCTCTTTACAAGAGAAAAGGGGGTTCAAGTAATATTTCACAGCCATATTCCACTCCCTAAACTAAACAATTTTATTAATTTAAATTTGTAAAATGGATTTTTGTGATGAAAAAGATATTTATTAAGTATTTGCCTCATAAATTCAGGGCTCCAAAGTGCCTAATCAACCAGCATCTGAGTCATAGTGTAATCTTCACATTTGCATAATGACAAACAACAGTAGGCCAGAAAAAATCATGTTTCTTTTTTAAATTGTGGATTTAAAATAGAAAACTTTAAGAAATGAAATGGTACATATTTCTGAGGGGAAAAAATTACTCCTGGAAAAAACACATATTTAATCACTGTAGTATTTTCTGTGACATTTTAGTTTGTCTTCTGCAGCATATGAAAAATGTCAGCATTATTCATTAGAATATTCAAAGGACTATTAGAGGTAAATGAATGATTTTTTTTTAGAAATAGATGGACACAATACCTTTATTTTTGTTTATTTATTTTTATGTGGTTTTGAGGATCAAATTTGGTGTGTCACGTGTGCTAGGCAAGCGCTCTACTACTGAACTACAAACCCAGCCCAAATAAATGATATCTTGATGACCAAATTCAAGTGTGAAGTTGGCAGATAACTCCATACACATAGGATCATCCTGGTCTGATCTTAAAGAGTCATTAGTGAAAACTGCCACATATTGCCTAGTACATTTTAAAACACCATGTATTTTTTGAAACCAAATGATATATTTGTAATTGTAATACATTTAAAAAACATGAAGAATAGAGGGAAGAAAACTTTACCTCCAAACATAGAAAACCACTGCTCCATTTTGACATACATTCTTGAAATCTTTTGTTGTGTGTATATATTTGCAGTGCAAGGAATTAAATATTGCACTTTCTGTTTTGTAAACAATTAAGTTTTTGACTTAGCCTCTGTAGATGTTGGAAATCTTTTTCTGCAACATTATCTGAATTGGCTGCAGGGTCTACTCTCAACAATCATAAACTGCATTTAACTTTTAGGTGCTATTAAACAGTGCTGCAGAACACATGGACTTAATGCCTCCATCTGCAGCTGTAACTATCTCTGCAGGGTAAATTCCTATGGAAGGCATTGCATATATTTAAGGCTTTTTGTTCTTTTCTTTCTGCTTTCTCATCTTTTCTTTCTTTCTTTTATTAAAGCACGTGTGTGCTGTTTTGTTTTTGTCTTCACATTGCTTGTTTTTCAACCAAAAAAAAAGTGGCCCATAAATAATCTCTACCTGCTTTTAAAAATCAAAACATTCAGTAATAAAAAGTCTAAAGTTTATATAGACCAGTTTCTTTTGCTTCAGTTTAGTGTATAGCTTTTGAATCCTTTCTCTGTGCACTTACAGATAACATATGTTTGTATATGAAATGTGTCATGCTGTGCTATAGACCTACATATATGGTTACAGTAGTTCAAACTGTGCTCATTTTCAGTGGTGACCACACAATTGAGCTGAAGAGAGGGAGAAAAGGATGAAGGCAGCTGGGAAGGGGAGTCAAAGAGAAATTAAAGGCACAGAGACAATGACATCATGAGCTAAGCTAAGGAGCCAATCTCTTTCTCTTCCTTATTTCTTGCTTGGAGTTTATTTGAAAAACCATCACCCAATCTATGTGATCCTACTGCAAATCAGCCCACAGTGCAATCAGCAGGTGGAGGTGACAGAGCCTCTGGGACTACCAAGCAGAATCATCCCTGCTTCTGGAATTGATACACAATAGTTCTGTGCAGTTTTGCATGTTGTACAGCCTACCATTGCAGATCACCTTAGGAAATGTCCATAAGATTTGTTGAAAATGAATATCAACCTGGGGCTTTGTCTGTTTTAATAAGCAATTTTAGAGCAAAGTTGAATAGAATTCCCTCAGTAAGGACTACAGGGCTAGAAAGTAGAAGTGACAACAGAGTTTGGAGTTTTTAGCTCTTCTTGTGCTAGCTTCATGGGGCTTGGGAAGCATGAACGTGCTCCAGCAAGAGGCTTAGCTTGGTGGGTGCTCCTTGGAAGTATAACATGATCCATTGAGCTCCCCCTCCACCACCCACCCACATAATCCCCATACCAAGCATGGGGGATTCTGCAGCATCAACAAGGTGTACCTCATTCTCCTTCCTCCTGACCTTTAACAGGAATGAGCCTCTAAGTCCTTTCATTATCTATCTTGTGACTCTTTCCATAAAGGAAAAGTACCATGGGGCAGGCACATCAGTGGCAATGGAGAATTGAGTAGAAGATGGACCATAACATTAAAAAAAAAAATCTGTAATTCCACTCATTTTTATTCTCTAGATTTTCTCCAGTAGGAAAGTCAGCAAAAATAAATGACTTTAAACATATTGGAATTTAGAAATTGACCGTTTGTTCCATTCTCATTTCTGAGTGTCCAACTGACCCTTGAATGCCATGGAAACAAACTTCCTGTCAGTAAAGGAACAGGCTTCGGGCTTAAGGAGAATACTTTCAAGGCATACTAGACATCAAATAACTGCTTCAAAACATTCTGATACATCAAGCCTGGAAGTATCAGAAACAGATGGGCTCACTTCCTCTCTGTATTTCACACAAACTACAAAAATAAAGGAAGAGTTGAGGGGAAAAAAAGAAAGAAAGAAAGCATTTCCATTTGCTCATCCATGTCTGAAAAATTTGACCAACACCCAACCCATTCTAATTATAAGGTTTTAATTGCACGGGGAAATTAATTATTATTGCTCCATTAGAGGTGCTGACAAACATTTGATCTTTCAACACATCGCTTCTTCTTTATGTAGTTTCTTTTACAAAGGCATCAAGTCTTTTGAAAAAAAATAAATCCCACAGAAGAACTTCTGGGCTCTGGCATCCAAATTGATGCCCTGCTGTCTGGACGCACGTGCAGACCAAACCTTTGCACATGCATCCTTCTCAAGTTCTATTTTCACAGTAGAAAGGAAGGGAGACGGCTGATATCTTTCTAGTTGGCGCGAGCAATACTGTTCCAAATCAGAGGAATCCCTCCTCTCAAAAAAGCCACTCAGGGTTTTCTAATTTTTTCCCCTGATCCTGTGTATTACCTAAATGTTTCCCAATCTTCACTTCTTCCTGAGCCATAGAGAAATCTAAGAAGCTATATAATTCTGTCTATATCTGTGTCCCTATTTGAATATTTATTCGTGTGTCAAAGTGCATGGATTACAGACATGAAAATGTTTGGAATATGAAGTCGTCCTCTTTCCATGTGCAAATATGGTGAAAGTCTAGACCTAGTGGCTGCATTTCTGAGAGCTATTTATTCTTAAAGATCTCACCCAATCATTGCCATTGCCCTCTCTTTAATTGGACATTCTGTTCTTTTGTCTGTTAAAAATACATCAAGGGTCAGCGTCAAAGATGGAGACCCAAAACTTAAACCAGCTCCTTCTCTCCATCTTCTGTTTATTAACTCAAGAGCTAAGACCGGGTGAATTCAATTAATCCTTTCAAGAACACATTTTTGTTTTGGAAGAAAGATCCTTAAATCAGCATAAGTCTAGCATCTGTTCATCTGAACACCTCAGGATTGTGCCCAACTTGTGCCAACTTCCCATTTTAAATACAGCCTGGAGTGAGGATCTGGGAGCCAGGCTGCCTAATGTACAGGCTTGGCCACCTGTGCAAACTTAGACAAGTTTCATAGTCTTTCTGTATCTCAATTTTCCTCGTCAGTGCAATGAGAATAATTATAGTAAATACCACCTCATGGGACTGGGGTGAAAATTACATTAATATTCATAAAGTTCTTAGTGCCTGACACATAAAATGCAATCAAAAGGTGTTTTTTCTTTTTTTCTGGTTTTGATTTTGCTGTTTTGGTTCCTATTTGACTAAATAGAAATTCCCCTTGTCTAGAAAAACAGAGTCAGTCCTTTACTCACTCTCTTTCAAAGTTCTCACACAGTCAGTGTGGTCTGTGTATTGTTGCTAAATTGGCATCTCCATGGGGAAATGAAAGCTTGGGGATTCCTGTTCTGCCATCTTGCTGACACCACCTACCATATTTCATTTTTTTAAAATGCTTGCTTGCTTTTTTTTTCCTGTTATAGGATTAGTGCTGTGCCCTTAACAGCACCCAATAAATAATTTTGGAATGAATGAATGAATGAAGAAAGAGTGATTTTATTTTTAAATAATGGGGATGAAATGGGGCAGGAGAGGATATCTTGGGTCACAAGGATCTCTGTCAGTTCCCTGCTGGGAATTTTGATGATTCTCAATGGCCGAAACTGATAATTCCAAGTCTAGTAATGCAGAAAAGAGATTTGAATGATTCAGAGAAGCAGAGACAGCTATCCCCAAACAGAAACAACAGGCAAGCTGTTCATAAGCTTTAGCTCATCCACAAATTGTGTGAGGTCTTCAAGGTTTAGAATCCCAATATTTAAGATCCTTTAAATGCTTGCTTGGTTTTTGTTTTTTAAGCACCTTGAACTTTAGATTTGGTTCTAGAAAGAGAATGTGCAGCTGCAGATTCTGGAAAGCAAGTGAAAACACCCCATAAGAAAGTTCAAGGCATGGTCATACCTGAGTCAGAAATATACTTTTTACACCCAAGGAAGATGTTCATTAGAAAGTCTGATCTGAAAGGTGTCAGATCAGACCAGGTTTTTAAAAGAGACTGTGGAATCTCTAGCTGGGAAGAATTTAAAAGAAAGACAAGGGCAAGTTCAGCCTAGGCAACCTAGTGAGACCCTTTTCAATATAAAAAATAAAAGGGTTTGGAGATGTAGCTCCGTGGTTGAGTGTCCCTTAGTTCAATCCCTATTACTGCAAAAAAGAAAAAGAAAAATGAAAAAAAAAATGAACATTTCTTGGGAGGGGGAATGAGTAAAGGAAAAAGCCATTGGAGATCCTTTTGAGTCTCATATTCTTTAATTATGTGACCTCTAAGAACATGCACCATGGTGCCTGAGAGTGATGGTGACTGAAAGGGGTCATCTCTGCTAAGGTATCACAAATGTGTGCCAGGATGGGAGTAAGGCTTTGGGCTTATATTTGGAAGAAATGGAAAAACTGAAATTAGGGCTGGCTTACTGATGGGTAATCTCTTTATGAGACAACTGAATACCCAGGTGCCATCTCATTTTTAAACAACCACAGCCAGGTTTTGTAGGATCCGACACTTATAATATTTGGAGGCCCTTCTTTGAAAAAAAATTAATGAAATTACAAAAAGTCAAATAATGCACAAGGACTTGCAAGGGTTTGCCCAGTGAGAGGCACTGGAGTTGGAAGTTCTATGCACTTCCTGGTTTGCCTTGTGTACCACTGTAGTATTATCACTGCCTGACAGATTAAGAAACTGAGGCTTGGAGAGGTGAAAGGACTGTTCTAAGTCATGCAGTCAATGTCTGGGGTTAGAAAGCCTAAAGGTTTACAGGCCTAGGATGCCAACAGATTTCAGTATGGGAGCCACAGGAGGGCAACTGATGACCTGATCATCTGAGTGTTAAAAGGAACAATGTTTGTAAGGATGATGAAGGCGGTAAACATCAGTGTTTAGAGCTTACAGCAGGAATATGGTTCACAAAAAGTGACTCCATTATATTTAAAGAATATTAAAGATGCCAGGAACTCACTCCAACATCATCTTTCTCCAACTAAAGATGGAAATTGAGGGATTGAGGATGTGGCTCAAGTGGTAACGTGCTTGCCTAGCATGTGTGAGGCACTGGGTTCAATTCTCAGCACCACATAAAAATAAAATATAGATATTGTGTCCACCTAAAACTAAAAAAATAAATATTTTTTTTAAAAAGATGGAAATTGAGGCACAGGGAGATGGAATCACTTTCCCTGGGTCATCCAGCTTCTAGAAACATAGTCAGAACTAAGAATGTGCTCCTGGAATTCTGAAGTCTTGTTACTGAGGCTTTAATTCCACAAAACACTCTTTACTTACTTCCTAAACACAAACAGTAATGCCACTTTCAAGAGATGAACACTTAAACATTCGTTTTGATTTTTACCTTTTTTTCAATGATAAAACAGTCTCCATATTTTTTTCAATGTACAAAATACTTGAAAAAAAGTCTTCAATCACGATCCTTACAAAAAGGGAATTTTCTACCACTATTACAGTTAGCTGATTAATTTTATTTCCTGGTACTTTCTTTTGTTGATCAAAGCACTAACCTAATCAGAGGATTAATGAAAAGAAAGTAACCACATCCACCCTCCTTCCTTAGTGTCAGTGGAGGATGTATTTTTGTGCTTTTTTTATTGACTTTTAAAGGATCATTGCCTATGACCAGACTTAAGATCATCCAACTCTCAGAAGGCTAAGGCAAGAGGTTTCCAAGTTTGAGGCCAGCCTAAGCAGTTTAGCAAGACTCTGTCTCAAAACAAAATTTAAAAGGCTGGGGATGTAGCTCAATGGTAGAAAACTTTCTACCACTATTCAATAGTAGATTCAACATCCAGCACAAACAACAACAACAAAACAAACAAAACTTCACTAAATTTGCCACATTATTCTTATAATTCCAGATCAATAGATAAAATGTAATGGTGATGGAGTCCACATTGCCTCCTTTTTCTATTCTCCTTTTTCTACCCTGGTTGCCTTCTGAGTTACTGAGAAAATACTCAGAACAGCTCTTTAAAGCTGTGCTCTCCAGTGGAATGTTTTGTGATGATGGAAATGATCTAGATCAGCAATATCTACTATGGTAGCCATTAGCTACAAGTTGCTGTTGAATCCTTGAAATGTCATTATTATGACTATAAAACTGGATTGTAAAAATTTTCTCTTGGTCTCTCTACTTTTTATTTTTTATTTATTTCTCAGTACTGGGATTAAATCCCGCAGTGCTCTATCTCAGGGCTACAGTCCCAACTATTTTTACTTTTTCTTTTGAGACGGTGACTCACTAATTGTTAGGCTGGTCTCAAACTTATAATCCTATCTCAGCCTCCTGAGTTGTTGGAATTGTAAGTGTGCACCGGTGTACCCAAAAAATTTTCACTTAATTTTAACCTTATTTAAATTTAAGTAGTAATATGCACTTAGTGGCTACCATATTGGACCATGCAAGCAGAACATAGCCATCATTGAACAGCATTGAGGTAAAGGATCTATCCCTAAGCAAGAGCCTGGAGGCTTTACTGCATGTCTGATTCTGAGTTGAGCTTCATCATTTGGGCTGAGATAAAAGAGAGGTTTCTAAGATGCATTGGTGAGTGACCCCTGGAAGGTCAGAATAAAATGAGTTGGGAAAGGGTGGAGGCACCATATTGGTCCCATACAATAAAGCTTTGAATTAAATAATGGAAAAGGAACTTTGAGAAACTTAGTCACTGCCCCTCTTTAGAGATAGAGAAACTCAGACATAGCCCATTAGTGACTTTAGCAAAAGTTAACACAAAGTTAATAATTTAGCAAGTCTTCTAATTTCTAAGCCATCTTCTTCCCAGTTTGGGTACGGAGCAGTTCCTGAATCCAGAACAAGTTATTATTTCTTTCATTACTTTAACACGTTCATGTGATATGTTTCCTCTTCCAGGATTCTTGTGTGCAAGACAGACAAGGTGAAAGACATGAGTTGTCTCTTAGTAGGGATGGGGTGTTCATCAGATCATCTCAAAGGGTTATACAGAAGATCAGATAGGGTAAGCAATCACTGCCTGGGACTGACTTTGTTGTAGCTCTGAATGTCTCACATTTCAAGAAACCCCTCAGTCCAAGAAAAATTAGGATAATTGTTCACACTAAGACCAATAATAACATCACCTGTTGGTCTTCCAGAATCCAGATAAAGTAAAGAACCAAGGCAGAAAACACAATTCAGTGGGTGGTTTATGCCTCTGTTTCATCGATTTAGGGAAAAAGAAGTTTCCTAAAGTAATATCCTGGCATTTTTCCCTTCATCTGCATTTAATTGTTCTCCTCAACCAGCAATCTGCAAGCAGCCCTGCTTTTAAATGGACCATGCCTCCTTGCAGAACATTACATCTTAAAACATACCTTTAAGAGACCATAACATGATTTTAAAACCAAGATATGGAGTGATTAATCCACAATGTAGGACTCTGTTCTGGATTTTGAGGCCAACCGTTACAAGGTGTAGGCATTTATACAGTCCTCGTTCATCTGCACCAAAACCTGCTTAAGTGGAGGTCTGGGGATTTCTAATGGCTTATTTAAGAATGTGTTGTTTCCACTTGAATCATTCCTAGATAGAAACCTTATTCAGGTACCCTTCAAACACCTGGCTACAGCAGCAATTGACCAAAGCCCCAGGATGAAGAAGATAGCAGAGCGTATCCACAAGTCAGAGGTTAGGAGTCAAGAATCTGGACTCTAGTTTTAATTCTGCCAATTAGCAAGGCTGTGTTAACTTGGGAAAAGTACTTGAACTTTCTGATCCTCAGTTTCCTCATCTTCAAAAGGGAAATAACAATTGTCCAGTCCAAGTGCTCTCCCACAGAGACTGTGGGGAGTCAGTGAAGTAACAAACATGAAAGTGCTTTTAAAAATATAAAGTATTAAGCAAGGAAAAGATACATATATAGTGCAGGGTCTCTGGTAGATGAAGCTGAGCTTTGGAAAATGTAACCATGAGAAGAAATAAAGCACATTTACTGGGTCCTGAGATGAAACTTCCCTTGAATCATCCACTCTGTGAAGGATGAGAAAGAAGACACATGAAGGCAAGAAAAGAAATAGCTCAAAAGATACTAGTCTAAAAAAAAAAAAAAAAGATACTAGTCTAGAGAGAATATATCAAAGTTCTAGAAGAAGCAAAAAAAAAAAAAAGCCATTATCTTATTCCAGCATTTTCTTCTATAACAAAGACAGAACCTCAAACTAGGTCATTAAAAAAAAATTAAAACAATGGTAAGACCCCAAAGACCCCAGAAAGAGAAATAAGTACAAGACATATAGACTATTAATATATTTTTATTCTGGATTCTCTGGTAGTCTCTGAACATATTTCAAAAATATTTTTCTTCTTATTTCTGCATAAAACACATAGAAGATCTCACAATTAGATCACCTCCATCTGAAACCCAATGTCTTTTTCTAGAACTTTATTTATTTATTTATTTATTTATTTATTTATTTAGGACAGTCTGTATGTAGGTTCGCTACTGCTACAATACTGCATAACAAAGAAGAATTTACTTTTCCTTGTGAATCTAAGGGCCCTGTGGTAGGCTCCATTGGATTTCCTTAGGTACCTGTTACCAATCATGGGTTGGCAAGATCTGCTGATCTTGGCTGGGCTCTGCCACAAGTTCAGGGTTTGGCTGACTAATATAAAGTATGGTCATTTGGGATCTCTTCTATGAATGGAGTTGACAGATAAAGTGTTGGACAATCAGTTAAATAAGAATTTCAGATAAATATCAATTTTTTAGTGTAAGTATGTCCCAAATACATCTGCCACCCCTTCATCCCTCCAGCCAGACATATTCCTATGGCACCAAAGCAAAATACAATGGGAGATGCCTGACTGATGCCACGGTTCCAGGCTCAGCACTGATGCCACACTGTTTTCTATTGGCCAACGAAAGCCACAAGGCCCCGCCCAGATTCAAGGATTATAAAGTTGCTTTGAGAAGGACAGGAATACAGGAAGGTCAAGAAGAGGCACCATTTTGACAACCTATCCACCATAGTCCCCCACAGCAAAATCACCACCAAAAGATGTCAGCAAAATCCTTTAAGAATATATAATCAAATGTCACTTGTCCTTTCTATTAAAATATAGGAGTGTCTTGATGAGAAGAAGACCCAGGTTCTGATCTGACTTTGTAAATCATTTTCTTTGTTTCCTTGGTCAGAGTGTATCTTCTCTGGGGCTCAGTTTCTTCATCTATAAAATGGTAAGTTTGCACCCTTGGGGTCTTGCAGCTCCAAGAGTCAATAATCTTGAATATTTTAACTCGAGCAACTGGCCTCCTTCCATCATTTCTCTCCAGAAAACTCTTCTAGCCTAATCGACTTTATGACTATATTAGCAATGCTATAACTTAAAACAGCCCATTATGGTCCTCACTGACTGCTCTTGTATTCAAAGCAAATTCAATCACCAATACATATCCAATAAAAAAATGGAAATCTTCAGGCCAAAGGGACATTGGCTCCTGGCAAGAAACAAGCCTCTTGAATAAATAAATCTGCTTTGCCCAATATTTTCCCCTCTTGATTTGAAGAGAGACAGTAACCCTTTTTCTGTCATTGAATTAATTTGCTAGAAGTGGCTGTAATTTCTATATAAATCCTGAGATTGTTTCTAATTTACATGTTATATATGAATGTTTATGCATGTGGTGCCTGCCTAATGTTCTCCAGGGATGCTCTTGGAAACTGTATGAATCATGTAAACAAAATTAGACTGAAATAAAAAGAATGTATGATATTTTCTTCACTAGTACTAATTTTTTTTTAAGTTTGGTTTTCTCCGTAATGGTCTTCCTGCTGACTTTAATTATATTTATGGCACAATTATCTTGTGCTGGGCACAGCCTCATATGCCCGCTGCTCATTTGGCGTCTGTCTGGTTTGGGGATAGCTTGCAGACAGAGAGGCGGTGTGGCTCAGCCGTTGTTTGTTCTCTTTGGGGCTAGCAAGGAGGGAAAGGGGATAGAAGATGTTATGGTGGCCTCTATGTGGCTCTTTCTTTCTTCCCGTCCCATCTCCCTTCTTTTGTATGAGGATGAATTCAGATCGTGGGCAAAGCTGAAACCACGTCTGGGGAACTTCTTTCTGTGGCCTCCCCAGAGTGCCATTGGAAGACCATTACTGCTGTTAATTAATGATTTACCAGCTGTCTACACTGATTTGATAGCATTTATGTATGCACATGCCTCGTACTTTGAGCTGCTTTTGGTAAAACTAACACAATAAATGTTCGACATGAGCTGAAGACTGGTCTGTTTTGGGCATGTGGTCTTCCTCTTTGGGGTGGCTCCATCTTGTGTAATCACAAAGCTGCCTGTGCCATACCAGAGGCCGAGAGGGGGTAGCCTTCTGAAGCTTTGCTTCCCAGAAGGCCTCTCCAGGACTTTGGTCAAGAAAGGAAGGGTGTTGGGTGTGGTGGCATATGCCTAAAATCCCAGTGACTTGGAAGGCTGAGGCAGGAGGATCACAAGTTCAAAGCCAGCCACAACAACTTAGTGAGGCAACTAAGATCCTATCTCTAAATAAAATACAAAAAAAGGGTTGGGGATGTGGCTTAGTGGTTAAGTACCCTTGGGTTCAGTCCCTGGTACCAAAAAAAGAAAGAAAGAAAAATAAAAGAAGAGGAGGAGGAGAGAAGGGGACTATTGCTCTTATTCTGGGTAATTACCAACCCCATGGTCCTAATGGGAACATCACAGCTCTTTCCAGAAGATTAAACTCTTCCAGGGTCTCCTCATTTTGCCAGAAAGAGGCACCAACATCTCCTTGGGCTTCTTTCCTGCTCTGCTCTCATTTCTGTTTTCTATATTTGTGATTGCTTTGGTCTGGCTGCTGGGGGGCATCCCTGTCATAGTTCATCCCAGAGACTGAGGGTAGGCAAGAATGAGAGATACTTGGATTAGCTCATCTCCAAAGTCCCTCTAACCCTGACATTCAGAGTTTGGAGTGTTTTTCCAGGAGCAGCTCCCATCACTTCCTTTTCACGCATCGCTGCTCTAGACGAGTCCACATCAGACTAGGTCATCCCCACCCAAGCATTAGACCATTCCTGTCTTGAGAAACCAAGCAAATGTGCAACCTGTCATTATAAAGTGGGACACAGTATAGTGGCTCAGCCTTTGCTTAAGCTTTTGACATTAACAACAATGCACAAAAATATTTTGCTCCCTAGATAGAGAAGATACCACAGAAACATGAAATAGCCCCTTGGAAGAAAAGAGGCCAGGAATATTTATGAAGCACAGGCTATGGCCCAGGTCTTGTGCTCTGTCTTGTATCATCTTCACAACCACTCCTGCATATGTTATCATTTTGTAAGGAACGAATCTGAGACTCAAAGAAGTGAAGTTATCACTAGGAGAGAAAAATTAAAAACACAATTGAAGAGAGCACATCATTGTTAAATACCAAACCAGAAGGCTTCTGCCAGAAATGCACCAGAGGTAAGAAAAGATGAGCCAAAGATGGAGAGAGGAAGCATCCAGAAGACTCTGCTAACAACTGGAGAACTTGAGAGGCAGGAGAGAACGCTCTATAAAAGAACCCAGTGGAGGAAGGCAAGAATAAGCACATGTCACAGGGGACGGTGAGAGGTTGGGCCTCGTGAAAGACCCAGGCCGGGTAGAAGAAAGCTGGAAAGCTCTGAAGTCTGCAATCCAGGCTGCACATGCATTTTAAGTTGGAAGTTGGCACAATCTGGGCAGATGTCTGAACTACTCGAAAAGATCAGAGAAGGAAGTATGGCAACCCACATGGACATACAATGGTATAGTCCTTCTGCTTCTTAGGTAGGAATCTTATTCTACCCAGAGGACCCTTCTCAGCTTACTGGAGCAATTCAGTTCATATATATGTGATAACTGAATATATACATATATATACATATATACATACATACATACACACACATGCTATGTATAACATGACTATATACAACTATATCTAACATGATTTCCCACCACGTGGCATGTTACTATTCTGAATGCTGGAGAGGAAGTTTATTTTAAACATTTTTTTAAAAGAGAGAGAGAGAGAGAGAGAGAGAGAGAGAGAGAGAGAGAGAGAGAGAGAATTTTTAATATTTATTTTTCAGTTCTCAGCGGACACAACATCTTTGTTGGTATGTGGTGCTGAGGATCGAACCCGGGTCGCGCGCATGCCAGGCGAGCACGCTACCGCTTGAGCCACATCCCCAGCCCAGAGGAAGTTTGTTGATGATAACATCAAATGCACCAACTTTTTGGAGGATTTCTCAGTTCTAGGTTTCTTTAGGACATTGCCATTAATCAGGACATTTCTTTAGGACATTGCTTATGCTCTATTTTCAACACCCTGCACATAAAATTCCTATGCATTCATCTGTCTTTATGCACATGAAGGTTTTGGTACAGGCAGGAAAGAAGCAAAGTGAATTTGGAGGAAATAGAAGGCAGAAATGCTTTTTTAAAAGTTTTCCTTTTCAATATTGAATCCATTCGAGAAGAATTCAATCTACAAGGTCAAAAGTAGGTCACATAGCCTGACTTCCTTGCACCCATGGCTTAATAATCTAAAAATAAAAATCAATTCTCGTCTGAGAGTTGTGAAGAGCTCATAATTGCTTTAGAGTGGAGCTCAGAATGACTGTGCCGTCTCCTGCCTTCCATTTCTTAGAGATGAGAATATCATTTTTCAAATCCAAGGCACTGTCAGTATTAGATTGCATGGTAACCAAGTAGAAAGATGTCTGTTTAAGATGAAATAATTTTCATCATTACCATCTTCATGCACAAATGAGGCCCTTCTCTAATGCTGCCTTTAAAGATGGCAAAGAAGTAATATCAACCAATTGTTACCAATATTTTCCCTTTAAAAAAAAAAGCATTCATTTACAATCTCTTTTCTTCCTGCTGTCGTGCTAGTATTTTGAATCAAGAATTTGCTTTGATTTTTATAGAAAACCAGGTTGCCCCTTCCCAGCTACTGGATTTTCTCTCTCTTTCACCTCAAGATCCAGCTGTGTTGGACCTTCATTATAACACACATGTTCACCGTGAGCCTGACTGGATTGAGTTTGGGGTTCATTTACTTTATTAGATTCTGTACCATTAAATAGAGCCTTGAACTTCTAAAATGCTAATGATTTTCCCACCATGACTACAAACACTTTTGCATATATGGATATTGGTGAGAGGGACAACTTACTTTCCATTTTATTAGCATCCTCTTATAGAAGTATTTAGCCTTTCAACCATTTGCAGTTGTTAAAAATCAATTCCCAGAGTTTTCATGAAAGTTTAAAGTACCTATCAAGAGTCTTTTAACTGTAAGGATCAGCTGTAAGATGGAAATGAAAGAGTTCATTAAAATATCATTACAGGAGGGAAATTCTTGGCCATTTTTTCTTAATTCTACCCAACAGGAATGGAACTACCCTCCCTCCCTCGGTTATATCTTGTTATGGCTCCCTATTAAAACCCAAAGGCTGGCACAGGAGACACAGACAGGCTGTCTCGGTTCTCCAGCTCAATCACAGATACACACATGCTGTGTGTGCTGCTCCTGGTTGTTGTCACACCAACCCCACTTCATCTGTTCTCCTTACACCACCATCATAACAACACAGGCTCCCCTGTTCCTTGGAGAAGCACAGTGCTCATCTGAAGCCTCCCAAATCATATTTTTAATCAACATTCAGACATTTCCACAACCTAATTTCTTTTAGACCAAGCCAACTTTCTTTTAAGCCCCAAGTCTGTTCTGTGAGGCCAGTTAATTAGCCTCCCTGTACCAGAAGTACTCACTTTTTATTACCTTTAGAAAACAAAGCCAGGTTTGAGGAAGTGTTGGATGTGAGCTGTCTCCGAAACCTCAGGAAGGGACCCACCTTCCAAACCCCTCCTCCTCCCCAGGAAGATTTGTGGTCTGGTTAGAAGGACCATTTAGATGATGAAAGGAACCAGTGGACAGCCCCTGATTTATAACCAGTGTGATTTTTTTTAATATCCACCAAATTAATATTTTTATGTCTGTTCCCCCATCAAGTTGCTTGGGTTTGAATTTCAACGAGGGGAGCCTGCCAAGATCATGTAGTAAAATACAAACTGGATCATAAATCCCAGCAGGGGTGGGAGAACGTAAGACAGATTGCTAACACCTTGGAAAAAAAAAATTTAAACAACAACAACAAAAAAAGGCAGGAATTTGCTTTAAAGTATACCAGGCCCAGCCACGGCCTGGGAGACACAAACCTGCTGAACGCAAGAGCCTGTGTGCCTGCCTGGTATCACCTTTCCAAGGATCCCAACCTGCAGCAAACTATTTTGGCAGGTAACTCAGGCCCCCCGTGAGCTTTTCATCAAAAGCCAGTGATGTCTCTCAGAGATGTGTGTTAGAGATAAGGCAGAAACACTCTGGAAAGAGCACCTTCCAAAAAGTCGAGTCTTTCTGCCTCCTCTCTGGAGTGACCATACACACACAGCTCATCAAAGTCTCCTTTCATTAGTGCCATGCCAAGGGAAATAAATGCAGCTGGCAAGATGGAGTCTGAAGCTGTAAGAAGAAAGCCATGTGTTTCCTTCCTAAGACTAAAATCATTTCCCCACCAGGAATAAAGAGCTTTTACAAACCTTCTGGATGGTTATGCCTTGGAGGGGGGACAAGTTCATTACTCTCCTACCCTTACCGTGCACCAGCAAGAGAAACAGAAGTCCTCATTTGCTTGGTTTTATAACAGGTTTACTGTAGTTGAGCATACATGGCCAAGTCAATGCCCTTACAACCTAGCTTATTATTACACCGATTTGGATAAATCACAGGTCAAATCGTGTCGGCCGAAACCTATCGCTACCCAGGAGAAGTCTGATGGAACTCAGGCGATAGCCTATAAAACAGACGCTAGTCTTGTCTGTCAACACCAGCATTATAAAGGTGTTCCACTAATCCTCCTTGTGGACAACACCAACTCTCCAGCAATGCTGTCTTTTCATTGCGCGACTTTCCCTGTACCCGGCTCCTAGGCGCGCCACGTGCTCACAGCAGCCAGAGGACTACGCTGGCAGCTCTAATGAGTGGCACCCCACGTCACAGCCTCACCAGGCTCTGCTTCCACCGAAACACATTTTCAGACCAAATTACCAGGTCTCACTACACTTTGTCAAAGCACCATTTGGACCATGGTTTTACTCACCCTAGGTTCAGAGTCAAAGCCACGGCCAAGTCTTTTGAAACCCTGTGAAAACAGGCAAATGGAACCACACAGCTCTTGACCAAGTGGCTGTTGAAGATGCTGAATTGAACTTCAGGAGGCCCCCAGAACCGGGAGTTATTTTCTATTTCAAGGATAAGAAGGTTTTGAATTAGCCAGTTAGAAACATTCAAATGTAAGTACAGAAGGAGACTCATCAAGGTAAAAATAGATTTGATATTTTTAAAGGTAAAGTTTAGTTTTCAGATTAATAGCCTAAACCTTCAGTAAAATCAACCCTCTCACACAAGTCCCCACAAATGAGAAAAGCCTCAATCTGAAAAGAAACCCCCTTTTTTTTCCCTTTTTTGCTAGAAAAGACAGTAATAGAACAACAACTGAAATTTGAGTACAGTCTGGACGTTAGATAATACCATAGCAATGCTGATTTCCTGGATAACTGCACTGTAGTTATGTTAGTGAACTTTGGAAGTACATACCAAAGTATTTAGGATAAGCAGCAGCATGTCTATGACTTATTCCCAAACCATTCAGAAAAGAAATAGACACACATACTTACACTCATGCACGTGTGTGCACACATCAAACGACAAAGCACACATGGCAAAGAATTCACACTTGGGGAACCTGATAAAGGGTATATTTCATCAGGAATGAAGGAATTCTTGGCACTATGAAAATTTTATGTAGATATGAAACTATTCCCAAATTAAAGTTTGTTTTTTAAAGGCTTCTTATTAAGGCCTCTGGTGTTACAGTTGCTTACATAAACAAACAAACAAAAATAAATACTTAATGGGGTGTAGTGTATTTGTTAGTTCTTTTGTTTGCTTCCCCACATCAATCTAAAGAGAATTTGATGTAGGACCTATTTAAGATATCACTGAGAGTCCTAATCTGGAAAAAAAAAAACAGAACAGGGAAGCCAGAGACAAGACTCACAAAACACAAGTTGCTACTATTTAAGCAAAGAGAAGGAGGTCTCTGGAAGCAGAGGACCTGTATTCTCTGGACCCAGGGATACTGAGTGGGATTTTGACGCCTGTGGGCCTCTTCATCTTTAACAGGAGAGGTAGGATGCAGGGCTGCATAAGGACTGGGATAGCAGGTGCTGTCACCTGTCAGTATTCAATCAGGGCTCTTGGTTTAGCTCCGCCCACTCTCCTAACCTCAAGTCTGTCTTCATGTCTTGAGCAATGGGCTGGTGGAGGAGCCAAAGTCAGCCCCATGCTTTTGGAATGTTTGTGAAAGCCCTTTGGGAAAGCCTCTACTTAGACCTCTAGAGGAACTGTCTTCTACCCCTGAAGACAAGCCCTTCCCTTAAAAATCAGTCTTTGGTAATGGAAACATCCCAACCACACACCTTCCTGCTCATCAATTGCATTTGGGCTGAAAGCCTGCTGACATTCATTAGCCTAAACCTGATTTTCAGAGATTTCTACTCACTTTGAGCTGAACATGTGGGCCCCAGCCCTGAGCTGAAATAAAGATTGCACTTTCTTCTTTCTCTTTTGACCAGAAACATCATTCTGCTGCCATTGGAAATTGATGCCCCTAAGTACAAAGTGTCTGTTCCTTGCATCCCTCAAACAAAACACAGCCCAGGTTCAGCCTGAGCATGCACACACACGCATGCATCCTCAGTCCATAAAAGTCAACCACAGCATTGAAGAGCTAAAACCCACCACTCAGCAGACACCATCTCCTTCCTGGAACTTTTAGGGATGTGGACAACGTCCTGTCATTGAACATGTGTGTAGCTGGGACTGACGATAAATTGAAGCGCTAATCCTGATGCATGACAGCACCTGCAGTAACAGAGAACATCTCAGCAGACGACACACATATAAATCATGTTTATTTTCATAGCACATTTAAATAACGTTTTGGCCCTGGGGATTTTCTGCCAAGTAATGAAGCATCGCCCAATGAGAGTGTGCAACGTTGCACCAATCTGCAGAGCCCCCTCACAGCCAAAGAATAAAACCTGTGATTTATATGGATGTCGTCTGGGTGGCATAGGGGGCTTCCTTTCCTTTGCACAAGACATTGCTGTGCATCCGGATTAGCGATGAGATTTATCTGCAAAATAAACAAAGAACAGCTCCCCCCTTTCCTCTCTTAATCACACTAGACAAGACATCAAGCACTCACACGCATGCACCTGCTCAGCAGCTCCACACACCCCTCTACACACACACACCCACACACACACATACACACACACACACACACACACACACACCATGCAGACAGGTTTATTATGAGATAGGAGAGAGAATGATTCTGATAAAAGATGATCATTTGTACTTTGATGAAGTTTTGCTTTATTGGCAGCTCCTTGCAGGAAGCACCCAGCTTCTGGGCCTCAGCTGTCCATCTGCTGTAGTGCTCAGACCACATCAGTGTGGACGCCAGCATGGCGCCAGCCTCGGGGACCTAAGTCCTGACATGCACGTAGTGGAAAGAAATCAGATCCACACACTGCAAGGTGGTAGTGCAATTCCAATTCACCTGCCACTTTCCATCTTGTTGTTTTGAGGGAAAATATGTCCTCATTCTAACAGGGTTTTCCTTGGATGGTGGTATGGGTGGTTGCCCCCCAGCTCACTTAGGATGAATGGGATGAATTGTAAATTGTTCTGTTGAAACCATCAGGAGTTCTCAGGCTGTATTTCTTCTTCTTCTTTTCTTTTCCTTTCCTCCTTCTTCTTCTGCCCTCCTTGCTTCCTCCTCTGTCCTTTTTCTGTTCCTTCTTTTCTTTCTTCCTTGGAAATCATTTATTCTCTAGAGCTCCCCAAGCCTCTATATATGTCTTGACCTAGGCCACCATACACCTTGCTAACTGCAGTCATTTCTGACTTCAGAGAAGTATGTAAACTATATCTATGGGGCATTGCCCTGTTAAAACATGATTTATCAGAGGCAAATTTAGTTGCTACAGTTCAATTTGTGACTTCCAATTTATTTGAACTCCATCCAGCAAACACTGAAATGAGAATAATATCTCACTTTGTTATGGTTTTAAAGGTAGCAAAATATGTCCATACCCAGCACATGATCACACAAACCCAGGGATGCTGGGGACATAGTGTGGCATAATATTAGAAGTAGTCTTTGTGCTTAGAGAAATCACTGCTGCTTTGAGGACCAAACGTATTTCAATTCCGCCCCCCCTTCACATGTTTCAAGGATCAAGGAAGAAACCAAAAGCAGCAAATCTCACATCTTAATATGAAAGCCATTCCTTGGCTGGCCAGGAGTGATGACGCATAATGGGTGGCAGGTGGCAGTCTTGAAGGCAGGTTCACTGAACAGCCAGGTTCACTTGAATCAACCTCAAGTCAAGGTCAGGATCTCTGCACACTAACGATATATTTGTAAACAAGGTTATTTCCTAGAAAAAAAATATATTTACAGATGTACATTCTATTTTGATGCCAAAGGGTAGACTTTTCATTTTCTCCAAACTGAATTTTGTGAAATAGAGGGAGACTCTAATGTCACTTTTTCAAAGTTTCCTGTGCCTTAAGAGAAAATAAGTACATTTTCATATTTTGGTCTAGGTCACAAGTTTGGCGTAGAGAAACACCAGCCAAGTATCTCCTTAATGCTTCCTAGTTATCACGTCGAAGGAAGTCCCAAGCAATCACCTCTGTCTAGATGTAAATATACCTTTTGCTCCTCACCACAGTCATCCATATCATAAGGAGTTTTTAATTTACAGAAATGATTGCCCCAAATTAACTCTTAAAAAAAAAAGAAAGAAATCAGGAAAAGAAGCATTGCCTAGCAGGACTAACCCATGACTGCGGGAAAGGGTCAGCCTGCCCCTAAAAATAGGATGACCACCTGTCGCTATTTGCCTGCAGCCTTTTTGGCTTATGCTATTGTCCTGGCTTAATTATTAATAGCCTGACTCTCCCTCACACCATTGTCCCAGTTTGGATGCTGAATTATATAGTCACCCTACCTATGGGCTATAGAAAAATCCAGTTGAAATAGGTCTTATTCTTTAAAGACATTTTAAGGGCTTTGAAACTAACCTGAAAATGAAACTGGAGGAGAGAGAGAGAAAGAGAGAGAGAGAGAGAGAGAGAGAGAGAGAGAGAGAGAGAAGAAATTGTGCAGTCAGTTCAATTGCTCAGCCAGAGAAGGAATTGAGAGATGGTATCTGGGTTTTTTTTTTCATGTAATTCTAATTATGAACCAATAATGTGGAATAGAACTAATTTTATTATAACCAAGAGTCAACAATAAAGCAAATGCACAAAATAATTTGTTGCATTGGGAGATAATAATCCAGATACAGATTAACTCCAGTGTTCACGTGGGTAGTGAGAGGATGGCCTGTCACTCCCCCTCATATCTCCAGCCATGTGGGTGGCAGTGAGTCGGAGGGAGGTGCATGAGGCTGAGCCGGTTGGTGAATGCCAAGTAGATGGGAATGCTGTCCCAAACAGGTCCCCCTTGGTGTGAAGGCCAGGGCCTTGGGGATGAGTGAGCCATCAGTACCACCCTTCTCATGCACAAGGATCACAGATGTCCAGGGCGCATCCATGGCCCTAGCTTTCCTGAAAGGAAAGCTGGTGGTTTTCAGTTGCTGGGGACAGGTCTTCTGTGGCTGTACCCTTTACTACTAGTACATCCACTGCTCTGTTTAAAGCATAGGGTTGGTTTTTTTTTTTAACCTGTCTCAGTGGCAGAGGCAGATCCCTATCCCCATCGCAAAGTCAGAGAATCTAGGGGGTGTCATCCCTGACTGCTGCCTCCACAGTGTCCCCCAAGCCTTGGCTCAGCCCTAAACACTGCAGCAAACCTTCTACTGCAACAGTCCCTTCTCTCTCCACTCCCTCCACCCCGGGGCTCTCCTCTGGAGAAGCACACACGAGTTTCCTCCCATCCTGTTGGACCCATCTCTGCCATGGCCCTCACCACCCTAAGTGGCAACTGCTTACCCCCCACCTCCCCTCTAGGGCTGTCACTCTTGAGGTCTGCAGTGATGTTCTTCTCTGGACATCCCTAGCCTAACCCAGGGCCATGCTTGCCACACTTGCTCCTTGCTCATGGAATGAATGAATGAGAAGGATGTGAGCCCACTTGAAAACAAAGTGAGAGACATAATGATAGGTACGGTATGCTTATTAAGCACTTAGTACACACCTATGCATATACATTTTGCAATTTAGTTTCTTAGATTAGGATAAAAATACATGGTATAAATTTATCATTCTTAAGTGTACAGTTGACTGATATTAAATATAGTCCTATTATAGTACAACTGATCTCTAGAACATTTTCATCTCACAAAACTGAATGGCATGGTATGTTCTAGTGCGAGGCCTTACCTCGTTAAAGTCTCATATTGCTGGAGGTAGGGACGATTATCATTTCCATCTTGAGAAGTTAAGCAACAAGCTCAGGGTCACACAGCAAATGACTGGTAGAGCTAGATTTGAAACTCATCCATCTTAGTAGTTTTATGCTAAGAAAAATTTCCATGAAATTGTGTATTTCTAGAAATTACAGATTTTCATTTCACCTTTTGCCAGATTTTTCTCTCTTAGGATTTTTTTCAACTGGAAAATAATGTGGAGAAAAAAATTCATGTCTCTGTGGAAGTTCATTGCCTGAATCTTAAAAGAGAGAGAGAGACAGAGAGAGAGAGAGATTGATTTACTACAGCAGCTGTAGATGATAAAATTTTAGCAAAACAAAATATCGGAAGTTGTCACAGAGCCCAGCCCCATCATTTTGCATATACAGAAGCAAGTTGAGGAGAAGTTTAGGAGAGCATGGTGCTCAGATTCACTCCCTGGTGCTAGTTGGGAGACTCTGGCTTGAATGTTTATGACTATTTTCTTTTGGATTAATATGTATGCTAGCAGCATTTTAAATAAATGTGCTGTGGCCTGTTTTCTCTCAGGGTCTCTGTGCCCAGTGCCAGTCAGAGGCCCTGCTCTACCCCAACTTCCCAGCCTGCTGCTCCCTGATCTCCATCTCCCCCCACCATCAACAATCTTTCACCCTTTCTTGTACCGAATATTCATCACATCATCTTCGGCCCAGAAATGAAATTCAGGGCTAATCTACATAAACACATCATGTCAACAAGTCAGTATAATGTCCTACCTGAAATATAAAGAGAAAATGAAGTTTTTGATAAAATATGTATGTATTTCATCAAGTCAACGTTCCAGGTGGAATACCAGGAGACACAGTGCCATGGTCAGTGCCTGCTGCTCGGCACTGCACCCCCACAGTGCCACCAGCTCAGCATGGCTCCAGGGCACACAGGCAGCCTTTTTCCTGCCAGGAGAAAAGCACTTTGTAATTTCTGACTGCAATAAAGGGCAACCTTCTCTTGATTTGCGTGGTGGAAAATTCAGAGTGCCAAAAGCTGAAAATAAAAATTGTTAAACCTTTCTATTTAATTATAAAACAGCCCCAGTAACCAGGCTGAGATGATTATAAACAGGTCTCTCACTAGAAACTGGAGGGACATTTGTCAGGTGTGTAGAAAGCAGGGTGGTGTGTTTTGCTGTGCATGTTGTCTTAGGCACCGTGGACCTCCCACAACATTGGTCACTATCTTTTGAATATTTGCACTGTAATCACTAAAGGTATCAGCCCAAATATCCAGCATATGCTAAAGGGTCGATACCTATGTGCCTCTGAGAATTTTGCCCCAGGCCTGGGTTCCTTCCAATTGTGGACTCCATGCTACACATGGCCTGCCCAGTGAGCCTTCGTCCTGTATTTGATGTCTGGAGGAAAGAAGAAACCATCAGGGAGACACTGTACAAAGAACTAAACTGTACCAGAACATGGCATGTATTCTTCAGTGTTCCATCGCTATAACAAAATTCCTGAGGCAGCTTTTAAAAAAAAGAGGTAACTTATTTTGCCTCATGCTTTTGGATATTTGAGTCCATGATCAAGCTCCATTCTTCAGGCCATTGGTGAAGCAGCACATGGCAGAAGTGCATGGGTGGAGTAAAACGGCTCACCTCCTGAGCCAGGAAGCCAAAAAACAAAAACAGAGGACAACACCAGGACCCCATTCCCCTCCAAAGGCACACCCCCAATGACTTAAGAACCTCCTACAAGGTCCCATTTCCCAAAGACTTCCCTACCTCCCACCCTGGGGAACCAAGCCTTTAATACCTGGAACCTTGGGCAATGATAGTTTATTCAAACTCTAGCACCCCGGGAGACCTGGATTTTAGTCCTGGCAGCCAACACTACCTGAGAATGTAGTTGAACTCATCAGTCTCTATTTCCATGCATATTTCTATATTTATAAAGAGAAATGCACTTATCTCTTTCATTCATGGAAATACAGAGTACATATACTGTTTTTTTTCAAACAATGCTATGGGAAACTTGCTTGTGACATACAGGCAATATTAACTAATTACAGCTATCCGCAATTTCTGTCTACACACTGAGACATTTTCATTTGAATTTAATGATGCAAAGGGAGTTCCTGGGTTTGAGTTTCTTTGTACTGTTTTTATTTTATTTTTTTTTTTTTTTATAGCTGAATGCAGGATAATTTGTCTTTACTGCAGAAAATAAATATGGGAACTGCTATTTGTCTTGCCTGCCTTACAGAACAGTCAATCAAAAGCCAAAAGATTTTTTTAAATCTGTAAATCCAATACTTAATAATAACACCTAAATATAGATATGGAATGTGTGAGTTGTAAATGGATTGTTTAATCCTAAAAAAAAAAATCTGCAAATAAACTGTCTTATCCTTCTTCCAAAGAAGGATGTGTGGAGGCATGGGGTGCGGGAGAGGGGGAACCACAGGCCAGGCCTTCAGACTCCTGAGTCAGTTTTCTCAACCACAGCTCTGTCCTCCCAGGTGATGAAGATGAGGACACTGATGTCCCTAATTCAACTGTACTTTCCAAAACAGTTACCAACCCAGAATTACAGGGTCATAAGGCATGGCACCTCACACAGAGGGTTTCTTCACCATCTCTGCCTTCTCTTATCAGCGAAGCAAGATGTTGGCAGAGCTATGCCCCAGCTATCTCCTTCCTCCTTCATTTGACAGCTATTCTCTGGCACCCAAAGAGCAAGTGGGCCATGTGACAAGGTCAGCACAGCTCCTGTCCTCAGGGGGCTTCCAGCTAGAGGAAGAGGCATTATTTGTCATAATAATGTCAATTATTTGATCATATTAAAAATATAGGTAACCAGACACTGGGGGATGCTTTGGTGACTCAATCAGATCCCAGGCAGGGACCTGGCTTGATCTGCAATTTTGTCTGTTTGTCTGTTTTGATATTGGAGATGGAACCTAGAGGCACTTAACCACTGAACCACATCCCTGGCCCTTTTTATAGTTTTTACTCAGAGGCAGGTCTAAATTGCTTAAGACCTCACTAAGATGCTGAGGCTGGTTTTGAACTTGAGATCCTCATGCCTCAGCTTCCTAAACTGCTGGGATTATAGGTGTGCTGGTTAGGAGTTTGGATAATGTGAATAATTTTCACTTTGATAAAAGCTAGCTACCGTCCACAGGGCACCGGCAGGTCAGTCCCTCTGTCAATCACACCCTATAAGCCTTCTCCAATCTGTAAGAGTAGGTATTGCCATGCCCAATTTATCCATGAAAAACAGAGGCTGAGAAAGGCAGGAAACCTGTCCAAGATTGGTAGTGACTGAGAGGGGCTTTGAATGAGGACCTGAAAAGCTCCTGTCTTGTCTGTATCCTGTGCTTCTTCCTCATAATACCAAGGTCTCCATCTGCAGGGGTGCTTAGTGCAGCACTCCGGGGACCCTCTGTAGTTTATGGCTCCTCCCTCCATGCCCCCTTCCTAGGAAGAAGTGCTATGGAGCCCCTTGGCCTGTGAGGGTTCCTGTCTCTACAACTCCCTTGCCTGCTCTTTTCCCACCTAGGTAATTCCTATCTTCCAAGCTCACAGGAAAGCCTCCCAGACTTCTCTGGCCTTCCCTTCCCAACTCTTGTCTCTCTAACCCCAAATTCATCTCTTGAGCTGGAAATGGCTGGCCTTGCCTGTGTGTCTACCTCCCAGCTCTGGAGCTCCTGAAAGTCGAGAACTTGGCCTATGCCAGGGGCTAGCAGGATGCCTGGCACATTTATTTCCTGCAGTTAAATTGACTTCCACCACCATAGAAGGGGGCGGAAGAAGAAAAAGACCCTTCTTTTTTCATAACATTCTACAATTCTGGTTGTAGCGTTTTTGAGCCTGGCCAGATTCATCAATAAAGACGAGTAATCTAAAATTCTTAATTATTACCTTTCACCACTTCTATTTGCTAAATGTGTATAATTTAACTAGTTTCCCTTTCCTAGGAACAGGAATATTCTTATTAGAATAAATTTCAAGATTTTTTTAAGGAGAAAATACTGCCATTTGTAATATTGTAATTTTATCTACATTCTCCATTCTCATTTTATAGACTGGCTCTATATGTCTTTTATTGAAATGAGTAGTAGATCTTGAGGGAAAAAAATGGCTCGATTATTACATGTGATAATTAATCTCTAAAATTAAAAACTGTCCTCTGTCTGATTTACAAAGAATGTTTTAATGAGTAAAAAAAAACCTGCTTAATATCTGCCACTTGAAAAAAAAATTTAAAGCCAATAATTTTTTGGAGGTGAAAGGGTTTCTTTTCAAGATAATACATGGTTTCAGTTTTTAAATCATACACTAGCAGTAATAGACAAATTATTTTGGCATTGTGATGTTAACCCATTTGAAAAAGGCCCAGAAATAAAAGAGTCCAGCTTCCTGCCTTCCCCTCCCCTCCTCTGTATAACAAGTCCCAGGCTCATAAATAAATCAAGATTATGCTAATGACTAGGGCTGGACACAATTACAGGCTTTGACAATTCCACAAAAGTGCCACCAGGGGGCACTACAGGACCACGTTTTGTGATTTCAGGCGCCATTTTACCCTTGGATTTGGAGAATAATTTCTTGAAAAAACTGTTAACCTTCTAAGCCCCAGACGTCATTTTATTTATTGCTTTCAATATCTTATCGCCACTAAGCTTAACTAGCCAGGCTTGGAAGGTTATGTTAAAGGACACTGCGCTAAAAAGAGAGACAAAGGCTTCTTCATTTTACTTTTCTTTCAGTGTGTGTGGGGGAGGGGAGAACGTGTTGTGTGGTGGTTGATAAACATTTACAATTAAAGGCACCATTTAGGGCTATTAACTGTGCAACAGTCTTCCTGCACCTATTAACCTAGTCGGCAAGTATCTGTTGAAGTCCCTCAAGTGCCCCCAGGGACCCCAGGCCCGGGCCACATCCTCCCCCAGGGCCCTGACCATGGGAGAAGACACTTCTCCCCACCCCTAGGGCACCCAAACCTATAAGTGAAACTGATACTCCTTTTTAGATTGTTTCTCTTTTCACTGCTTTCCCAAAATATATATTTTTTCAAAGGAAAATATTAAAACCACTGCTTTCCGGATAGGCTGTGTTCTCTGAATTAAATAAAATGGATGATTGTGAGTTGGGGGAATGTCCCCCCCCCACCCCCACCACCACCACCACCTTTCAAAGCCCTGTATCGGTCTGATTGAATCACCTTGAAATTTAGCAGGAGAATGAGGAACGATGCCACTTCTCTTGGCATCCTATAGAACATGTTGTCTGGAGCCACCTGGGCCCTGCTGGGCAGTGCTGCCACAATGGGACATGAGAAGTCTGTCCCCGACCCCCATCTAGTCAAAATGGTCTGTACCAACAACTATGAGGACATAAAATAGATATTTTATATCCATTATCTCATTTAATAATCAATCACAAGATGTCCCTATTTTCTAATCAAGCAAACCGAGGCTCAAAGAGGTCCATTCTTTGCTCAAGGTTACACAACAGTATCTTAACCCAAGTTTGGCCACCTGCAGAGACCGCATGCCCTCTGCTATTCAATGTCAGCATCTCAAACAAAGAACCTAAAGACTGAAATGATCAGCCGTCAACAGACTCACCTCAGTTGGCTTGAAAGACAGGTGTGGCAGAGCCTGCCGTGTGCTTTCTTAGCCCCATCTTCTTCCTATGCCCACAGCTGGGCTGTATTTCCCAGTCTCCTTCACTGTGAGAGTTGGACTCAAGGGTGGCTTCCAGCTGGTGGAATGAAAACAGGAGTGAGGCACCCCACTTCCAGACCCACCCGTACCTGCACAGGCCTTCACGCTCCCTCCCTACCTGTCTCAGACAGATGTGGAGATGCAGCAGCCAACCTCGAGGGCTCTGGGGTCAGGGGAGCCAAGCATGAAAGAGGCTTGTGTCCCAAAACTGCTCAATGGAAGGGGCCCACGAAACACTGACATTCAACGGCTCCATGAGTAAGACACAGCTTCTGTGTGTCAGGTCACTGCGGGTTGAGATTGTCAAACAACTAACCTTCAACCATGATAACAGGAGGAAAGATGATGGCAGTCCTGAGGGCTTCCCTTTGCCCATCCAGGAGGGGCCCAGGAACTTCACCTGTTTCTGGGACAGTGAATGTGGCACATATCATCCTGGGCAGCAGGAAAAGAAGGACTAGACCAAAAGCTCTTCAAGGTGTCTCCCTGATTTGGAAAATCCTAGAATCCTACGGGATCCTCTCCCCCCATCTTGTAGACTGGGGAAGTGGCCTGAGCTCTTAACCACCCAAGAGTTTTCTTTTTTCACATCATCCATTTTCTTCACTCTGCTGTGCACCTCTAGGCAGACACACCCTGCTCAATTGGTAACAGTATGTGACGTGTAAATATCGGACAGGTAGCTTTGGAGGCTCTGCCCTGGCTTGTCATAACCTCCCCGGCCCCATTCCTGCCCCATCAGTAGTGTGTGGGAACATAATGAGCACTCCCACCAGGAATAGGACAGAGTGAGGCTGAGACTTCCAGGCCTGGGGACTATCAGAACAAATAGGAGAAGTCAGGCTCTTAGAAAGCCCTGACTCTTCAAATGATGTCATTTTGATATTTATAAAACATTTTGCTTGAGGTATTTGGAATATCTCTTCAGTGGTTCATATGATATCATTTCCTGTCACTGAATATGATATGTCCAAAATGAAAATATGTTAATATAAGATGAGAACTGAGGATTTCAACAATAGACTCCCGGACACGTCTGGATAGGAGATGTTTGCTGAATTTGTGATTCCAGCTGCCTGCTCTGCTGAGGTTGGTCTCGCCCTCTTCTGGCCTGCCATGGTACTTCCAGAGAAGGGAGAGCATGCTGCAAGGGTTCACACTGGCTCCTGACACTGCCTGTAGGCTTTGCCTCAACCTAACTCCCTGGCAGCAGGATCGTGGTCTTCCATGACTATGGATGTGGGATATCTAAAGAAACCAGTGAGGGCAGAAGACCCGAATTATGGAGAAATGTGACAAGTTGAAGATGCAGATGTAAAACCCAGGACTCAGTTGCAGATGGAGGCAGATTTGGCTGTTTGGATGTGTTCAGAGAGAGAGAAAGAGAGAAGGAGGCATTGTCAAGAAAGTGTACATGCTCATACATGCTGTTAAAGTGCCTCTGATTAACCATTACAATAGAGGCTGTTTGGTGATGGCCACTATTTCTCCTCCTCCCGGCCCCCCTCTTCAGTCACAGATTGCTTCCTCTCTGATCTCAGGACAAGGTGGGGTGGGTGGGTGAGTACCTGACCAGGCCTTGCCTTTCAGAATCTCCCTTCTGTGTCAGTATCATTGGTCAATTAAAATCCATCCCTGGGATTTTCCTGCTGCACCTTGTCCCCTCTCTGGTTGTATTTCTGTCCCCTGTAAACTGAAGACTCCTAACCAAGAAAGCTCTGGGCAGGGCCCGCAGTCTGTTTGTTCTGATGCGCTGGCACCTGGCTCAACTCGATTTATAAATTACCATAACTTCCAAGGCCAGAATCCAAGGTTAATAACGAAAGAAATTAATGCTTAGTTAAAAAATATAAAAGTGTTCTAATGCCACGACAAGATGAAATAAGGTTAATTAAAGTAATTTTCAAAACTATTAACAGGACCATGGTTGAAGCAAGTGTGGGAACATCGTCAGCACGTTTGCATCGTTCAAGGACTTAAACCATTTATCGAGCCACAGAGAGAGCTCTCTTATTTGTGAAGGTCAAAATAAAGGGTAACGTATTTAGCTTCATTTTTGTAAGCTTTTTTTTTGTTTTCTACACACAGCAGTATTATTATATGTAAGAATTTAAAGCGCTTTGAGTATTATTTGTAGATTTCTGTTTATGAAAGAGGTTATCTTGCTTATAGGAAAAATAATTGACAAAGTTGAACCATTCACAAATGGACACTTATTTGTAGCTACTTAAACATGAAGATCTATCGGAGCACAGTAATTTGTCATTTTTAATGCTTATTCGGCTGCCTATAAGAGCACAATTGAGTACAAGATGGGCCTGTTTCTGTGGCGCGGCTGCTACTTTGATTGATAATGAGAAGATATGGCTACCATTTTTAATTTTTAAAATGTAAGATTATTCTGGAGTAAATTAACCTAATCGCACAGCACAAGTAAATTAATTTCAGCTCATTACCTAATTGCAAAAATAATATTAACCCAAGGAATCTAAATCCACTTCTGACACATATTCAATTTTTATAATGTTCCGTTGACAGTTTTTCTGGATTATATGTGGCGGTTTCCAGCGTGGGCTTTTCTGCTAATTGGAAATGTTGGGTGGAGGTGAGAACACAAATATTCCAACGGTGGAGCAGACGGTTGCTCTTGGAATTGATCAAACTCCACTACAATGCCGAGGCCCCTAAGGTACCATTGGGTATTTTACATGGTAAACCTGCTGTCAACTCAACCAGTGAGAATTTCTCCAGGCTTCCTCTCCCCTGGCATAAGTGGGGTTTTTTCCAAAGCAGCCCAGCAGCTCTCATTTGAAGAACTCAAGTTTTCCAGCCCACATTTTCCCAGCCTGCCCCAGGAGAGTGGAATAGTGCGGGCACTGTCTTGGTCATACCTCGTGGGCCGGAGCCCAGGTTCTCCTGGGAGAGAGTGGAAGCAGTTCACGCAGACTGGAGGAGAGGCCCTGAGCTCACAGAATGTCTCCTTGGCCTTAAGGCTGTCCAAGTCGGGAAATTTATGATGCAACCTTGAGAAAGGCAAAGTAAACACAGGGCACGCCAACTATTTGTTTTCCTGTTGATGACTTCTCCAAATTCAGGCTGGAAGCCCTCCAAAGGGCTGAAGTCTCCTCAAAAAGCAGAGTGTTAACCCTGAATCTGTGAGTTGCTTTTGCTACCAGTTCTGCTCATCCTTCCCTGTCACCTAGAAAGTTCCAAAATTTGGCTTGCTAGCATTTAGCTCTGATGACACTGATGACTCTGTCCTTCTTTATCACGGAGAACAAGTCAGGGCCAAAGACAGAAGAGGAAGAAATCAGATGCCTAGGAGGCAAGGAGAACTTTTAAGAGCTTCCTGAAGCAAGACTTTCTAAGTGCCCAGCTTTTGCACATTTAGTGAAACTCAACTGTGGAAGTGGGTCAACTATTCAGAGCTAAACTTTTCTAGTTTTAGATATTTGCCACATACTCTATTGCAATTGTGCTTTTCATCGTTACATCACAAATCATAATATTCTCCTTTTAAGAATGGTACCACATTTACTTATTTATTAGGTTTTCCTGAACATAAGCTGTACAGTTTATAGAGCAGTCTAGGTAAAAAGGACCACCTGAAATCCCTAATCACTCTTCATTTTTGGTGTTCACACTTACTGGCTACTTTTACATTTTTAAAAATCTAAATAGACTCTTTTTACTAAGTCTAAAATTATTAAATCCTCTATAGAAAATGTGGAAATGGGTATATGATTTTAAAAAATTTATTTGTAATCTCATCACACACAGCTAAGCATTATTAATGTTTCGGTCATTTCTTCTTTGCTAATTATTCTCTCTGGAAGTTGGTTATTTTTATTTACCTTATATCTTAAATATTTTCTCGATATTGACTTATCAATAAATAGTCCTCAAAGCAGATTTTTAGTGACCTTGATAATATTCCATCTTTGCACTCTACTGTAATGTTCTCAAGTAATCTCCTATTGTTGGGTGTCATAAATAGCATTCCAGTAAACATGTTTCTACGTAAACCTTTGGCCACATATCTCATTAATTACTCAGGATAGATTCCTAGAAGTGAAATTACTGGGTCAAAGTGTAGGAACAGAATGAAGTTCTTAATACATTTTGCCAAATTGCTTTTCCCAAAGGGTGCTTCTCAATTTGCACTCTTGTCACAGTGAGTGAGGTGTCCTGGCTTGCTGCATCCCTGTGCTGTTTTTATCTCAGCCTACACACAGAGAGCTCTGTTGAAATGGGTGGTGTCACTTTAGACGGGGAGTCCGGAGACCTGGGCTTGAATTTGATCTCTTACTCTGTAGTTCTGTGACTTTGTGGAAAACCCACAGCAGCAAGAACAAATACTGGGAGCAGTATTGACTGCCCAAATGGGATAAAGAATGTGAAAATGCTTTGTGAACGTAAAATAGGAGGCTTTCTTTTTATTGAGGGATGCCCCTAGGTTTTTAAGAAACCTTAGGAACTGGATACGTTCCTAACAAACATTTTTTGTTGCTAATGAACGAAAAGGTGAACTTTCATGGAAATATTGAAGTTTCCTTTTAAAAAAACAAGGAAAAGATGCTTTTCTCATTAGTGTATCTTCTCACATCTCTGAGTTCACCAGGATAAACTATCCCATATCCATTTGCTATGAGGCAGGTGAGCCTGTCTAACTTTAATGTGTGACATATAATTGGATATTATTTTGGATAACACAGATCAAACCATGGGTTCGCACTTCTGTGGATTCAGGTGTTACTGGCATTTAGAGGAGGGAAGCATAAACTCAAGACATTTTTCAATTTTAACTGTCACAACCCAATACAAAGACTTCCCTCCATTCCTCCATAATCTTGCCTGCTTTTTCAGTCTGTCTGCAGCTGTATTTCCTCCAAGGTTTGCCCAGGATCTGCTTTCTCCTGAAGTCTTTCTCAAGTGTCCACAGTGAAATCTCCACCTTCAAAGGATTCTTCTCTGGAACCCTCACAGACTGCTCTGGGTAACCCCAGCCTTGTGTGGGCCTTTCATTTCCAGGGTACAGATGCTTCTTGCCCATCCAAATGTAAGGCCTTTGAGATTCCGCCTTTGCCTTGGAAGCTGTGTGCAAACTCTTGGCTATAAACTAACTTGCCCCTGAGGTTGATAAAGAAAGTTTTAGCAAGAGCCAAAGAGTCGCTTTCCCAGTAACTCTCACTGGGGAAACTTTCTCTAGACTTTGTCCCTCTTGGAGAGGGGGATGGAGGGTAGGTCAGTGCCTCCAACCACATTTCTTCTGGGGACTATTTTTCCCTCATTAATTGTACTGTCAGGATTAAGAATAGCTCATAACCCAGCAGCAAAGGCTAACATGGACAGTTTTGTTCTTTCCTCCTTTTTTAAAGTTCTGACACTACTTTTCGGTCGCCCTCCAGCCTTCCTACTAAATACAATATCTTTCTGATTAGGTGTCACTGTTCTTCAAAAAAGAATTAAATAAGAGGCTGCTCTTAGGTGTGATCATTATGATTCCCAAAGAAATATTAAATCGTGAGGGCAACAATGTCATGTTCACATTTTGCAGAGGCGAAACTCAAGTTGTGTTTAAGTAGCAATCTGAGGTGCTTTACAATGTCCAGAGGTTTAATAGGGCATGTAGAATTGCAAGAAACAGAAACCTACCCAAATTGTGCAAGTCAAAGTATAGAATAAAGATGAAGGGGGTTCTACTAGCCTTTCTAAAGCAGTCAGCATGACAGCCTTTGTAATTTATGGTTGGTTGGTTAGTTTGGGGGTGGGGTGCTGGGGATTGAACCCAGGGTCTTGTGCATGCTAGGCAAGTACTCTACCAACTGAGCTATATCCCCAACCTGAGTACCCCAGTTTTAAAGAAAGACTGTAACAGACTAAGAAATTGCTAAAATTGAAAGGTAAAATTCTTTTCTTCTCATCAGGCAACTGCTAGACATCCAGTCTCTGAGACCTGAGAGACAAGGCAGAAGGCAATTTCAACTCTAGTGGAATACAAAGATCATAACGTGTATGTCTAAAATTGGGGCATCAGGCCCTGGGTGGTGACCCAAAACAAATTTCTTCAGACTTTACAACACAGTTACAAAAAGAGCATTTGGCAACTGTCCTAAGAGGAGGTTCTGAGAAACAGCTCAGCAACCCAGCCAAATATAATCTCCTTTCAGAATTAGGTCAAAGTTGTCGGATGTCGCTGAAGACTTAAGGTTAAAGCCAGAACACTGGCCAATCAGTTTGTAAACAGTTCCATTGGTGGCCTTTTTCAGAAACCAATCATGGGATTTATCTTCCGGGTTGGCAATTATGTCTTAAGAATGTATATGAGGGGAAAACTTGAAATCTAATCTTGCCCCTATCAAAGGAAATCATTCCACACTCCAGAACTTTCAATGACTCTTCTTTCCATGTGCTTTCATATTTCAGTTTCCTTCCAATTTTAGAATCATCTACTAAAAAAAAAAGGCTAGTACCTAAGTAAGGCTGTGAATAGCTCCCAACACCAGGATCTCTATAGTTTGGGGAATGGTGAAGCGCTATCCTGGCTCCCAAACTCTGTCACACAAGCCCCCTCCCACCCAAATACTTCCATTCTCTAGTCTTCTCAGCCTCCACAAACACAGTGAGATGAAACTGAATCCATCACTGACATCACTATTAGTGAGCAAAAGATGAGGGTACTCTACCAAGATTTAGTTCCAATGACAGAATAAATATTACTTATAACTTTAATCCTTTGCTATAGCCCAGTTTCAGGAATTGGGCCAATGGACTCTTCCCTCCTTCAGTGGTAGACTTTGTCCTATGAGTACCAGAGCGGTTGAACCTGAGAAGATGGAAGAGAAGAACTGAAGTTCTCTTTACTATCAGAAAGTCTCTTTTTACTACAATCAGATGGGATGAACCATGCAAAAGAACTTTAAAAATAATAAAGTGCTAAGAAAATGTAAGACCATGAAAGAAATATTATAATGGATAACTTGTCACCTATTCCAGACAAAAACAAAATGAATAAAAACTATCTTTAGACCTTAAATTCAAAGTCCAAAAGAGAGAATTGAAATCAAGCTAAGTCTGCAGAAGAGGCAACAGAGCTGTCCAAAGGGACCATGTGTGTGCCGACATTTTCAGCCCCTGTTGATTAGGCTGGTGCTGTGCATACCTCTGGCCACAAGACTTTGAGCAGATGGACTATGTTAACACTTTCATCCAAACTGCTTAGGAAGAAAGATGGGTTCTCCACACTTGCTCACCTCTGCTTCAGTGATCCTGTAAATCACATCTTAAGATGGAAGGAACCTGGATCCCTGAGTCACCAGATGGAAGAGTCTCCTCTCACTGGAATGCAAGGCTTAGTATTAAGGCTGAGCCTCAGAGATTTCAGTTTGTTTAATGCTATAGCATAGCAAAACCCTCTCTTTTAAAATGCGCTCACTGTATTAAATTTCTTCAGAAACAGTGCTCTTCGGAGTTACTCGTGATGAAACAAACTGATTTTTAAAAAAATAATATAGTTGTCTTAGTCTGATATTTTTTTTATAGATAGAGAGAGAGAGAGAGAAACTTTATTTTTTTTTTAATATTTATTTTTTAGTTCTCGGCGGACACAACATCTTTGTTGGTATGTGGTGCTGAGGATCGAACCCGGGCCGCACGCACTCCAGGCGAGTGCGCTACCAGTTGAGCCACATCCCCAGCCCCTGTCTTAGTCTGATATTAACACAATACCACAGACTGGGTAAATTATATAGAAAAGAGGTTTATTTTGGCTCATGGTCTAGTCCAAGGTTAATGGCCTTCTTGTGGTAGACTCACAAGACGGTGCAGGATATCACATGACAAGAAAGTATGAGAGACTTGGCTAAAGTGGCCATTGTAGCAGACTTACTCTCGTAATAACCATTAACCTACTATCACACTAATGAATCCATTCACAAGGGCAGAGCCCTAATCACCTGTTCAAGGTCCTGCCTGGTTCTGCCTCTTAATATCTCCTAATAGGGATTAAACATGAGTTTTCTTTCACAGGGAACAAACCATATTCAAACCATAGCTGTAATTCATGTGCCACATCTATACCACATATGATCTAGGTATTAAAGAAAAAAAAAGTCAATCCTACATCAGATAACATTTTTACAGTGAATAAATTTCTAACCTAATGGTTCTGTAGATTAAAACAGCTGACTTTGGCATCAAAGCTCTCATTCTGATCCAGCCATTTATTCTAAGACCTAAGTAATTCAATCTCTTCTCTCTGCTTTGGTTTTAAGATGTAGAGGAGGACCTGCCTCTGAGGGTTTTGGTGAGCAATAAAAATAACTGTGAAGCACTTTTCCGGCACAAAGTGCTGCATAAATGCTTAATGATTTCCTTTAATGATATCATGGATGGGGGCATTGTACTTTTAAGTGAAATATTTTCATTTGAGTTATAGCATGTAATATTCTAGATGTCAAGGCTTGATGGATGGCGGAAATAAGGATTCTTTGTTTTTTCTGGAATTCAGATAATTTAATCATTTCTCCTTCATTTCAAAAATTACATCTAATTAACACAGGCAGGACTTGGATCTCACAAAGAAGGCTAATGATGGCCATATAAAGAGAGCAGATTTTGTCAAATGCCATGGATGATGCAAAGCAATCATAAGGCCATCCATTTCATTCATGAATTCTGCTTTGGAAGAAAAACACTCAGTTGGACTTTTTTAAATTTACAAAATCATAGCTTTCAATTATACTGAGCCCAAACCAGTCTCAAGGGGCAGATATTTACCTTCTAACAGAGGTGGGCATTTTGATCTAGAGCAGAAAATAAAACATTTGGTCAAATATATCCATCTACAATCAAGAGGACCCAATTCTCTAAAAATAGATAAAGAGTAAAAAGGGAATAGGGTTGGACGGCATCTTTTTGTTTGTTTGTTTTAATTGATTTTTTTAGTTGTAAATGAACACAATCTTTATTTATTTTTATGTGGTGCTGAGGATGGAACCCAGTGCCTCGCATGGGTGAGGCAAGTGTTCTACCACTGAGCTATAGCCCCAGCCCCTGGATGATGCTTTGAAGACAATTGTCTTCAGGGTTTTTTTTTTTTCCTCTTATAAAAATGAAGTTATGGAAGGTTTTGTTATTTTTAATGTGTGTCCTAGAATAAGTGAGTTTGAGAAGCTCTCCCTTACTGGCCAGTCTGCAAACCTCTATAGTTCACTCACATAGATGTAATACCTCTGACTTATTCCAACTCTCCAATGCCAGATGTGGCCTCTCCCTTACCCATTCATCCTCTCTTAGCAGCTACAGAATGTCTACCTTGTTCCAGATTGTACAATGCAATTAATGAGGAAATGATGCTCAGTGAAGTTAAGAAATTGACCCAGGGTCACAAGTTTGATTTGGAGCAGCTCCTGAATGCAACCAGGCCCAGCTATTCCAAGTGTGGGCTGTGAACCCCAACACTTCCACACCTCTTACATGACTTCCTTCTCACATGGTAGAAGAAGTGAATGAGGAAATGGAGGAAGAAAGGGAATAAAGGTCACTAACACCTCCTTTTCTTAAAAAAAAAAGAAGAAGGTTCATAGTTGGAAACAACTCTACAGATGTCCTAGCCACTTTCACTCTTTTTAGAAAATAAAACAGATTCCTCAGACAAGTGAATGACTTTCTCAAGGTCATGTAGTACATACAGCAGGGTACGTTAGAGCTGGAACCAGCATCCAGGATTTTTTACTCCCAGGTATAATCTTTCCACTATCGCACCCCACCCCCATCTTGACAATAACATACCTTAGTCAGTTTATCTCATGGTAATAAAATTGTGTAAATAATTTCAGTTGTCTCAAGGACCTAGAAAAACAGTGTGTATGGATGGTAAGACCAACTCTTAAATGTGCTCATTGTGCACTTAATCAACATTTTAGAGCACCTGCCACGTGCCGTGCTGTGTGACAGTATTCAGCATATAGAGCTGATCTGGTCTGATGGGTCTCTGCCAACATTGAGGCGTTTCCAGCCTAATGAATCTGAGAATTTAATGGATTTTATTCTCCTATCACACACCATAGATCAAGAGGAAAAAGAAGTGATTTTTTAAATCAAACATTGATTCTTTTAATACTCTCCACCCTGTACTCAAATCTTTCCTAGTTTCTACAATGCCTGGAACATTTTAAATGTAGTGAAGGAAGGCACCTCATTCACTCATCATTTACTTGTTACACATTGACTATGTGCAAGGAAATTTCTAGGGATGCATCACTAAACCAAACAGATAAGAACATCTCCCCTCATGGAGATTACCCTCTAACTGGAAAAAAAAAAAACAGGCAGTAACTATAAGGAATAAGTAAATTATATATTAGTTTGGGTGATGTGGGTGAGAGAAAAATGAAAATAAAATAGAAAAAGGCAAGGGGGATTTGGCATTCAAAAGGGAAGAGGGGCAGATGATCATTTCAAATAGGATGGCCAGAGCGGGCCTCACTGAGAATATTTGTGCATACTTCCAGGTGAGGCAGGTAGCCTGTGGATGTCTAGGTAAAGAACATTCCAGCAGAGTGGACAGCCAGGACAAAGCCCTAAGCAAGGAGCAGTAAGGGAGCCATTGCCCCTGAAGCAGAGAGAGCAGGAGAGAAAATAGGAGTCAGAGGGAGCAGGGGAGAGAGAGGATTTGCATACCATGTCGGGCCTTGATGTGGAACTTTTAGTTGCTAGTAAGGACTGGCTTTGCTCTAAGTGGAAAGCCCCTAGACAGTTGTATGCAGAGGAGGGATATGATGGGATTCAGGCTTTAAAAGAATCGTTCTGGCTGCTACAGTGAGAACATATTTCAAGGGAGGAAGGAAGAGGCCAAGAGACCAATTAAGAGATACTGAAGTAGGGGAGCCCAGACCTGGGGAATAGCAGAGGAGGCTGGAGAGGTGGCTGGAATCTGGATACTACAGCTTTTCCTGGCAGATTGGATCCAGGATGGGTGGGGGGATGATGAGCCAAAGAGAACAACCTGGGGTGATAGATGCCAAGGCTTTTAGCCTGAGCTGCTGCAAGCAGAAGTGCTGCTTCCTGAGATGGGGGAATGCAGCAAATCCAGAGGTACAAGGTGGCTAAGTAGCCATCCTGGTGTGTGTGTGTGGGGGGGGGGGTGATTAAGCATTAGAGATGGGCCTGAGGGTGAAGGTCTACGCTGAAGATATGAATTTGGGAGAGTTCTCCCTCATGGTTCAAGCCCTCATTGGGCTTTGCTAGCTGGCACAAGCTGGTGAGAATAACCCTCCTATCCAGAGACTCTCATTTCCCCAGAGATGTGAATAGGAAAAGAAATAACCAATAGCAAATGGATTGTTTGACTATTATATATTTGTTAAAAGGCCTCAGAAACTTTTTTTTTTTTCAAAAACTTAGGGAAGGATTTTCTATTTTTAAATTTTATTTTTCTCAATTATGGTAACAGCTTTTGGCCAGGAGCCACAGGCCTCTATAAATGAAAACTCACAAATGTTCGGGTGGACAAGCATGGAATTTCTTGTGTGCGAGAAAATACACACACAGGCAAAATCAGAAAGGGTCACGGAGTCCACAAGGCCAAGCTAGGTAGTACTGTCTCTGGAAGACTAGGCTTCATGTCTAGGGGGCTGGCCCAACAAGAGCCCCGGATGCAAAGAGAGAGCAGGCACCAGTCTCCTTGATGAGGGGGACCCCTGCCCCTGACTAATCCCCACATAACCTCAATTGCACTAGCAGATATTTATGTTAAAATATCTACCCTCTTGGGATCTACCGTTCTTTACCACTATGCTAATCTCAAAACGGTAAAAATGTCTGGGTTGTAGGGTGCCCGTGCCAGCCTATCCTGGTTACATTCTTCCACTAAGTAGCTATGGCCACCCACTGCAGCTCCCTCGGCTCCCAGGGGAGAAGGGAGCCTGCCCTGTAGGAGGCAGCAGCATCTGTTTCCAGGAGGTTCTGCAGACAGTCTCATTAGAGGAACTGCCTTCTCCTTTGCCTCCTGCCACCCCATACTAACTGCCACAATCACCTGAATGTTTTTGGCCAGGAATCCAGCAGTATTCAGCGTTCCCTCTTAAAGGAACCCTGGTCTTCGGCTCTTGCTCAGTTGCTGCAGGGGGTTGGCAGCCACCATATGCATTTGCTTCGTCCTCTTGGGCTGCAAGTGCAGCAAGGTCAGAGAGTCTGCCTCTCACTGCACCATGTGGTTAGATCCTGTTGACTTCAGCTTTGAGCCCTACACCAACGGGCATTTTGTTGTTTTCTTCCCTTCACAAGACTCCAATTGCTGCACATCAGAATGAGAGCTTTCTCTCTCCCTCTGCCTCAATCACACAAGTTCCAGGTGTATGAGTGTCCAATAATGCAGGTGTTGTGTGATGGTAAATCAGTCTCTTAGAGTCCTCTGCAAGCTTACATGGGAGTGTACTTCCACAAGCCAGCCCTGTTCTTTCAAAGCAGTCCTCCCAGGAAATTCTTATTCTGCTGGCATCAGTGTGGCTGCTATAATTGCTCATAAAGCCATCCATGGGACTTTGTGGCAGGCGCTTTTACTAAGCTCTGTAATTAATTCTTGGAAAGCCATAGAAGGGGCTTGTTCAGAGCACTGTTAAATCAAAACCAGGCTTCCTGTTGGCCTGCTCAGATGGAGCCCTGATAGTTTAAAAGAGATAATGAACCAGGCTGAAGAAACCTCCTAACAATCATTCATTCCTCCAACAGTGAAATCTAGGTACCACTCAAGATATAAATGGCATGCATGAGCCACCCAGATGCAGAGACCCCTGCTCCTTGGATACACAGAGAGACCTTGGAACCTGATCTTTAACTGTTGGCCAAGTCCTGGTTGACTTCACACGATTTTCTTTAACAATGTGTTGGTTTGCTTGTTTGTTTCCTCATGGACACTAAGGCCGTGCTGATAACATTCCAGAAAGATGTGTGGATGTGACTGATGCATATCATGTAGTCAGGGGCAGACCAGTTCAGTTGGTTGATGGGCCCTCCTCTTATCCTGCATAAGTTCAGGCTGGATAATATAATAGTAAAAGCTACAAGTTATTGAGTGGCAGCTGTGTCAACAGCCTTGACCTTTTTGCACATATTCTCCCAAGAACTCTAAAAGGACAGAGTCATTTCTACTGTACAGATTGGAGCCCTGTTATTGTTTAGATATGGAGTGTCTCCTAAAATCTCATGTGTAAGACAATGTAAGAAAGCTTAGAGGTGAAATGTTTGGGCTATGAGAGCTTTAACATAATCAGTACATTAATCCACCGATATGGATTAACCAGGTGGTAGGGAGGAAGATACGGAGTAACTGGAGGAGGTGGGTCACTAGGGGCATGACTTGGGGTTTATATTTTTGCCCCTGGTAAGTGCAGTTCTCTCTGCTTCCTGATTGCCCTGTTCTAAGCTGCTTTCCTCCTCCGTATCTTTTTGCCATGGTGTTCTGCCTCACCTTGGGCCCAGAGGAATGAAGTCAGCCCTCTGTGTGACAAGACCGATGAAACTGGGAGCCCCAAATAAACATTTCCTTCTCTAAAGTTGTTCCTTGTTAGGTCTTTTGATTCATAGTGACAAAAATGCTGACTAAAACAAGCCGGCTCTTATAATATCCTCATATATCACAGATGGCTTCATGATAATACAGGGGACTATGGCTATCTTTCTCTGAAATAAATCTGTTCTAAATAAATCTGCTTTTATAAAAGCTTGGTGCCTTGAATACATTAATGACTACATAAATATGCTTATTGACTCAGTGAGACTAATATTTAGTCACTTTTCAAAGAGAACTTGTCATTTCTCTATAGTAGCAATTCTCTACTGGAAGTGATTTTGTCCCCCCGCAGACATTTGGAAGTCTCTCAAGATGTTTAATTATTGCAACTCAGGGAGGAGGTGTTGATATCTAATGGTCCTATCAGGCAGAAGTCAAGGATCCTTCTAAACCATCTACTACACACAGGACAGTGTCCCCAACCTACCCCAAGAAAAAGTTACCCAGATCACAATGTCAATAGGATGAGGTTGAGAAATCTTGATCTATGTATACCCAAGGTCAACTGATAGGTCATCCTTTATTTATTGATATCTAACTTATAGAACATCAAACTTAAAAAAGAAGATGATTAAATCCCATAAAACGTGATAGTAAATTGCATACTAGAACCAACCAAAGAGGCATCCTTTACATTCCAAAATCCAGGAAAATGCCAAACTCAGTCTTAGGTATGACAGTTAATTTTAAGCTATAATGTGACATGAAAATCCAACCATGCCAGTATAAAAATTGGTTGCCCCCTAAGGCCAAGACAAAGACATATCTGCAATTCTCATAATAAGCTGCCACAGCACAGAGCATATGTGGGGGTCCTATGGGAGCTAATGCCCATGCAAGATGAGAGCACTTTTTAAAAAACATATGAGGTCCTGAACAACTTAGCAAGACCCTATCTCAAAATAAAAGATAAAAAGAGCTGATGATGTGGCTCAGTTGTTGAGAGTCCCTGGATTGAAACCCTGGTAAAAACAAACAAAACAAAACAAACAACCATATGAAGTAATCACTTGCCAAGAAAGATACTCTACAGTCTAGAGAGTCAAATTCAAACCTGAGCAACTAAAACTAAAAGAGCAATGTTTCAACTTTTAAAAACTTAAACAAGCATTTAAATATGTTTGCAGAAATAAATATCTTATAAATAATAACATAGCATTATGAAATCAGAACAGATTTGAAAAACAAGGGCCCTAATATTTTAAGATAGCTATTGAGCCAGGCACTGTGGCACATACCTGTAATTCCAGAGGTTTATGAGGCTGAGGCAGGAGGATCTCAAGTTCAACTAAGCAACTCAGTGAGACCCTGTCTCTCAATAAAATACAAAATAGGGCTGAGGATATGGCTCAGTGGTTGAGTGCCCCTGAGTTCAATCCCCAGTTCCTCCACCCCCCAAAAAACAGCCATTGAAATAAGAAACTCAATAGATAAGTTAAACAGGACACTAGATAGGAATGAAGATAAACTTGGCAACTTGGAAGAAAAACCTAGAATTTGTAGGCAGATGGGAACCAACAGAAAGCATGGCACTATTCATATTAGTAAAAATATTAATTCAAGGTAAAAATCAACTGAATGAAAAGCTATATTATCAAAAGGAGCCCATCAAAAAAATTTCTACTAACCATAAACTTTCATATACTTAACAAATGTAGTTGAAATACATAAAATGAAATAGAGTTATCAGGAGAATTGATAGATCTCTAAGTCACTTCTCTTAAAACTGAGAGATCAAGCAGGCAGAAACAGTGTAAAGAACTAGATGATCTGGATAACAATACTGACAGGCTTTGTTGAAGGAATACACATGCAAACATGCATACACATGCATAAAAAATTTGTGAGTACATACATACTACGTACACATACATGCACATTCATCAATGTGTGCATACACAAAGATATGATGCTCCATAGATGTTTACACATAAATACATATGTGTATATTATAACATTATATGGATATTTACATAGAATCAGATACCACACAAATAGAAACCACCCATTCCTCTCACAAGGAAAAGTTGAACCTGTACCAAGAAGGAAATTTCAATAAATTCCAAGAAACTGATATCATACAGACCATGTTCTCTGTCCACAATAACATAAAAATTATGATCCAACACAACAAAAATGAGAGCAATTGGAAATGAAAAAATACATATTGAAATAATTCATGGATTAAGGAATAACTCATATTTCTTCATCATTTGCTTTTGCCACTTACTAATCTATCATCATATTTCTCCCATTGTGAAAGACTGTTCTAAAATGTGACTTGGAGGGTAGTATCACATTATAACATATGAATGGCATATAATTTACTTAGCCAGTCCCTTATTTGGCACATTTATATTATTCTTGATTTTTTGCTGTTATAATAATACTGTAATGAATATGAAATTATTAATATTAATTAACATTAATATTTCACTTCATTGTTCACAAATAATATTTTGCAACATTTATGTTCCTCCTTAATCAGAATATTCCAATTGGAAACCAGCTGTACATTTCATCGGAGGGAAGAATAGCCATATTGCTCCAGGAAAAAGTAAACCAGGTGATGAAGATTTGTGTCACCATTTCAAAAATTGAGAAAGGGGTACAGTAGAACAGATACTGCACTATCACTACCAGCATCACATACAGATCTCATATGTCAATATATAAGTGACAGACTTCTAAATTGAAGTGAAAACTATATTACTAAAGTTAGGAAGGCTAACAATAAGGGCGATAAATCAAACAATGATATGAGTTTCATTTAACACAGAAAACAAGTATTTCCAGATAACCACACATTATGCAAGATAAACAATTCTGGAAATGGGAAACAATAGAATGAGGCAAAACTAAAATGAAGAAAATTAGATGAAATTTATCAGGACTCAAATATATTGGCAGTCAGAGATACATCAGACAGCCGAGCAATAAGGTGAGATGTGTGTGAATATTGGTGCAAGTTGACACTTCTGACTTATGGAAGAGCCCAGGCTGGCAGCAAACTGCCTTCACTGCATCTCATGGTAGAGCTGGGTGGCTTTGGCCACATTCTTCAAACCTCAGTTTCCTTGCCCCCAAAATTGATGTAATAACAGCTTCTACCTCATGGGGATGCTATAAGAATTAAACGCAAAAACCAACATAAATAAAGGGTTTAGCACAGTGCCTAGCACATTTATGCGCTCAGAGGTCATTATTGCATGAATTTCAAAAGATTAAGGAAAGCCAGATGGTCCCCAGAGAGATGGGAAAAGGAGCTAGATATTATCACTAAGCCTTGGTGATAAACTTTGTAGCTCATGTTAATGCTAGGGCATAAATTGGGTTCTATGAACCATTTTTTTAAATAGTCTAAATTCTAAGTGTAAAGTGATATGAAATCTGTGTGCAAGTCTCCAGTGTAAGGTCTAGTTGTTAAAATAGATATTCAACCCAGGTGAAGTGGCACACGCCTGTAATCCCAGCAGCTCTGGAGGTGGAGGCAAGAGCATAGCGAGTTCAAAGCCAGCCTCTGCAAAAGCAAGGCACTAAGCAACTCAGTGAGACCCTGTCTCTAAATACAATACAAAATAGGGCTGGGGATGTGGCTTAGTGGTTGAGTGCCTCTGAGTACCCCCACCCCCACCCCCAAAATAGATATTTAATGTAGCATGACAAGACTTTATTGCCAAATTGGGACTGGTGAGCATGGGTGAAGGTTCACCTGAGACTTTATTAACCTGAGATCAAGTCACCTGGGCCACCCTAGCTACACTGATTGGAGATTGACTGCGTTATTGCAAGTGGTGAAGACACAGATCTACCTTCTGTGATTTGGCAAAATAATAATAACAACAACAACAACAACAAAATTGGATTTATATTTTTCAGATGCATTCCTTTGACAATTACCAGATGCTAGAATATTGTTGTCTGGGTTTTTCTTTTAAATAGGGATTTGAGTTTGGAATATAGAAATTCCCATGATGAGAGTCCTCTCAGAAAGAACTAATGACCCTTCCTGAATAATGATCCACGCCTGAAAGTTCCTCTCCACCATGTCCATAAAACCCTTCCAATTGGAGATGGCTTCCGCTGCCATTTAGTCAAAATCTAGGCTGTCTCTAATGGACCTTTGTGTAGGTTGTATTTTAGGCCTTATTCATTTATGAATTGAACCAACAGGTAATCTTGTCTGTTCTGAAAGCAAATCTAATCTCTTTGTCCTCAAATTCCAAATATAGTACACTAGTTTATGAAATTATATATGGTCAAGATTTGCATTTTCAGAGTTTTTTTTTTTTTTTTTTTTTAAGTAAGGAGAAATGTCTGATTCCAAATACAAATACAGGGAGCCAATGTCCCTGGGGGACTTGAAGTGGTTGGTCTGGGGCTCTCTGTTTGGCCCCTTCATGCAATTAGGTCTGTTTTTACGCCTCTGGTTAGAGTTTGGATGTTTTTCCTTGGCAGAGAAATGTACCATCTATTTTAATGCTGACCTGTGATGTTTCATTCACATTTTAAATCTTTTATCGCCTGTGGCTCCCATGATATTTTCCCTTTTGTTAGCATTTTTTCTGATTGGTATTGATTCTCTATTTTGCCAAAGGGTTAGGAAAACTCCTGCCCTGTTGGCATGATTGCAAAAAAATCTGACTGCTGTTTTTCTCCCCACAAAAGAAGTATCTATAGCCATTTAATTATGTAGTTTATTTTTAAAGCAAGAATGAAAGAACCGGGGATCATCTTTCACTTAAATTCAGCTTAGCATGTTCTCAGAATGTTAAACATTCTCAATTCCTACAGTTATTGAAATGGGAGTCCTTGTCTAAAGAAAATGAGTGCATTTATTTGGACTATGTCTATGATTTTATTGTATACTGCTGTATTTTGTGAGATAGAAATAGAGTCCATAACCTTAAACACTGTCAAAAAGAAATAAATATGCTCTGTGGGAAAAATAATAATTCACACAGATTTCAGTCACTGAATAAATTCCCTATCTTCCACTGGACACAGACTGCATATAATGGTGCCTCCAAAACTGTATTAAATGCCCTAATGGAATATTTTCCTACATTTATATCCAGAAGATACTAAGGTGTTCTCCGGCAATTGATTTTAAGTACAGTAAAAAGTGTTACTAATAAAATTCTAAAACGATAAGCAGGGTTCTATCTATTAATTCATGTAATCAAAGGCCAAAGTAGATGTCTGTATCCAGAGAGAGTTGACCATCTAGATTAGAGAGACATTTCTTTAAGATGGAAGACCCATTCTGGGTCATCCAGAGTTCCAAGGCTCATGATGCCCTCTGCCCCACAACTACCTTCTCTCCACACACACATACCATCTGGGAACCTGGTTTTCTAGAAATCTAAAGCTCTGAAGCTCTAGTTTACTTCATGGCACTTCAGCTGATTCCAAGGCTTCTTTTATGTGGAAGGAATTGTGGGGGGAAGCCTGATGACAGGAAGCCAAAACCTGCTTGAGTGATGATCCCTTTCCACACATGCAAAGGAAACTGTCCATCTGGTCTTTCATTGTTCAATTCCACCCCAAGGAACAGACTCAGATCTCAGTCTCTCTGGGAATAGCTGAAGTTTTCCAAAATGGCCCATCCTCCCAGATGCCCCAAACACACACCCACCCACTCCCATGCTTCACATCTATACAGCCACAGCAGGGACATGGAGAGTTGATGCCTATGTTGGCTGTGGGACAGGGCACTGACTCAGATGCCCACGGCACCTCCCCAGCACTGCCTGGGTGGCAGCAAACACCAGGGTACTTCCACTTGGGATGACTCCAACTACTCTGCCAACTGAAGGGATCTCTGGCTCTTCCATAAAGGGAAAAGGAATGAGCATCTGAATTGATAGATCTGGACAGAGCTAGGAAACAAGAAAGAATGTCTCCACCTAGATCTACCAACGGATGGGACTCCCGGTGTGTACACCAAAGCCACAAAAGTGCCAGGATAAAGGCATTATATGTGATGCTTTCCTGCTGTTTTGCAAATTTTGTGTAATGATAGTAACTTAATGGCAGGTTAACATTAACGCTGAGCCTAGCAACCCCATTGGCCTCAGGTACCCCTCTAAAGGACCTTGTATCTTCCCCATCTCCGTGGTTACTTCTGGAAATTCCCAATGACTGCCACATCTACTAGACACCAACTGACCTGCTTTCTCCAGAATGTGGCCTCCTGGAGGAAGCCCATGAGCCAAAAAACAGAGGAGCCACACCCTGGCCTAGGCTGCTATAACCCTGAGAGAGAACACTTTTTTTGACTCACTGTTGGGCATGGCAGATACCACCATGGCTCCTCAGTCCACCAGACATCAACCCTGTTTTCCTGGCAGAAAATGAAAGATGCCCATGTGCCTTAATTAGGACTTAACTCTCATGAGGTTCCACGGGAGAAACTGCGCCCCATTCACATCTACCTGCACCCACTATCTCCATAGGAGTCTTGGATGCTCTCGGTCTTTGGGGAGGATGGGAATTGCCTGGGAGCTTGTTAGAAATGTAGATTACTAGAGATCTGGATACAGGAGCATTGATGAGGGCCCAAGGAATTTGCTTGGAAACAAGCTTCTCAGATGATTCTGAAGCCAGTGGTCTGAATGATCCTGAAAAACATGAGAAGAGCCCACATGGTGATGAGTAACACTGGATTTTATATAAGGAACAGGCAGAAGAGTATTTGGGGAAACTCTATAATAAAGAATGTAATGAGTAAAAATGGTTATTCCATATAGGGCTAAGAGAATAGGAAAGAAATATGAGGCATTAAAATAGCAACCATGGCAAGGAATGACAAGGGAAGGATTGCCCAGGAAATTAACACTGCACTACCCTCCTAGCTTCTTTCCACCCAAACGCAGGGGCTCCAGGAAATAATCCACCAACCCCCTTCCCATTTACAACGTCCTTCTATGCTCTTTTTTCAAACCAGCCAAACACAGCAAGCCGATCATTCTGCTGGAATGATCCACCATATAATGATCCATTTTATGAAGGCATAAAATAACCAGTCTTATGCAAAGCAGTTCAGACACGGCTTTTCTGATCTGTTTTTTTGTTTTGTGTTGGAAACTTAGCTGTTTCTCTAGCTAACTCTCTGCTGCATACCCTCACCCGCCTCACCTCTTCCCATCATTCTTCAACCCAACTTTTCTGATCCATGACCAGGGTAAGGAATGGCCTCAAGGAAAAGAAGAGTGGATTAGGGAGGGTTTGCATTCTTTCAAATCCCAGAGTATTTTAAATTTTCTGAAGTCATTTTTTTTTTCAAAATCTCTGCCAATCCTAAGTAAGGATTAAGATGCCCAATTCTCCACTCTTCTTCCTTTGTGATGAATGTGATAATTGACTCCCCCAAATCCACTCACCTCAGATGACTTCTTCCACCCAATCAGCACAGGGCATTCCTGGACAGTGGCTGTTCAAATTGCATCCAAAGCCAGGCCCAATGGACTAAAGCAATGCTGTTCAGTAGAAATATATTGCAAGCTTTATATGTAACTCAAAATTTTTGGTAGCCACATTTTAAAAAGTAAAAAGAAACAAACGAAATTAGCTTTTTAAATATATTCATGTAGCCTACTATATCTAAAATATCATGATCCAAACACAGTCGATACAAATTTAGGAGATATTTTAACATTCCTTTTTTCCAAATCTTAAAAATTTAGTGTTTTTGTTTTTTTTTTACATTTAGAGCACACCTCACTTGGAATATTCACATTTCAAATGCTTGATAACCACATATGGCTAGCGGTTACCATAACAGACAATGTAGGACTTTAATTCTGTTTTAGGGTGGAATAGAGAGAACAATGAGCTCCATATCCTTCTCTGACTCCTTCTCTTCTTCCTTTAGGATATGCACATTGCCCTTGTGGCTGCTGGCAGCCATCTTATGACCATGAGGAGATTCAGAACTAGATCCCCGCGTCCTTGATCACATAACTAAGCTTTGCTGATCCAGTGTCCGCCTGCCTCTGAACTCCCAGTGATAGGAGATAACACAGTTAATATTTAAGTCCTTTAGAGTCTAGCTTTCTGTTATAGGCATCTGAAGACATGATAATCTATATCCTTCTAATCCATATTGTAGCCACAAAGAACTATTTCTGATCCTTCTTGTGGTGGATTTGTTTGTTGTATCAAGGAAGTAGGCACAAGCCAAACATATTTCTCTTCTAAGCTACAAATCGGGAGAGCCAATAAAACTCTAAGCCACCATGAGTCAGCTTTTTGCTGTTAAGGTCTATTTTGGCTCATGATTTCAGAGATTTCAGTATAGGGTCACTTGTTGCCTTTGGGTGTGAGGTGAGGGAGAATATGATGGTGGGCAGGTGCCTGGCCCACCCTCCTGGTGACCAGGAAGCAAAGAGAGAGAAAGAGAGAAAGAGAAAGGATCCAGGCTCCCAATGTCTCCTTCAAAGGCATCACCCCCGTGGCCTGACTTCCTTCCACCGGGCCCACCTATTAAAGGTTCCACCACTACCAAGGGCACCACAGGCTGTGACCAAGTCTTTAGTCTCTGGGATGTTGAGGACATACTAGATCTCAACACAGCAGCCACTTATTTCCCTGAAGAGTCACTACTACTGTGTTTTCTTTGGTTCAAATCATACTGTAGTCTTTCTTAATGAAATTAAGGTAACATTTTATATTAAATATTGTAGAAGCAAAAAAGTAGACGAATTTCCTCTAAGCACTGTGTTTCAAAACAAATCAGCTCACTCTTGGATATAGACATGATCACAATAAATCAAAATTAGTTTGGTCCAACATAAAATCAGATAGTGCAAACTTTGATGGCATTCGATGAACAGGAAGGGCCCCTGCAAAGTCTCAGACCCAGAAGGTGCCTGGAACTCTGAGAATGTGATGCCCAATGAGGTACCTCACCTGGGCTGCGGTACTGCTGGCTGCTCCCTGGTTCTTCCTGCAGAGTCTTCAGGATAGACACAGATAGTCAGCTCTACCTAAAAATGCTCAAAGCATGTACCTTTAAAAAGAAGAAAGATCTTAAATCAGCAACCTAAATTTATACCTTAAGGTACCAGAGAAGGAAGAATGACTAGCTCCAAAGCTAGCAGAAGGAGGGAAAATAATTAAAATTATAGCAAGCAAACAGAACAGAATAGAAAATCAATTTTAAAAATCAATGAGACTGGGGCTAGGGATGTGGCTCAAGCGGTAGCGTGCTCACCTGGCATGCGTGCGGCCCAGGTTCGATCCTCAGCACCACATACAAACGAAGATGTTGTGTCCGCCGAGAACTAAGAAAAAAAAATAAATATTAAAATTCTCTCTCTCTCTCTGTCCCCCCCCCTCTCATTCTTTCTAAAAAAAAAAAATCAATGAGACTAAAATTGATTCTTCAAATATCAAAAAAATCGACAATCTTTAGATTGACTAAGGGAAAAAAAGACTCCAATAACTAAGTGAAAGAGGGGATATTACAATTGATTTTAGAGAAATTAAAAAAAGATTATGAGAGCACTATAAACAACAAATTGGATGACCTTTGAAGTGGGTCAGTTCCTAGAAATATACCACCTATCAAGACTGACTCATGATGAAACAGATAATTTCAACAGAACTGTAACTACTAAGGAGATTGAATCAGAATTTTTAAAACTTCCAACAAAGAAAAGCCCAGGACCATATGGCTTTCACTGTTGAATTCTACCAAAAATTTAAAAATAATTAACAGCAATCCTCCTAAACTCTTTCAAAAAATTAAAGAGGAAAAAATACTCCCAAACTCATTCTGAGACCAGCATTCCCTTGCTACCAAAGCCAGACAGACACTAGAAAAACAAAATTATAGAACAATACTCTTGATGAATGTTGGTGCAAGAATCCTCAGCGAAGTATTAGTAAACAAAATGCAAAAGATTATACTAACACAACTAAGTGGGAATTATTCCTGCAATGAAATAATAATTAAATCAATTAATTTATCACTTAAACAGAATGAAGGAAAGAAAAGCCTCATGCTTATCTCAATTGACACAGAAAAGGCATTTAACAAAATTCAATGCTATTTCATGATAAAAATAGTCAATAAAACTACCACAATATAATAAAGACAATGCATGAAAAGCTCACAGCTAAAATCATACTCAGTGGTGAAACACTGAAGCTTTTCCTCTAAGATCGAGCAGACAAGGATGGCTGTCATTGCCACTTCTATTCAACATAGTATTAGAAGTCTTTACCAGAGAAATTAGAGGGGGAAAAATAAACAAATGGCATCTAAATTGGGAAGGAAGGGGTGAAGTTATCTCTGTTCACAAATGACATGGTCTGATCTGATATATAGAAAACACTACAGAATCCACCAAAAATAAAACTCTCTTAGAACTGATAAATAAATTCAGCAAAGTTTGGGATGCAAAAGCAACATATAGAGATCAGTTGCATTTCTGTATACTAACAATGAACAATTTTGGAAAAGTAAATTTAAAAATAATTCATTCCATTTACAATAGCATCATAAGAATAAATAGATAAACTTAGCTGAAGAGGCAAAAGACTTATATACAGAAACTACAGGATATTGCTAAAGAAATTAAAAACACCAATAATAAGTGAAGACATTTCATGTTGATGAATTGGAAGAATTAATATTGTTAAGAAGTCAAGCTATTCAAAATCATTTGTGTATTCAATGCACTCCCTGTTAAAATTCCAATGGTTTCTTTTCAGAAATTAAAAATAAAATACTAAAATTAATATGGAATCTCAAGAGATCCTGGACAGCCAAAACAAACTTGAAAAAGAAGAACAAAGTTGGAGGTCTCACACTTCCTGATTTCAAAATATATTCCAAAGTTACAGTAATCAAAACAGTGTGACACTGACATAAAGGAAAACATAGAGATTACTACAATAGAGAGCCCAGAAGTACACCCTCACATATGTGCTCAAACATGATCAACAAGGGTGCCAAGAGCTCAACGAGGAAAGGACAGCCTTTCCAATAAATGGAAAATCTGGATATTCACATGAAAAGAATAAAGATGGGCCCTTACCTTATGCCATATAAAAAATTAACTCAAAATGAATCAAAGACCTAAACAAAAGCTAAAATTTTTAGAACAGGGGAAAAGTAATCATGCCATTGGATTCAATAATTATTTCTTGTATATGACACCAAAAGCTCTAGCAAAAGAAGAAAAATAAATACATTGGGTTATATCAAAATTTGAAACTTTTGTGTATGGAAGAAAACAATTGATGGGGTGAAAGGCACCACGGGGAATGGGAGAAACTATTTCCAAATTATATATCTGAAAAAAGGTTAATTCCAAATATATAAAGAATTCCTACAAGTCAGCAATCAAACCCCAAATAACCAATTTAAAAAAAAAATAGGCAAAGAACTTGAACAGAGACTTCTCCAAAGAAAATTCAGAATTGGCCAGGTACACAAAAGATGTTTATCCCCAATTGCTGTGTCTAAATGCCAGAGTCGTCCCCCCAAAAAACACGTTTGAATCTTAATCCTAAAGCCATGGTATTAGGAGATAGGACACTTTAGGAGAAAATTAAGTCATGAAAGCAGAGCTCTCAAAAATAGGATTAGTATCCTTATAAAATAGGCCAATGGAGTTCTTTTCATCCCTTTCACCATATGATGATACATCAAGAAGCTACCATCCTTGAGAAAGTGGGCCTTTGCTAGGCACCAAACATGCCCACAATATGAACTCAGACTTCCCAGCCTCCAAAACTATGAGAAAGTAGATTTCTGATGCTATGAGCTACCTAGTTTATGGCATTTTATTATAGTAGCGAATGGACTAAGACACTAATCATTTGGGAAATGCAAATCAAAACCATAATAAAATATTCCCTCTTGCCCATTGGGATGACTACCATTTAAAAAAAAAACATAATAACAAGTGTTGGAAAGGATAGGAGAAATTGGAACCCTTCTGCACTGTTTGTGGAAATGTAAAATGTTGCAGCCACTATGGACAACACTATGAGCTTCCTCAAAAAGTTAGAAATAGAATTACCAGGTCCTTCACAATTCCATTTCTGAGTATATATTCAAAAGAATTGAAAGTGAATATCAAAGAGAGATTTGTATACCCATGTTCACAGCAACATTACTTACAAGAGCCAACAGGGAGAAGCAACTTGTGTCTAGCAACAGATAATAGACAAACAAAATGTGGCATATACAGACAATGCAATAGTATTCAGTCTTAATAGGAATGGAAATTCTGCTGGATACAGTGCCCATGCCTATAATCCCAGCAAATGGGGAGACTGAGACAGGAGGATTGCAAGTTCAAGGCCAGTTTCAGCAATTTAATGAGACCCTGTCTTAAAATAAAATAAAAAGGGCTGGTGATGTGCTTCAGTGGTAGAGACCCTCTGGGTTCAATCCCCAGTACTGAGGGAAAGAGAGTGGGTGGGAGGGAGAGGGGGGAGGAGGGAGGGAGGGACAGAGAGGCAGAGAAAGAGAAAGAGAAAGAAAGAAAATGGAAGAAAATTCTCACTCATGCCACAAATGCATGACTGGGATGAACCTTGACATTATATTATGTGAAATAAGCTGAGGTCAGATTCATGAAGACAGAAAGTAGAATGGTTGATGCACTGGACCAAAGTCATTGGGAGTTATTGTATCATGGATATGGAGTTTGAATTTTGCAAGATGAAGAGTTCTGGAGACGGATGATGGTGAGGGCCCTGCGACAATGTGTACTTAATGCCCCTGAATTGTACACTTAAAAATAGTGACAAATGCTGAATTTTATATTATATGTAATTTATCACAATTCTTTCAAAAATTCGTCTTAGTTCCCATAAGACTCTCTCAGCATAATTCAAGATGTCTTTTTCAAATATAAAACTTTGCTTTGCATTTTAACAGTTACCCGAGTGGAGCACCCCTTTAAAACATGAAAGAGCCCAGATGAGATGGTTTTACTGACTCCAGAGGGAAGCAATGTCGTTCTCAAACATGCATTATTTCCTCTGGGAAATGTGAGACCTTTGACTCATCAATATCTCCTTCATATCCATGTACTTTGTTGAAGACGGATTACAAGGTGGGCACCAAGAATACAAGGAAGTCCTAGAGTTGAATCTAACAGACAGTCTTATGTTAAGAACCTACAGGAGCTAGACATCGAAGTCTGAGTGAAATTTGCCAAGAGGCAAAGACAGGAAATGATATTCTCTGAAGTAGTAAGACCCTGTGCCAAGCCATATGCCTGCGAGAGGATGGGGCCCATCCTAGGAACTGGGAGACACCTCAATGGGGGCTGAAGTACTGGATACCTGGTGTGGCATACTGGAGGCATGAAGCCAGGGAAACAGGTTTCCAGCTCCTTCTCTTCCTTATTCTCACTTAAACAAGCTGGCTTTCTGATTATAAAGTTACCTCAGGGCACCTTATATGAAGTTCCGCAGTGAGAGAATCTTGAATTTGAAAGTCTCTTTGTTCTTAGATAAAGACTCAAGGGCAAGCACCTTAGGCCAAGCAAGGAAAAGGCCTGCACACCCACCACCACTATCTTCTCCCAACTTCATAGCAGACATAACTAATCAATGACTGCACTTTTTTGGGGGGAGGGGGTACTGGGGATTGAACTCAAGGGCACTGGACCACTGAGCCACATCCTCACCCCATATTTTGCCTTTTTTAAATTGATTTTTTTTTAAAAAAATAAATGACAGCAGAATGCATTACAATTCTTATTACACATATACAGCATAATTTTTTATATCTGTGGTTGTAAATAAAGTATGTTGGCACCAATTCGTGTCTTCATATATGTACTTTGGATAATGATGTCCACCACATTTCACCAACTTTGCTAATCCCCTGCCTCCTCCCTTCCCCTCCCATCCCTCTGCCATATCTAGAGTTTGTCTATTCCTCCCATGTTCCCCCTCCCTATCCCACTATGAATCAGCCTCCTTATATCCAAGAAATCAACCTAGAGGCCCTTCAGTAAATGAATGGATAAAAAAAGTGGAATTTATTCTCAGCAATAAAAGAGAATAAAATCATGGCATTTGCAGGTAAATGGATAGCACTGGAGAAGATAATGCTAAGTTAGCCAATCCCCCCAAAAAAACAAATCCCACCCCTAATTTGTATGTTATTTAGAGACAGAGTCTCACTGAGTTGCTTAGCACCTCACTTTTGCTGAGGCTTGCTTTGAACTCATGATCCTCCTGTCTCAGCCTCTGGAACTGCTGGGATTACAGGCATGGGCTACCATGCCCAGCTCAATGAATGCACTTTTAACTCAGATCCACAAACTCACAGCTTACAAACACAGCTCACAGACCTGTTTAACATTTCTATCTTATGGAGTTGCATTCAGCATGTTTTGATAGAACAATGTTGGAAATGCAGTAAATAAAAAGTTTACCACTTATCAACTCTAAGGGGTTTACAACTAAGAGCTAGAATACATGTTTAGGTCAAGGATGAATCTTTTTGTGTTGAAGCTTACATTTAGCTTTTTAAAATTGGCATTTTTAAGTGCTTTCTATGTGCCAAGAATCCATATACACTATACACATTTTGCTATACGTTCTGCTCAAAAATATCTAGCATCTTTATTCTTAAGAATATGACACAAATATCTGAGTGAACTACCCAAGATCATGAGGTTAGAAAGAAGGATTTGAACACCTCTGATCTTCCTATTACATAACATTGCCACCACATTAAGCTAATTAATTACATAATAGGTATCACCTATATTGTTTCATTTTGCATTTAGATTAGATACAATCAAGAATTCAAGAACCTGCTCAAAAAAATCAAGAACATTCATGAAGTCAAAATACAGAGATCAAAGGGATATGAAATCTTAAGGATATTTTATGCATAAAACTCTGGTCCTTAGGTCTCAAAGCAGGTAATTGTCCATCTTGAAAGTTTTTGAAGGGTTCAGAGAAGTGATGGGAATTCCATTCTGTTCTTAGAATCAGGTGACCACGTTACCAACATTTACTTGCTGTGTCCCCAGAGAAGTAGAAAAGGACACTCTCTCCAGCTTCAGACATTCAAAAGCAGCTCAGTTCATCCAGGGAATCCCTCCTGGTCTAAAAAGGGAGGACCCAGAAGGCTTTTGCTACCTGTGGGCAACTGCTATTACTTGTTTGAATCAAATTGATCTGGGCTAAGTGCATGTCCCATAGTCAGAAGAGGGTTCCCCTCTGGGTGGAGAATGTGGCCTCACTCTAGGCAAAGTTGACCTTCCCAAAGTCTCTATTCTAACTTGTCTGTTTGTTAGACAATAACCATGTTTATTTTCTTTAAATTTTTTTCTTTTAAATATTAAATATTTCTTTTAAACACATCTTATTATAGCAGAATTGTTTTATAATTCTTGCATTTGATTTTCAATTCCTAAAATATTTGCTGTGTACTACCAAGGAGGGCATGATGAATATAATTTCCCTAAAAATTAGATTATTATCCAGGTCATTTTAAAATTTCTATTCTATATAGAAATCCACTACCACCAATAAAGATACCTTTTAATATTTTTCTGCTGATTATGAATAAGTGGGTGTATATTTGGCAGGAAGGCAACACAACTCTTATTATTTCCCTCTTAGGACTTCAAAAGTAAACATTTTCCAATATCAAGGTCTATAGTCACAAAAGTCACTAAATCTTCATTTCAGAGCTGGTTAAAACATACCAAAGAAGAAGGAAGAAAGATTGATCTTCTTGCAGAGATGGTGAATATTATATGAAATTCATGGAGTCAAAATGATAAATCAAGGGTCCTTGGTTCACTCTAAAACAATTGCAGTCTGAGTGGATGCTCTGGGTCACAGGGTGTGCTAGGAGCAGGGAGAACAGGGCTTGCTTTTTAGTCCCAGCTCCACCTCTTTTGATCCAAGTGGCTTTGCACCCTGATCAATAAAACAGACATGAAAACATTACCTTACCTCCTGCCTCATAGGATTGTTATGAAGACCAAATGAGATAATGCATAGAGTGTGCTCCGAAAGCTATAAACAGCTCTGTTATGGATCCTTGCAAAGGCTGTTATGGATCCTTGCAAAGGCTGTTAGCATTTACATTGCATTAAGGAATGCTAAAAATGTATATATCCAATTAATCCTTTTATAGCTTGCAATCAAGCCCCCACCTCTGTACACCCTGACACATTCTAAAGAATGTCTCTGCTTAGAAGCTGAGAGAATTTAGCTAAAACATAAACTGCTACATTTCATGTTTGTACCTTCTAATTTCCCTGACTGACCTCATGTATACAACAGATGCCCTTGCCCACATATACACACACACACACACACAATTGCCTAAATAAGGGATGTTTTTAAAAATTAAATCATATTCTAAATGTACAGTGTTAGTTCGCCTTGAAAAGGCATACAGTGGTCAGTCCTTTGGAAAGTGAACATTATCCTTAATCTGTCTCTTGTGTAAACACATATTTTTATATCCTGGGTCAGCTTGGACATACACATACTAGAACTGAAGAGGTCCTGCATTCCCCATTCCTTCAGCTAACACAGTGCTGCTCCCGACACAGGGCTGCTGTGACAAGAAAGGCAGGCGACCAGGTCTCCAGGGCCATGTGTAGGGATGACTCACTCAGAGTTCTAACACACAGTACTGAGGCACTCAGGAGGAGGTTGTCCCCTTTTAAATGACAAGAGTCTTAGTCATAACCACCTCGTATATTATGTTAATTCTAAATAACACAGTTTTCTTAACTACGGGTTCCGAAGGGCAGATATTTTATTTCTTATTAAGCAGATAATTTACCTGTGTAAAAGTACCGCATGCAGTTTACAAGTGCTACATAAACACGAATTAATAGAACAAATATTCAGAGAAAAGAAATAGTAAGCATCTAGAGGATTACATACTTATTCCAAGGATTAAATAACATTCCTTTATTAATAACTAATTATGCATCCAATCTCAAGTCTGAGTCATCACTTTGGTAAATCAAATGCCATGAATATGAATGAACATCATTTTATTCCGTCCCCACCCTCTTGCATGGTTTCCTCTTTAAAATATTTTTATCAGCATTCTCGCTGTAGAATGGTAGGCTGCTCTTTCAGCCAGGGAAATCAAGGTACATGCTCTCTTAAGAGTACCTGGGGTTTGTTTTAATCAGGTGCAATAACACACACAGATACAGAAATGACTGTCATAATGGAAGAAGTTTGTTTTAAGCTTGCCAATCCCTTCAAGCAGAAAGGAGGCATACAGGGCCACATAAGAAGCATCAGGACAGGTCAGGAGACAGAAAGAATGAAGGAAAAACATGGGCAAGAGCCTCTATTGTGGTTTCCACATGAAGAAATGGGCAAGGCAGGGTAAGCAGGCATAGGATTGGACAGTTTGAGTAACTGTGCTGAGCTCTAAAGTGTAGGGGCTGTCCCTAGCTGTCTGGTATTTGGCCCTGGGGAGATTAGAGCAGGAAAGTAGTGTCTCAGTTCAGAGCTGAACAGAGAGCCCGGGGCCTGTACTCAGTTTGCATATGAAAGGTGAACTCAATACTGGTGGTTTAATAGCTCTAGGAGGACGGTCCCTTCAGATCAGCAAGGCCCCAGGTTATCAATACATCAAAAATACAGAATGAGAAGTTATGTTTAATAGACACACCAACTGCAATTCTCTGAAATTACACAGGAAGTCAGGGTTTACATCCAAACATGCACTTCACCACACCCCTCATTCACCTGACCGAGAGTCTTCTCAGAAAGATTCTTTCTGAGAATTTGGTAGCAGCTGGAGTTAGGGAAACCAAACCTTACTAAGACTTTTCAATGAACAAACATAAAACCATTCATTTGAACTGATATTGGGAAGTCCTCAAATTAGACTTAACCCCGTAAGTGATGTCTTTTATTAGAGTTAGTGGTTCAGCTACACATGTCTGAAAAATCAAAAAAAATAGCCTACCCATATAAATCTATATCTTTCTCATGTAGGCAGTCCACAGCCAATATGACACTTTGCTCTACTAAGTCCTCAGGGATCCAGGCTCTTTTGAACTCAGGCTGAGCTAACCTGGGATCCTGTTTTTGGTCCTCATGATCCAAGATGGAAGAGCTATTTTCCTAAATGCTTGTCTGACCATGTCTCTTCCTGCCTAGAGCCTTCAGGGATCCTCATGGCCTTCAACATAAAGTCTAAATAGAGGGCAGATGAGGCCCTCCATGATGTGGGGTTCCTGGTTGTTGCTCTAACCTCACACCCCCATCCCCACTCTTACACATAAAAGGTGTATGAGGGTAGGTGAGTCAGCTGGTGATACCAGCCATACAAGATTTACACTCCTGTACAGTTCAATGACTCCATGCATTTGCAAATGCTCTTATCTGGAATGTCCCTTTCCTTCTCAGGGCTCCTGTCATCCTGCATGACCCTGGTCTAGAGTATCCCATCTCTGGGAATTATTCCATGACCTTCCTCTCCTGGCACCACAGGGGCACTGCTTCCTTGGTGTGGACCCCAGCCTTGTGCATTCCATTTCCTACTCCCATGGTACAGTGACTTGTTCACATATTTATTCATTACATCAGGGTCTGAATCTCTGCGGAACAAGAACCACATCTTACTCATCTTTGTAGAACCAGTACTAATAGCATCTGGCAAGTAAAAGGTCCTCAGTAATGTTTAATAAATAAGCAAATCCTTCACAGATGGGGAGAGGCCCTCTGAGCTTGGAGCCCCTGCAGCACATCAGCATGCCTCCACTTGCCATCTCTTTGCTCTTGAGTAGCAGTGGGTGGGTGGAGCTGGCCAGAATCTCAAGTGGGAACTGGACTACACACACTACTTGGCCAGGGATCTGGCCCCAGAGATAGCTGTTTGAAGGCACATCCATTTACTTATAAGTGCTTGTTTGTAAAACAAGGAGATCAGAAGCCACCATCTCTCACCAAATATTTCAAAGTCATTATGACCCTTGTGGATGAAATAACTAGCCTTAATTTTTGTATTTTGATGGTGACCTTACACTAAAATGTAACATTGTGAAGACAACTGTCATATCAATGTTTGGGTTATCTGCAGTTAAGGCTCAGACTCTATGTGAGTTCTGCATCCAATCCTTAAAGCAACTTTGCTATTTTTTTCACTCCATACAATGACAGTGACACTATAATTTATTTATTTTTATTTTTTGGTACTGGGTATGGAACTCAGGGCCTTGTGCATGTTAAGCACACGCTCTATCACTGAACTACACCCCCAGATCCCAGATATTTTAGGGTAAGGTAGTTTGAAGTTACTTGCATGGTATGTTAGGATGCTGTGGCAGATTCTGACAGAGGGTAGATGATGTCAGCGATGGAGTGAAAGGTGACAGAGGAGACCCTAACAGTAAGACTTCTTACAGTAAGGCCATGAGGTCTGGCCGTTCCCATGGGACAGGCTTGCAAACTGAGATTTACAAAATGGTCCCTGAGGGTTCTGGATTGGAACCCTGACTACATCCTGGCTTTGCCATTGCCAGCTTTGCACCAGTGGGAAGATTATTTAGCTGATTTATGCCTCCATTTCCTCATAAAGCAAGAATAATACACCAGAGTTACTTAGCCGTGTAAATTAGATAATCCAGGTGAAGCGTCTAGCATGAAGCCTGATCCAAATCATGTGTTCTGTAAATGTTCATTCTTAATTCTATTGTGATACAAATGGCCTATTATGGAGGCAGGCTACATGGGATTGAATCCTCCCAGGAATGGCTCCACCATTTCACAGCTGTGTGTCCATAAACAAGTTATTTAACTTTTCTGTGCCTCAGTGACCTCATCTGTGAGAACAGAGAGAGAGAGAATATTTATTGTGAGCAATAAATGAGGTAAGTTATATAAAGTGCTTAAAACAGTACTTGACATATTTAAAAAGATAGCCTCTAGATCGGTGCTCTTTTCAGTGGAAACTTCGAGTAAGATAAACAAGATTTGGGTAGCAATATTGATGACAGTGATTAGGGCTAGAGCTAATATTGGTAATATTAGTAAGCAGTAGTATTACTTTTAATTAATTAATAGCAGCTTATATATAGTTCCTGCTTACTCTGTACTGGTTCACAAGCAAGGGTAGAAGCTTTTCCCTACCTATTTTCCCCCCGGCCCTGAATGCTCACCTGATCCTCTCCAAGAAATGAACTCTGGACCTACACAAAGGCTAGGCATAATGTCTGGCACATCTTGCTTAATAAATATTTGCCACAGGCATGAAATATGACATATTGTACAATGTAAGGGGTAGTATATGATGCGTACACTGTCCCTAGAGTATGGTTCTCCCAAATTTGAATTGAATTCATGCAAGTAACCTATGAAGAGGCTCCAAACCATCTATGCTAATGCCCAGGTATAAATGGATTGCAGGATTATGGCTACAGAGTTGCTCATCAAAATAGGACTGAATCTTCATAATGTTATCAAAACTTCCTAGTGTCTAGAGTTGACAATCTAAAATAATCATAATATTTAATTACTCATGTTGTTAATTTAATTAATTACTTAAAACCAGTGACTATTTTAAATTAAATTTATTTTTTAAACTGATACATAAAACCATAAAAAATGTAGATAGTAATGGACTACAATGTGGTATTTCAATACATGTATACATTTTGTATAATATTTTAAATCAGAAAAAAATGAATAAATAAATAAATCAGATTAAATATATCTACCCCTGCAAACATTTATTATTTCTTTATGATTAAGACATTCTAAATCTTTTCTTCTAGCTTTTTTGAAATACATGGTTTATTATTGGTATCTATAGTCTCCCTACTGTGCAATAGTACAACAGAACTGTTGCTCCTGTTTATCTGTCACCTTGATCAGCCTTCCACACGACTCTTCCCAGTCTCTCCCGGGTGAGCACCCTTCTACTTTCAACTTTGAGATTGACATTTTTGATTCTACCTATGCGTGCTATCATGAGGTTCTTGTCTTCCTGCTAATTCCACTTGATGTAATGATCTCCGGTTCCATCCATGTTGTCATCAATGACAGGATTTCATTCGTTCTGTGACCAACTAGTGTTCCATTGTGAACATGCACCATATTTTCTTCATTGAGTCCTCAGCTGATGGGCACTTAGGTTGCTTCCATTTCTTGACTATGATGACCAGAGCTGCAGTGAACCTAGCAGTGCACATGTCTCTATGACATATTCATTTCATTTCCTTTGGATATGTACCCGGGAGTGGGATTGCCAGATCACACTGAAAACTAGAGATTCCTGAGTCAGTATTTTATAAGTGATCTTCATACTTTTCCTATCCCTCCAGGAAAAGCTTCAGTATGATTCTGCCAAATATCACTTACATTCAGGCAATATTGCCACATATTTATGGTGCTGCTCCACCCACCACCTCCCTTCTCAGAAAAATATAACTTGCAGTCTGGCCTTCAGATGTTGTTAACATAGCTGGCCCCCTATCCCCACAAGAACTTTGAGGAAACTATGTGCCCCTCACACATACTTAAGTAGATGCTTAACATTTTTCATAAGTTTAAATAGTTGCAAAAGATGTGATTTGTGGTCATTGAAAACACTGAAGTTTTTGAATAAAAGTGACATTCTTTTATATGTATCCAGTGAAACTTAAATGTTACAGTAATTTGATACCAACATTTACCTATTTAAAAATGTCTGATCAAGCTCTTACCTAATAATTAGAACTTTTATAATGTCTCCTTTTTTCTTGAAACTGTAATTCATTCCGCCTTTCTACAATTTTTAATCATGATTTTTTTTTTACTTAAAGACTTTTGTTGATATCCATACTTCTCTACAATGAAAATACATATATAAAGTGTGACTTAAATTTGTTTTAATTTTCCATTATTGCTCCATGTGTTAACTAGTTTTTCCAGACTGAATCATTACAATTATTACTAGTATACAATTGAGCCAAATAACCTAAATATAGGTTTTGATATATAATAATTAAATCATATAAAGGAGAATTTTCTGGAATGCATTTCTTTGTGAGACTCATGGGAAAATTATAGGGCCTTGATTAAACTATAGGGCTTGATTAAAACATGCATAACACTTTTTTTTCCTTCTTGGCAGAAAAGCAAGAGTGCTAGAATGGAAAACCCATGAGCACAGAGATGTTTCACTGTTGTGTTTGTTGTGGTAGTTCATCATCTAGAATTGGCATACAGTAGGTATTCAATAAATGTGTGTTGTTGAGTGAAATTGTCCCTTTCATCTCACCAACTTTGCGGGGGAGGGGTTGGGAGAGACTACCAGGGATTAAACTCAAGGGCACTCAATCACTGTGTTACACCCCCAGCCCTATTTTGTATTTTATTTAGAGACAGGATCTCACTGAGTTGCTTAGTGCCTCGCTTTTGCTGAGGCTGTCTTTGAATTCACGATCCTCTTGCCTCAGCCTCCCAAGCTGCTGAGATTACAGGCAGGCACCACTGCACTCGGCTCACAAAGGTTTTTATACCCCAGGCAATGCATTTCAGTAAGATATGGAATTGGGGAGGGCAGGGCCTTCTTTTGTAGAGTAAGAAAAGGATGATGGGCAAAGGAAAGGTAGGAGAAGATTAAAAAAAAAAAAAATCCTGAGCCCAGAGTGTTCTGATGACGTATCACATCTTCCTTAGAAACTTGTGGAGGGGAAAGTTGAGGATACACAATTGAATGCTTTGGTGACCAAGTACCTCTTACAAAGTATCCATCTGCCTCCCAGGGTAGATATGCCCATTCGCAAGATGTTGCCCTTTAAAACATTAATTGGAGATACAGTTTTAGTAGAGAGAAGGTGTGTTGGCATCAGGAAGAGGCAGGAGAAACACCTTTTTTGATTGTAATCACTCCAGCCTGGAAGTTTCCCAAACCAGGATCAACCTAAAAAAAAAAAAAATGTTGGAAGAAAAATGCGTGCTTTAACTCAACTCCACAGAAGAAAAACTTGGAAGGCAGCTGTATGAGAGGGTGTGGTTAACTCAACTTCAAATCAAGGGATCAACATCAGTGAAATAAATTGAAATTATATTAACTCTCAAAGTCAAGGTACTCACACACAGGCACACACAGAGGTTAGGACACAAACTCATCTGCATGTTGAAATATTGACAGACCAGCCACTATGTGCCTGGAATAGCACTGTGTGTTGAGCTGTGGAAACAAATAGGTAAATGTACGCTTGGGAGCTTAGAATTGAAACCAAGTGTGGCAAATGTTCTAGGCACTGTGCTATGATAGGTCTTCAATAAATTCTATTTCATCCAGGAGCAGTGATGCACACCTGTAAACCCAGCCTCTCGGGAGGCTCAGGCAGAAGTATCGGAAGTTCAAAGCCAGCCTCAGCAAAAGTGAGGCACTAAGCAACTCGAGGAGACCCTGTCTCTAAATAAAATACAAAATTGGGCTGGGGATGTGGCTCAGTGGGTGAGTGCCCCTGAGTTCAATCCCTGGTATGGTGTCCCCACCCAAAAAAGTCCTATTTCAGAAACAAAAGGAAACCTTGTGATTTGAATTGGAGGGAAAGAAATGATACAAGAGTGTAAAAGTCTCATAGTATTTTCTAGTTTTATAATCAAATACAATTTTTTTTCAATGTAAATTATCCACAATCCATTAATTGTGAAGTGTCTCAGATTTAAGTGACCTCGTGGAAGCTAGAAAAACAAACTGAATTCATTTTTCAGTTTTCACAAAGTTCAGAGGAATCCTGATCACCTGTTGGCTTTCGATGGCCGAACAGCCCACTTTGGTCCTGCATGCCCATCTTCCTTTAATCCCCAGTCAGGACGTCCCAGCACTCTAACAAACCAGTTCTCAGTGACCCTTCAAAAGCCTCTTCCCTAAAACACACACACACACACACACACACACACACACACACACACACACACCTCTCTCTCTCTCTCTCTCTCTCTCTCTCTCTCTCTCAGCTTAGAAAGACTGAAAAGCTTAAGGGGCATTTTCCATAGCACATCAGCTCAACAACAGCCAACTGGAATTGTAACTTAAGAAATGAAGCATGCATAGAACCAGAGGTATGAAAAATTGGGTCCTATATGTGTAATAAGAATGTAATGCATTCCGCTGTCATATAAAAATTAGAAATATACATTTTTTTTAAAAAAATGCTGTATGACCAATGTGATTCTGCAACCTGTACAATCAGAAAAATGAGAAATTATACCCCATTTGATTCAAATGTATGAATTGTCAAGATCATTGTACTGTCATGTGTAACTAATTAAAAAAAAAGACTGAACAATGAAAAAAAATAAAATAAAAAAATAAATAAAAATTTTAAAAAATGAAGCACAAAGCAAGATCTTATCAGCACAGTTCCTTATCAGCGCCACTGCAGGGGGCTCACAGTCCCCTTCCCGGATTAAGCACATCTTTTTGACTGCAAGAAGCTGTCAAAAAAAAAAAAAAAATCAGGAAAAGGATTCTAAAGAAACTCTAATTAAGATGCCATTTATACCAGTGAAGACCAACCTAGGTCCAGCTCAGAAGTGCCTGGCAGATACAAGTCCCCCCAATTGCAGAACCAAAGACAGTGTTGCCCCCTCTTTTCCTGAACCACCCCTGGGATGTGACCGTGTCCTTTCCTGTAAGCCTCCCAGCCCCAAGCAAGGGATATGTGCACACACTGAACCTTCAAGCAGAGACACAGGATGATTTTTAACTTTGATTAGAAGCTTCTCAAGATAATCGCCTCTTCCTGTTGCATCCTCTGGCAAGAGCTCTCCTTCCTTAATTTGGCCAAAAGTGGTTTCCTTTAAAGGCGGCTATTCAGCTTTTAGAAAATCCACAAGAAGAAAACGGGAAAATTCACACAGCACAGAAAATTGGGTAAATGATTGTCCTCTAATCTCCAGTCCCTCCACCATCAAAAAGAAAGTTAATCAGAAATCTGAAGTTGTATAGTTCTTTTGAACCAGTCAGCTCTTGTTCATAGAGGGAGGAGCAGGGCAGGAGGCAGGGGCCTCCAGAGGGAGGGTTAATTATTCAACTCCCCCATCCCAAATGTCATTTATAAACATCAAGGAATATAAGCCTTGGAACCAGTCCTGGCTTACTCCCTCCCCTGACTCTTCTCATGAGACAGGGAAGTTTTATTTCACTTGTCATCCCTATTTCAACTTGTCATTCCTTATTTAGCAAAACAGTGGTGCTGGATTTAGTAAATGCTAAATCAATATTGGGAAAGGTTTCTGTCTTAGCCCATTTACTTTGCTATAACAAAATACCTGAAACTGGATAAGTTGTAAATAAAAGAGGTTTATTTTGGCTCAGTTCTGGAAATGGGAAAGTCCAAGAACACAGTGCCAGTATCTGCTCAGCTTCTGGTGAGGGCCTTGTTGCTGCCTACAACATGGCAGAGAAGTGAAAAGGAAGTGGGTTTGTACAAGAGGAGCACGTGTGCAAAAGAGAAAGAGGAAGGGCCCACCTACTTTATAACAATCCATCCTGCATATACTTATCCAGTTTTGAGAGGTTTATTCCAGTCTCAAGAGACATAACCCAGATTCTTGAGAAAGGCATTAATTCATTCATGAGGGCTGTGACCCAGGACCTAATTACCTTCCACTATGCCCTACCTCTTAAGGGTCTCACCACCTATCAGTGACATTACATTGGGGACCAAATTTCCATCACATAAACTTTTCAGGGACAAACCATTTCCAAATCATAGCTCCTCATAATATGCCAGTTAACTTTATTGATTTACCATGAGCAAGGCACTAAGCAAGAATTTTAATTTATTCAACAATTCTGGGTACTACATACTATCATTTTCCCTGTTTTAATAACTAGAAAGCTACAAAACAAAGAGGTTAAATATCTTGTCCAAAGACACGTAATTACCAAGAAACTAAGCCTATGCTTGAACTCAGGCTGTTAGAGGCTTGGAACCTGCCGACCAGCTGGTCTTTCTACAATGGTGGGAATGTTCTATAATCCACACTGTAGGACACGGCAGCCACTAGTTCTGTGTGACTGTTGAGCACCTGAATGTGCCCAGTGCAAATGAGGAACTGAATTTTTTCTTTCTTTCTCTTTTAGGACTTCTTCTTCTCCCACCCAGCCCCACTAGGAATTGAACCCGGGGGAACTTAACTACTGGGCTCCCTCCCCAGCCCTTTTTTATTTTTTGAGACAGGGTCTTGCTGAATTACTTAGGGCCTTGCTAAACTGCTAAGGATGGCCTCTAACTTGTGACCCTCCTGCCTCTGCCTCCTGAGCCACTGGGATTACAAGCATGTGCCACCATGCCTGGCTTGAATTTTAAATTTTATTTTAATAAACTTAAAATAGCCACATGTGGTTAGACGCTGCTGTTTCAGACAGCCCAGCTGAAGAGGCTGCTCTGTTAACTACCAGAGAGTAGTTGCACCCAGTGTAGGCAAGCGATTCAAAAAAGATAGTAATAAATTGGGGGTTGATGTTTTTATATATGAAGCTATAATGTGGGGGAGGATTATGATCTCATTAATAGTAATATGTTATTTTCTATTTGCCTTCTACCCATGAGACAAACTTGTTTTTTTAATTACAAAGTAATATACAATTTGTTAAAAAGTCAAGCAATCAAAAGTGCATACTTCCATCCCCCTGCCCAGTACCAGGGATTGAATCAAGGGTCTCATTCATAGTGGGCAAGTGTTCTACCACTGAGCTACATCCCAGCCCCCAAAATGTGTAACCTTTTAAGTGAAAATTTCTATCTCAACCACGCTACCCTTAATCCCCTTCATAGCAGACAGATTTTATTTCTATTTTGAGTTTATATGTACAGAGTGATCAAAATGGGATTGAATCCCATTTATTATTCTCCAACACTATCTTTATTGAAAACTTAAGTCTCACTCACCTGTGCATGTTGGTTGCACATATATCTATCTCATTCTTTTCTATTACCTATCTCATCATATGGCTGTATCATAATTCATTTAACTAGTCTTCTATTGATGGACTTCCTGATTAATTCTAAATTTTTGCCTTTAAAGGCAATACTGCAATGAGTGTACAATTGCCATGGAGATGCAGTTTTCTAAGACTGCGCTCTCAAAGTGGGTCAGCAGATGTTTTCTTGCCTACCCAAGGGACAGTCCCCCACCTCTTCTTTGCAAATAGATTTGACTTGGTTCAAGGTCCACCCTAGCTCCTCGGGACTCAGACTTCAGTCCTGATTGATCTAGGCCATTCCCCCTACTAGTGACTGGTTAACACCCGGGCATCCAACTCAATTTGACCCAGTGGGAAATCACAGAAAGTGCCAGGAAGTCTTGAGAAAACAAGAGACAGAGGGACATTCTGTGAGGGCATCATGCTGGGAGTTGATTCAGCCTCCACACTCATGAGAAAACCTAGTCTGAGAACGAGGCAGAGAAGCCGAGAATAACGGGAAGAGATCTGGAAACCGTTGGTCCTTAATGCACTGTTAAGCTGCTAAATTAATCAGCCCTGGAGTTTCCCAACCTCTGAGCTTCTTGTAAAGTAAGTTCTTTTTCCTTTCAGTCAGTGCCAAGACTGTACTAAGCAGTACAAATGGAACTGTAGTGCAGAAGGTAGGTACAGATTTTTTCCTGTGTTGGGTACTCAAAGGTTTGTGCTTCTCCTAGCCTGATGCAGAAGGGCCCTCAAGAGCTTGGGATGCCAGCTTTACTGTTACATTAGGTGAAGCATATTTGAACAGTTCTCTCATCAGTACCTCCTGCCTACAGATGTACACGGATAATATTGAATTAAATATAAATCTAGAAATCTGGCCAGACTAAAGATGGAGATCTGCCAGAGCTGTGCTTCCTAGTCTTTTTCAGATCACATTACACGCAGAAAATGATAATATTTTAAGGCACATTGGGGTAAACGGATAATAGCACTCAAAGCCAATATTTTTCAGCCTACGGATTCCAGTTGCCTTAGGTCCTGCTTGGCTTCCCTGAGGACAGAAAAGAACACGTTTTTGGCCCATCTGAAACCCATTCACAGAATACTGGCTGTGAGATCTGCTGTAAAAGGATTCATATTTCATTCATTCTAAGCAACATATTTTCCCAACATTTTAACATCTCTGAAATTAGGATGCATCTCACAACCAGTAATGCCTTGTAAGTGCTGTCAGCCAGGTGGCACCATGTCACTGACATGTTCTACCTTTGCAGAAATCCAGTCTGATAATCTTTTGTTGGCCTCTTCTGATGAGTTCAAAATAACCCAGGCATCTCTGGGGAATTACCATTGAAAGGGTACAAAGTTTCAGTTTGAGGAGCTGAACAAATTCTGCAAATGGATGGCAGTGATGGGCATACAGCTAATAATGTGAAATTGTACTAATGTCACTGAAATGTACATACAAAAATGCTTAAAATGGTAAATTTTGTGTTGCATATATTTCACCATGATTAGAAAAGGGGGAGAGGGTTTAAAAGGCCCAGCTTCAAACTTTGCAGGAGTGAGTGTCAGTGGCTTGGGTGCAGAGAACCTAGTGGAACATCTCCTACAGAATGCTGCACCTGGACTTGTGTCCTTGATGGCACAGAAGATGACGGTATGAGAGAAAAAAAAAATACTCTGAAGATGAAGACGTTCTAGGAATTCTCCAACCAATTCATTGACCTTACAGTTTTTCTTTTGTGTATTCACAGAAAGGATAAGATGCCAAAAAATAAACCTGTGCTGTCCATTCCCTATTTGACTTCCCAGATCCACTCTCCACCCTGATCTCCTGATTGTGGCCTCCAGTTGGGTTCAGCCAATGAGAAGCAGTGGCAGGAGACAGAAGGGCAAGAGGAGAGAGAATACAGGGTTTTTACTCCCTGCTACCCACCCCCACCCCCCTGCAGAGCATAGGTTGCTTCCCTCCTCCACCAAAGGCCCAGACACCTCCTGTAGCCTCAGCTCCCCAGGACTGTTCTCTCAGCCCTGAAGGGCTAGGAGTGGAAGAGCTCCCCATTCTTGCCAGCACCAGAGTTCTTCACTCTTCCTTTTAGGGTTCACTCTCCACCCTGCCCATGCCCACTGCCAACATTTCTTGCATCAAACCCTCTTCAGTGGCCCCTGCCTCCCACTCCATATACGTTTTGACTGTGCGCTAGCAATGGTTGACTCTCAAGGTTTGATGAATGATGGTAAAATTTCCAATATACCATAAAGGGTTAAAGAGCTATTTCCAATATTACACTTCCAGAATTAACTTGGGATTATAGCCAAGCAAAAGTTTAATATTGGGAAATAATGTACACAAAGTAGTGGAGTGCCAATTTCATCCCCTGGGTTAGTACTACCAGCAAAATATATGTAAGGGGCTCTAGACAGACTGCTTGAATGTCCTTACATCTTGCTCCTGGGCAATGGGCCTCCCTACTGCCATCCAAAAGCCACCCCACACCCATCTCTTGCACACCACCACCTCTCCTTGTGTCCCCTGCTGCGTTTCTCTAACAGCTTCAAAACTGGCTATTCGCCCGCAAACAACTCACCCTTTCTACTGCCAGAAGACAAAAACGGAGCTGATCAGGCCATTTCCCTGCTTAAGATCTTTCATTGCTTCCCAAAACATTCCGGATGGATCACGCAATTTTAAATTGTAACACGCAAAGCCCTCAGGGCTCAGCCAAGCCTATTTCTTCAGCCTTACCTCCTACTGCTCACCTACACGTGCCCTTTATACCTGGCACAAGTAGACTTCCTAGTTCTAAGTACAACATTAGGTTGCATATTTCCATGAGCCTGTACTTGTTGTTCCCTTGAACTACAATGCCTTTCCCTCTTTATTTAGGTACTCCCCATACATCCTTCCATATTCAGCTCTCAGAGCCTCTGGGAAGCCTTTCTGGATATTCAGGTGGGTGTCACAGCACCCTGTGTGTACCACATTTCAAAGGCTTGCTTACAGCCAGGGACTGACATGTGGTAGGAACCAGAAGCTTGTCGATGAACGTATTAACACAATTTAATTATTTTCCATTTCTATTACTTTTCTCACATCTAGAGCATGGTTTAAAAAACTATCCTTTTTTTCTCAGCATTCAATTTTGTCCGGCAGCAAGAAAGATCAGTAAACTGAAAATAATGAGAATAATCCCGAAAGTAGTGCAACTGCCACCCTGGAAACAAACCTCATATACTACAGACAGACTGAAGATTTGCAATGAGCTATGCCCTAATATGCTCAGGGCTTTTAACCTTGAACCTAGACTCCCAAGCTTTATCCTACACCATGATCAATTAGGCATGATACCCAGTATAGTCAGCTGCCCAGACTCTGACCCACACAGCTTGGCTTGTATCTTGCTTCAACCACTGACCAGCTGTGTGTTCAGTGAGTTATTTAACCTCTTTATGCCTCAATTTCCTCATCTGTTAGATGGGACTAATATTAACAATTCTGGTCTCCTAGAATAAATGATTGAGTATGTGAATGCTTATAACAGGGCTTGGCGCAACTTAGTAGTTTTGTTTGTTTGTTTTTAATTTTTCCTATTAACTGGCAAAAAAAGAGCTATATCTAAGAAGCAAAGCAGAGAAGTCATTTCAGGAGTGGCTTTTTCCTATGTGAAACCACTGCTAGCTCTCCTACTGACCATTTAATGAATTTACAGGTCAGAATCATGAGACTTGTATCTTAGTATTTCCAGGAATACTAAGACATCCTCTTCCCTCCTTCTAGCTCCTCCAAAGTTACCACAGGTTTTATTCTTGATATGTCACTGAGAGCAGTGTGATCAATGAATTCTGCCTTTTTCCTTTTGTGCCCACAGCTGTCGTATTTCTAAGGTTTTCCTGTGTCTGTAGTGATTATCCAATGAAAGCTCTCCATGTGAGGCCCACGTAAATAAAAAATATTTTAAATCAAATAATGAGAAAAGCACAGCCAAAAAAAAAAAAAAGTACTTCCTGAATATCATATGTGAACTTAATGGCAGCACACCTGTGGCTCCTGGAGATCCTAAGAAATATATTGTCCACCCTACTCCCAACTATTTAATTAATAGTTGAAGGCACTCTTGAGGTTTTAGAGCAAACACTTTTTGAAATGCATGGTTAGCTAGAATTCTGCTGTTGGAAGATATGGTTGGATATTATGCATGTGAAGATTCAGTGGCCCAGTGACATGGTTCCCCCAGCTCCTGCCTCTTCACCAAAGATCTTTCTAGCATCACCTCCACCATTTCCCACCCTTTACATTTGAAAACAAAAATGTTCTTAAAAAGGAGGGGGAACTACCAGTGTTTACATATAGTTTCAAGTGCACCTGTCATTCAGTTCATTCACTTAAAAAAAAATGTTATTTTTTGAACCAGGGTTCAAATTTGCAACCTTCAAATTTGCAACCCTCCTGCCTCAGCCTCCTGAGCCACTGGGATTGTAGGCATGTGCCACCACACCCAGCAGGTGAGCTTGAGCCACTCAAAGTAGGCTATTGGTGATGATTTTCTTGGACCTAGCAATCTGGGTGAAAACAACACTCACCCTTCCCTGGCATGCTTACTATCTTTCTGACTAGCTTACACTTAATTGTCTCTCTCCACAAAAATGACCTCCAAGAAGGCTGGAATTTGGGCCTATTGTGTTCACTGCCCGAATCCCTCCTCATGCTCAGGAGATGACAAAGCCAGGTTTGCAGTAAACACCTCCAGACTGCTGAATTTCCTAGTTCCAATTCCTGGCATCCTTAGCACCCAGATAAACCACAGCCTTCCAGACTAGTTAGTCTTTTCACTCATTCGAGATCTCAGGAAGGAAACAAAGCAAAGATTTCTAAGCAAATCATATTAGCATAAAGTCAAACCAGATGGAACCCTGTTGGAGACTCCAAACCTTACCCTTCCTTGGAGATGATGTCCTGATCCAAACCTTTGCACGGATGACCACTTCTTTAGCCAAGGACTCTACCCTATCCCCTCAAAGAGTCACATGCATTCTCTTACAAAGTTGGCTTAAGTTTTGTAGGTGTTTGGTATTTTCAGAATATCTTGTGGACACATTTGTACACAAAAATCAGGAAAGGGAATCTTCTTTACAACTAAGCGTAATTTCCATCTCAAATGAACACAAGGGGTACCTGAGTTTGAATCATTTTATTTAACTCAACAAATAAAATTCAGCCACCTTTTAGGTAAAGATTGAGAAAATTAAGCAAAACAGTCACTGATGAAAAGGCAGAAAATATGGATAATAGCCACATCAAAACACACAGGCTACCTGAGGACCAAGACATAGCACTCCTGGGAAAATCAACTGGCAAATCTGTCCATTAGGCTCTAACCAAATTACTGAATACTTTCCCCCATTTACCCTTCCTCCATTTTCACTGCTCTTCAATGATAAATCAGCTGGAACATAATTAAATAGATGATTTCTTTCTTTCTTTCTTTTTTAATCAAGGACCTCTCAGTCACACAAACAGGCAACCCCAAGACTTCTGGAGCTCCCCACAGATTATGCCAGGAAGTCCTCCCCTGGTTTGGCTGTCAGCAGCATGGCACCCACACCATTTCCTTTCTGTTCATCACCCTGTGCCCTGACCCTGGCTCCCAGCAGGCACTACACACATAATGTTGGATAAGTGCCTTTGTTAATAAGGAGTTTTTTGTAATTCCTTGGATCGATCAGCTGTCCAGCCAAGAGCTCATAAAACCCAAACAGGGCAATGCCTATGGTACAGGTCTACAATTCAGTGCCAGTGACTGCCCACTGCACAGAGCAGGCTATTGATAGGAACTCACGAACCACAACCCACATTCCATTAGGGAGGAGAAGAGCAGCTTTTCCATGTAAAGTATCTCACAGCCCAAAAGTATAAATGCCACCTCCCTAAATGTCTGTCAAAATGCTTTCTTGGAAAAAGTGCTTCCTTTCCATTAATGAATCCTGCTTTAAAAAATAAGAATAAACTGGACCTAAATCAGAAACAGAATTGAGACTAGATCTCCAAACTCAACCCTTGCAGGCTCTCATTTATCCATCAGGACACTTGAGAAAAGGGAGCATTATCCGTGGCTTTGGAACAAAATCATTTCCTTCTTTAAGGGTGCAGAGTTTAGATTCCTGTAAGGCATTGCACACCAACACACCCATTAATAAACTTGCGGCTCTCCTTGCTCAATAAGTGAAGCCAGTCTTTTGAGTATTTTTTAAATAACCTTGAAAAACACAAAGCTTCCCCCTTCCCTTAAATCAAAACATACACACAAAACAAAACAAAAACTGTCCTCTGAAGTGAGGTGTTCACGAGGTAAGATTAACAGATTTGGGGGATTTCTCCCCTTTACATGGTTTAACCCCCTGGCTTCAAAGGAGTTGATCAAGTTCCTCGTGTGGCACTTGAACCCGCTCTAGCCTCGCCCCTCCCCCAAAGGAAAGGCTCAGCGACGTGGCCAGCAGGGCCACCCAGCCCGGCGTCCGGAGCTCTCGCGGCGGAGGCGGCGACCACAGCCTCTAGAGACAAAGTTCTGTAGTGCACTGACTTCTATCATACTCAGAGTCGGAGTGTCTCAGAACTTTGCCTCAAAAGACCAAACGGGCTATCTTCCTCTAGAAGTTTCCTCCTGCAGGTGTGCTCCCCCACCCCCAGTGAAGACAAAGAAGAATAACTCGTTAGAAGCAATTTAGCTCAGGATGCGACCGATAATGGAACGGGTCATTAATTATGGAAAGTTACTGCCGCAGTCAGCAGGAGCAAAAGCCCAACAGAAATGGTGTTCTAACAACCGGGTATGACAAATTCTGATCGCAATGTCACAACAAATGGACTGCTGGCCTCACACACCCTCCCCCTCCTTCCTACCCACCCCCATTAGAACTCATTCCCGGTGGAACCCTCACGTCCTCGGTTCTGTGATTTAGACTTTTGTAAGAAACTAATTCATTCACTCCTAACTTGTGGCAACTTTTTAGTTTCCCATCTGGAAAGTTGATGGGGGAGGGGGGGCTACATAAGGACGAATGCCCGGAGCTGGAAGATGGGGAGTGGGCAAACACAGGCCCGAGAAATGCCCGCAGATGGGACAGCCTGAAAAGCGAGGCTTTGCGGGGCCTCCAGTTCACCCAGCCATTCCCACTGTTCTATTCCCGATCTTGCAGCAGCCCGCGCCCAGCCAAGGGAACTAGCGTCTATGCAGTTCGGTCCCCTCTGCTCCACCCACCCACTCTTCGGGATTCTCCTATTAAGCAGAGCTTCCCGCGTACCCCGTCTACACACAACCTTTCTTCTTGCATACAGCCCCCCAACACCGGCCCTCGGCTCTTCGCTCTGATCCTGCACCCCCAGTCCCTTAAGTACCTCCGACCACCCTCCCTCCGGACCCCGGCAGGCCCCTCCCCCCACATACCGCGCTGGAACAGCTGTTGCGCCCATGCAACAGGTCTGGAAAGTGCCTTCCCCATCTTTTTCCCCACCGCCCCGCACCGTCCCGTCCCCTACGACCCCCATGAGCCCGGGCCGGACGTGCAGTGGGCTGCGATCTCGGGCCAGGGTGCACAGGCGGCTGGAGAAGTGTGGGGCGTCCAGAGTCTCCTGGGGCTACGGGCGGTGGTCGCACTCCGGCCTGGCCCCTTCGGGACACCCTCGCGTATGGTCCCCTGTGCATCCGCCACAGGGTCCCCAGCCTGTCCCTTCAGCGCCGGTCGCCAGGCACTCCCGGGCCGGCTCCCCCCCTGCGCTCCGCTCCGCTCCCTTCCATCTTGACTTTTGCCGACGTGGAAATTTTGGGTTTGGAGACGACCTGCGCTCTTATTGGCTGCCGGCGGGCGGGGTCGGAGGTCACGGCTGCTCTCGCTATTCCGCGCCAAGGGGAGCCGCAAAGCGGCTCGTGTCAAGTCAGCAGGTTCCCTCCGCCTCCCCCGGGGTCACGTGCGCCCCGGGCGGGTCCCAGAGACACCTCCTTATGCAAATAGAGCGGCAGTGTTAGGTTGGGGGCGGTCACCGGGGCGGGCGCGGGGGCGCGGCTCGCCAGCTCGGTCGGGGGCGGGGCTGGGAGGGCGGGGCACTCCAGGTGGCCACCTGGCTAGACGTCCTGTCCCGCCCTCCCGCCCACCCCGCTGCCACTCCTCGGGTTTGGCCTGCAGTAACAGTCTGCTGAACGCTGGCCCAAGCCAGCCCCATTGGCCCAAAGGACCCGGGTTTTGCAAGGTGCCACAGAATGCCCGCTACCCCCGGCACCCCTTCCAGGATCCCAGGCCAGAGCCTACGTTGGGCCTGGGTCTCTTCTGGGCTAGGAAAGAAGAAGCAGCGATGCTGCCGTCTGGGAAGAGTACCAGCAGGTACTCTGGCAACCGGGGAGGACAGTTTCTTACCCTTGACTGGGAGTTGAAAGAACTAATAGCGAGATTTCTGGTAAGAAAATTCTAGGAAAAAGCAAAATCAAGAATTCACGAAAGTTAAAAGTCGTCCTTTTTAATTAACTGCCCACCACCCATCCACAATTTAAAAGAGGCCAGAAAGCTAACTGAAAGTAGCAAATGCCAGTTCTGGATTTTTTTTTTTTTTAACGTTTTTCTAAAAATTTTACAGGCCACTGGGTTTCCACTCTGGCTTCTACTGGGTACTGGGCACCCAAGAGTACAACCTGGAGTCGTGCTCTCCTCCCCACATCTGGAAGGAGGTGTGACTCAGGGAAGCTCCCAATTCCCCAAGAAGTCATGGAGTAGGTAAAAGGAATCAATTCTGAATGTCATCCCCAAGCATGCCAGAGAAGCTGCTTTTGTAGAATAAAGGGAATCAATGAGTGACCACATGACCAGGATGTTTTCCTTCCCTTCCCCTCCCCAAGGAAAAGAAAGTAAATGGCATTGCAAAGATAGACCCCACGTTATAAATGCTGACTCTTTGGTGGCTATCATAAGGTCTCCCAGCCTCCAATCACCAAAGAAAAAAGGGGCTGAGATATAAAAAAAAATTTTCCCCCAGAACTGGCCTAGTTATTTCCTCTTCGTTTAATAAAGTATCTGTGTCATCTTTATAATTTTTTCATCTTAAGTCTGGCCGAATGATACAGAAAAACAAAAGAAGTATTTTCATGGGAAGATTCTTACCTGGAAAATTCTTCCCATTCTCTCTTCTTAATATACTCTTTCCTTCTCCCTATTTCCCCCTATGGAAAGACAAATCTCTGCTCCTTCCAACTGTTTTATCCTCAAGGATTTTTCTCTCCACTCTCCTTTCTCTTCCCTCTCCACACTGACTTGTTTATCTGACCCTTCCCGGGTTTGCTGGGGCCTCTCCCCAGGCATTGTCTCCTCCAGCCCCCCACCCCCTGCTTGGCCGAGGCCTGCCGGCAGTGCTTGCTGGGCCTCGGAGTTGGTCCCGGCTCTGCCGCCTGTTCTGTTGTGTGCACTGGAATATTGATTTTTCAGTGTGTGTGCGCCGGCTCTGTAAAAATCAATATTTCAGTAGCTCGAGCACAGCGCAGGGCAGTGTAATGGAGCCGGCCTGCTGATGTAACGTGCGGGGTCCACCCTCAGCGATTGAGGTCAGTCAGAAAATGGCAGTGTGCTTTCCTATTTCATTGTTTGCTTCAGAGAGAAGAAAGAGTTTGCATGCCGTTGTGTACATCAGATACCAGGACAAGTTACCTTGGTGTTACTGGGGAACGCGGGAACCAAGTTAGGATAAAAGGCAAAAGGGGATGATGAAAAATGTCCCATTATCCCTTCTAAGAACTCTTATTAAAATATGGGAGGGTGGGTATTGTCTGCCATCAATCCTACCAAATTTCACAGGAGAAAATAAAAAATACGATTGCTCCAGGAAAGAGCTAGAGTTTGTTTCAGCACCAGTATGTGGAAGCCTCTTGTCCTACAGCCCTATAGTACCCTTCTGATTAAAAGGACAAGAGATTTCTCGCATGATTTGAAGGGGGAAAAAAATCAATAATGGTACCAACCTGGGGGCTATAATCATGACATTTGCAGCAGATGAGGAAAGACAGCTGGACTTGGAGTCAGGCTTGTGGGTTTGTTTTCTCCAGGCAGCCTGATGAGTGTTCACCTCTCTCAGCCTGGGAAGCTTTAACTTAAATGACTTCTAAATACCCTTTTGCTTTAACTTAAATGAGAAAGATTCTACAGAAGAAATCATGGTATAGCTAAAAACAAAAACAATTATGTCAAGTGCGTATCACCAATAGGAAAAACACAATAATAAAGGAAAAACTGCAGAAACAGAAGGCAGATATATTCCTACTCCAGTTGTATGATTTGTTTTAAATTATATTATAGTGCAATCTTTTTGGTGGTAATTTGGCCTTTTTCTAAAATGTACTTCTTTTGATATTCTAAAAGTTTTTCCCAAAGAAATAATTAATATCATTAAAGAGATAAACGTTTGTCACTGTCAGTTTTATGATATCAAAACATTGGAGACAACCTAAATGTCCATTAGCAGGGATGTTCAATGAAAAAAAATTTTTATATACTAATGCTAGATAACTATTAAAATAATATGGAAGATTTGCATGTATTGAATTGTTTGTACTAATTAAATCTATATACCCAGATGTGTATGTGTATGTGTGTGTATATGTATATATATACATATATATGAGATATATATAGTACATGTGATATATGTGTATATACATGTATACATACATATATACAGATATATTATATATCTGTAAATATAGTGGTAAAGGAGATGGTCTCTGAAGTCAGATGGCTTGGGTTCAAATGCTGCCTGTCACTTGCTAGCCATGTGGCCTTGACCAGCTCTAAACTAGGTGTATTCATTAGCTGTTGCTGTTGTAACAAACCACCACAAACCTCCTGGCTTAAAGCAATACAAATTTATTCTCTTACAGTTAATCAGAAGTCCAAAATGGGTTCCTCTGGACCAAATCAGGGTGTCAGACCACACTCCCTCCAGATGCTCAACAGTATATGTGGAGGCTTCTCCTATAGCTTATCCCACATCAGTTTCTTAGCCTTTCTACCGTCCTTGGCCCTGGCTCCTTTTTCAACCTTGAAAGAGCAGTGCTCCAGCCTCTGCACTAGTCATCATATCTTCTCCCTAACTCTCATCCTCCTGCCTCCTTCAGATCAAGATCCTGGTGATGACATTGGGCCCACCTAGATAATCCATGATAATCTCTCCATTGCATGATTCTAACATCAAGGTTAGCCATAACTGGGCTAACATCAAGAGATTCACAGGGCTGTAATCCCTTCTGAAAGCTCCAGGGGGAAATCTGTTTTCGTACCCTTTCAGTGCTTAAAGGCTGCCCTCATTCCTTGGCCCATGGCCCCTTCCTCTGTCTTCAAAGCCAGTGATGGCTGGTTGAAATTTTTTGACATTGCATCACTCTGACAGTGATGCTTCTACCTCCCTCTTCCACATTTAAGATCACTTTGATTACATTGGGTCCATCTGGAGAATCCAGGATAATTGCCCCATTTTAACCTTCATTTGCTTGCTACCTTAATTTTCCTTTGCCATGTAACATGACATCATCACGTGTTCCTGAGATTAAAATATGGAAACTTTGGGAAGCTATTATTCTACCTTGTCACTTGCTAGCCATTCTGGCCAACGGTGATTATCTACATCACCGTTTCCCAGAATCCTAGGTAAGATTAAAAGAAACGTGTATTGTGTTTAGAAAATGCCTGACACATAATAAGCACACTGTAATAATTAATACATTGCAAGCACACCATATTAACTAACAATCTGCTATAGTTCTTATATGGAGAGCAAATAGAGAATATAAACTGTAGTTGCTTATATCAAAACTGACTTTTATTTTCTTCATTGTGTGGATTTTATTTTCCTTTTTTCTATCATGAACATGTATCACTTGGGTTCTTTTTAATTTTTTAAATGAAAATGAGACAAACCAATAAAAGAGGTTATCACAGTATCATAGGAACATGATTTAATTTAGAGTAAAAAGTCCAAGTGCTAACCTCAGCATTGCTAAAAACAAATTGTGGTATTAAGCAAGTTGCTTTTCCCTTCTACACTTTAGTTTTCTTCCTGGGTAACATGAAAGAAATGAACAACATATTTTGTAATAAAAATTGTATAGATGAACAAATTGATAGATGATAAGGAATACTGGGCTGAGACTGGGGCTCAGTGGCAGAGCACTTGCCTAGCATATGTGAGACACTGGGTACAATCCTTAGCACTGCATAAAAAAATAAGCAAATAAAATAAAGGCATGCTGTCCAGCTACAACTACAAATTTGCTTTTCTGAAAATGGTAAAGAACACTGCTTTAGTATATATAAAAAATCTTACAAAATCAGTAAGAAAAAAGACAGCCTTATAAGGGAAAAAAATAGTGAAAGGTATAAGAAGGAACTGCACAGAAAAAGAAATAGCCAATGAGCATAGGTAACCATGTTAAATCTCATAGTAACAAGGAAATACAATTTTAGACTTCCATGAAAGATTTTATACCCAAGAGGTTGGCAAAATTCACAAGTATGACAACGTAAGCAGATTCAGATAATGCAAATCAGTGGTGGTTGGGGTCCATTCACACCATGGATTATTACATAGCAGTGAAAATGAATCAATTACAGCTCCTCAAAAAGTTATGAATGAAGCTTAGAAACAATGTTGAACAAAGAAAAGCAAGTCCTCAGAGACTACGGTAATATGATACCATTTTTACAAAGCTCAAACACAAGCCAAACTAAACAGTGTATTTTTCAAATCGTTTATTTTAATTTGTTATATATGACAGCAGAATGCATTACAGTTCATAATACACATGTAGAGCACAATTTTTCATATCTCTGGTTATATACAAAGTATATTCACAGTATTTGTTCCTTCATACATGTACTTAGGGTAATGACGTCCCTCTCATTCCACCCTCTTTTCTATTCCCATGTGCCCTCCTCTCTCCTCCCACCCCTCTGCCCTATCTAGAGTTTGTCTTTTCCTCCCATGCTTCCCCTCCCAACCCCACTATGAATCAGCCTCCTTATATCAGAGAAAATATTCGGTATTTGGTTTTGGGGGATTGGCTAACTTCACTTAGCATTATATTCTCCAATGCCATCCATTTACCTGCAAATGCCATGATTTTATTCTCTTTTACTAAGCAATGTATTTTTAAGGAATTCATCAAGTGATTAAAAGCAGGGAAATTAATAAAGAGAAAATTTAGGATAATGGTTACTGGTGGGAGATGGAGGGAAGGACCATGGGAATGGAGCCTGTGGAGGATACAATTAGTAACATTATAGTTCTTTATTTTATTTTATTTTATTTTATTTTTAATGGTACTAATCACCCATCATCACTTTCAATAATTAGTAACTCATGATCACTCTTGTTTCGTTTGTATCTTTCCCCATCCACTTCCAGGATTATTTTGAAGCAAATCCTCCTCATCATGGTATGTTGGTGTGGAGAACTATCAATAACAATATGATAATATTAAAACATTATCACAAGCTGTTAATCAGTTAAATGTATGAGAAGACACAAGGTCTTTAACTTCCTAGTAGAGGGCTTAATTGAAAAAGTTTAACATACAGGAAATTACTGCAGTTGGGAGGGGGGAGCATGAGAGCAATTTAACTTTTGTAGTTTACATTTCCCCAATCTTAGCACCAACAGAATATTGAAAGAGTCTAAGAAATAGCATCAGTTCTCTTGCAACAGTCTTAACTGATCTCTGCAATCCATCCTATGCATATTGCTAGTGTTGGCTTCCTAAAGCCCACTTTGTCGTTGTTTTAATAAACATGAGTGTTGTGTGCAGAGCATTGCACTAAGCACTGGAGAAGAGGCGAAGGTGAATCAGATATGGCTTCTGTTTATAATAAAGAAATGGTCTGGTCTGTGTCCTGGGTTCCTGGGGGTAGGAGCACTTTGTTGTTCATGGTGGGCCCCTTGACCATACCTGAATTTAGGATAATGAGATGGCTTAGGATGAAGACCGTTCATGATAGCAGGACTAACCATGTGGTTAGAGGATTGAGGCCTTGAGTCAAGTGATATGTCACCCCCATCTCCAGGGAAGGGACAGGGGCTGGAGATTGGGTTTGATCAGGTGCCCAGTGACTCACACAATCATGCCTACATTAATGGAACCCCAATAAAAATTCTGAACACTGTAACTTGAATGAGCTTCCCATTTGGTGAACATAACAATGTGTCCAGAGGACAGATATTCTGAGTCCACAATAAGATAAGGACACAAACTGTGTTTGAGATCCTTTACTTTGTGTCTCTTCATTTGGTTCATCCTGATTTGTGTGTTTTAAATAATAAAACCATAATCGGAAGTACGGCACTTTCCTGAATTCTGTGTAGCAAGTAATCAAGACTGATGGGGTCATGGGACCCTCTGAGTTGGTAGATCAGAAGTGTAGGTGGTCTGGGGGTCTTCCTGAGAGAGCTGGTGTCTGAATCTGAAATAAAGGCAGTTTTGTGGAAAACTGTATGGTTAACCTGAAGGGTCTGCAGAGTCAGCTCTGGGTAATCGGTGACAGAAACCCATTGCATTATGGTGTTCCTACTTTCAAATGTATACAGATTAATAGAGGAGATAAGATACAAAGGCTTAAAAACAATGAGTGCATATAACAGTTAACAGGTATACCAAGGGAAACCAGAGAAAGGAAGGTGAACTTGCACCTAGGAACTCAGGAGGAAGGCTTGGGGAGAAGGTGATCCTCATCTGGAGCCTTCAAAGATGAAGTTGCATCTTTAGAGATGCAACTGTTGTGATAATATAAACAACACTTACCAAGGGCTGACATATAATCAATGATTTAACATGTACAGTTGTCAGCTTTCCATCACTGTAACAAAATACCTGAGATAATTAACTTGTAGCTCATTTGGGCTCATGGTTTTAAAGGTTTTAAGCCTACCCATTGCTTTTAGGCCTCTGGTGTGGGTGCTGGATAGCAATGGCAGGAAGCATATGATGTGGCAAACTGCTCACCTCATGGCCAGGAAGCAAAAACCTAAAAGGAAGGGTATAGGATCCCACAATCCCCTTTGAGTACATATTCCCAATAACCTAAGGTCCTCCCACTAGGCCCTGCTCCTTAATGGTCCACCATCTCCCAATAACACCACACTGGGAACCCAGCCTGTACAGATGGGGGTTTGGGGGACATTCAAGATCTGAACATTCACAGTCCTATGAGGCTGCACTAATATTGTCCCTCTTTTATAGGTAAGTAAATTGAAGCACGCAATGATCAAACAGCTTTCCAGGGGTTACACCATAGAATTTGAACCCAGACTCTAGTCCGTGCCCATACTCAATCACTACATCTACTGCCTTTGAAGTG